>NC_054704.1:59371866-59721866 GCF_016097555.1 Gigantopelta aegis
CCAATTTGGTTTTAAACATCCGTCCCTCAAACCACCCCCCTCCCCAATGTTGTTTTTTTGTGTGTTTTTTTAAATCGGTGGCACATCGAAAAGTCAAACAGTTCAAACTGATCCCCATCATATATAATGAATTCTTCCACAGCTGACGCAAGTTGCACGTGAGTCAGTTTCACAATTTATTTATTTAAAAAAATTGATGTGTCATGGGGGGGGGGGGGGGGGGGGGGGGGGGGGGGGGGGGGGGGGGGGGGGGGGGGGGGGGTCACTTTTATGACTTGAAGCTGTTAATAACAATGTGCATGTAAACATGGTCAATATAATCATAATGAACAGTTCTATGCGTTGGATGAAGTGCAAACGTAATTCTTGTTGAAATAAACATTTTTTTTTTCCAAGACCGCCGAAACCGCCGAGCCGATTTCCGATATTGCCACTATGGTTGGTTTGTGTACTGTATCTACCATTTTACTGATAACTTCATCCACTCCAATTTCATGGCTCACACACATATCAGACAAGTCACAAATATCCTCTGGGTATCGTGTTACCCTACTGGCCATAGCCCTAGTCTTTACACACGCAGGATATCTAATCTCATCAACCTCACTCTCTTCTATTGGTAAGGTGCTGTCTTTAATTAACAATTGGTCACATTTCGGCTGACAACACTGACTAGTCAAATCATTACCCAACAAAACTCCTATGTTTTCAACAGGCAAATCCTTTACAACACCCATAATGACTGGTCCCATCACAAACTTCGAACAAAAGAAAACATTATGTAACCGGACAACCATTTTTTCTCCAGTAACCGAGGTTAAAGCCAAACTACGTCCTGTATCTGAATTTTCAATACCAGCTAAACACTTTGACGTTATAAGCGACTGACTACAGCCTGTGTCTCGATAGATTGATATTGCCTTAGGACTCAATTCTTGTTTCACATCACAAACCATACCAGTGGACACATACGGGTTTACTTTCTCTTCCAAGGGACTAACCATTAACTCTCTTGCTAACGGAGCTGACTTCACTAAACCGACCACTTGCGCATTATCGCGTTTCCTTTTAAAACAGTCCCCGACAAGATGGTTATCCTTTTTACAGTAACTGCAATGTGGACGAAAAGTTTGTGCATTGGCTGATAATGCAGGCTTATCCTTACTTTGCCCACCAGGTGCATTCCTTGCCTGACTAGCTGACCAACTAGATGACTCTCCTCGATAGTTACTTTCCCGGGAAAAACCTGGCTGAAATTTCATCTTATCACCCTGTTGTATAGAGCTACCCTGTACTGCCTGAGCTTTGTGTATTAACACGTAATCATCTGCCACTATGCCTGCCTCCTCTATCTTTTTGACATCACGATCCTCTAAATGAATACGTAAGCTAACTGGTAATCCATTTTTAATGTCCTGTAAGATCAACAACTCCCATAACTCGGTATATGACTCTACCTGATGAGACACCACCCATTTATCAAACATCCCTGCCTTCTTAGCCACAAACTCACTATAAGACTGACCCTGCGTTTTTCTCAACTCGCTATACCGTAAATGATAATCCTTAGGTCGTAATTCATACGCCCTCAACACTGCCGCCTTAACTAGGTCGTACTGACTTGCTCGCTCATCACTCATTGAATTATAAGCTACACTAGCCTTCCCCTTAAACTTAGACACGGATAACAATGTCCACTTAGACTGCGGCCAATTTAGCTGCTTAGCGGCCCGTTCAAACAGTTGAAAGAACATGTCTACCTCCTGGTCATCAAATACAGGCACTGATCTATAAGCCTCCGACATGTTAAAACCATTTCCTACCTCTCGTCTAACTTCTTCAGTATTCAACTTTAACTCATGTTCCACTTTTAATTTTGCTAACTGGAATTCTCTATCTCTATCTTCTCTATCCCTCTCTTCTCTTTCTCTCTCTTTCTCTCTATCCCTCTCTCTATCTTCTCTATCTCTATCTTCTTTCTCTCTATCCCTCTCTTCTCTTTCTCTCTGTCTCTCTCTATCCCTCTCTTCTCTTTCTATCCCTCTCTTTTCTTTCTCTCTCTCTCTCTCTCTATCTAATGCACGTTCTTCTCTTTCGTACTCAAGCTTTTTGAAAAGCTAACTGTTGTTCCATACTCAAGTCACTTATCTCTATCTCTGGAATAATCTCACTTTCTTCCATAACAGGCCTATCACCAAAAACTTCCTGGATAATAATTGTCTTTATATCACCTACGGTTTTAGCTGATGTTAAATCAATTTCCCGCTCACTTGCGATTTCAACTAACTCGGCCTTACGTGCTCGCTTAATCTCCACTACACTGAGCGTAGGCCTATCCAGCAAATTCTTATCCATGTTTAGATATGACGCACTTATTATTAATTAAATTTCTAGTGAACAACGTTGCTACTTCTGGTTATTTGTAAAAATAATTTATAAAGCCCCCATTTACAAACAATACTTTTTTTAAATATGCGTGTCCCGTTTCAGATCCGGGACGAGCGCCCCAATTTTCCACTCCTGTCACAGGGATTCTATAATACCCGTAACTGAATGAAACACGATTATCCAAATATCTCTCCTAACTGTATATCTATTAGATTTCTCTGTAACAGGCTGATATACCCACTGTGGCTCGTCTAGGTATGATCAGAGATACGATCTTATATAAAGTATATATTATTATAGCACGTTTAGTTCACTAGAAAACACAACAAAACACAATACACTTTGGAATCTGTATTAACCTACGCTGACTATTGTACTGCCGCAGTAGTTAATTAATAACAACAATAATAACAACCCAGAACTGATCACTTAATTAGTTAATCTCTAGGTGTCTAGTTTACACAATATGCTAATCACTTCACCGTGACACAACACCCACACGTGTGATAATTGAGAAATGCTAACACACACACGTGTGATAATTGAGAAACGCTTACAGGGGAACTTAATTAATAAAGGAATTACAACACTATTCCTAACTGGTTAATTTTTAATTAACCCTAACTACTCATTCAATAACCTTGTAATACAGAATTAATACTGGTACCTATCACAATAAAGACAATAACGTACAGTTTACCTAGGTCCTCTAGGATGACTGGCTAAGCTTTATATATATATCAGAACGGTGAGCCTACAGAATACTGCGTCAGATGACCGGCAGCACCGTCTAAATAATATTGGTATAATACAGTATTAAAATATTTAAAGTCACATCAATCACATCAAGGTTATACAGAAAATATATATTTACCAAAGTCCTGTCTGAACTAATACAGATCGTTCAGTGGACGGACAGCCGTTCCCCTGGATACTTCCAAAATTTTTTCTCCGATATCTCTAAAATCCTAGCTATTTATTCAAAACTCTCAGAGACAGCGAATATCGCCTGGGGGTACAAGGCGGTACCTCACATATCATGTGGATTTTCCACAACCACCACGCCGGCATATTTTTCTCTGATCGTCAGACTGGCTGTCGCCAGACCTGTCAACCTTTAGTCAAGAGAAAGCAGGAGGTGTGTGTTGAAAAAGAAGGAGATTTTGTCAAAAAGCAGGAGATTTTTAAATTCACACAATTTAACCCAAAATTGCAAGATTTAAAAAAAACATTATTACAATAAGTTATGTGAATACTATATAATGTCATATATACTTCTTAACCTTATTTTTTTTTTTTAAAGTTTAAATATTATTATTAAGATTTAATACATATTTAAAAACAAAATATATATTTTATCCAAAAATGTTAAGAACATGAACAAGAAATAAAAATTTTAATTAGTACATTTACGGTATTACACTTACAGCCTCACAGGTTGCGTTACATTATCATTTGTGGTTAGTGTACCTAAGTACCAAAGACAAATTTATATAAATCTTATAAATTAATATTCAGTTTTTACTATAATGAGGAACGGTGGCGTGGTACTTATTTAAAATCATTATAATGATGCAATAAACATTGTATTTTCATTAATCATAAGTAAAACCTCATTACGGACATCGTGTGAAATATACCGGAATTATACCCATTTCCGTGAGTAACTTTATATCAATGTCAAACACAACATTTTTTAATTGTACAAAAATTATTTCTTGAAGAGTACCCTTATAACCAACATTTTACTGCACAAACATACAAAATTAACTGACACAAGTATGTTTATACAGCTAATTGGTCTTTTCGTTGTCTTGCTGTGACATGTGATTTTAACATGCATCGTGTGTATCGCTGTCAACTCGGAGTCTGGCAGTTCAGATTCGTCATAGTTGCATTATGTAATCCAGTGGGAAGACATTTTACAATTCAGAGGTTTTATTAGAACTAAATTGGATAGGTTTTTTTATTTTTTATATGCAACACTGAATGTCAATACACAGCCTGTTGAATTAGCGGCAACACGCTTCGTAGCCATTACGATGACAACAAACATTATAATAACACGTCATTTTATAAACTCCATGTGCTTTTTTAACAATATAAATAGGCTATCCCACAATTCTCACTTCGGCAAAGGTTAAACAGTCGGGACAATTCGGCCTGTTACATTCTCAGAAACCGAAAGTAGTCGACATTTTCCGAATGAGAAAAAAAAGGTAGAGTTACTTCCCTTATGTTATTTTGACAAAAAAGGATGCTTACAAAAATGTCATTTAACAGGAGAAACTGTCTCCCGCACAGGTGTGAGGAGATTTGATCAAATACCGGGAGACTCCTGCGGAATCCGGGAGGGTTGACAGGTCTGGCTGTCGCCCTTCCGCGAGCAATCCCCTGGCCATAAACAGCACTACCAGAGATATTACGTAACTACTAGCCACATGGCCTCCACACATGCGCTGGGTGTGTATTAGAAGTACAGCTCGATGACCGTCGTGCAAAGGTATTACGTAACAAATTGCCCATCTGGCTAAGTGCATTTTGGAACTACACATGGCCTTCTAAAACAATTAATATCGCCACATATTAATTGATTGTCCGTCGTCCGAGGCATTATTTAATATGTTTGCTTCTAACATTCAAACGAAGTACATTATGACTGTACATAATAAAGAGATCATCCTGAGTTTGTAGCCATATTATCAAGCTGTTGGCTGGTCTAATCTGTTATAAATAAAACTTAAATGTTTCTTAGGCTGAATAATCTTGCTTCAGATTGTGCCCCCCATTATCATTCCTACGGGCCTAATTCAAATGTTTTATACTACCATAGCTCAAATTTTGTTTGTATCATTTAATATTATTCCAAATATTGAGTGAAATTTTAAATAACTAAGTGAAAAGAAATCCCGACAAGAATCCTGAATGTATTTATCTGTATAATGCTTTTTAAATATTTAAATCATGTTAAATATGATACATGCTGGATACATACATACACGCATGCACACACGTACACATTAATATTATTTCAGCCCATATCGGATATTTATCCAATATTTATTGTGTACAGATCAGAACCGATGGTTTCTTGGGCTTTAACAAAAAAATATTTTTATTTTGTGATAAGGAGTAATTCACAAATGTCTCCAATAAGTCTTTGTTGGTTCCCTACTGATAGAATAATTAATCATGGAAATTTTCATATTTTTATTGCATGGCCTTCCATTGTCTATGCCCCCAACTTGTACGCAGGGTTATTTTTGCGAGATCTCACTTGAGTTCACGGTTAGCATCCACGAGTTGCTCCGCGACATGGACTTGCAAAGAGGAATGTGAAAGAGGTCTATTAGTACATGCTTCCCATCTATGGCAACTATGCAGTGTGGGTAGTCCCATCATTGTGCAAAATTCACAGCTTTTGCCTGTCACTCTTTTTCACTAGTTTTGGGGAAAGGCATGAAGTGTTCTTGCATCATAATCCAGATAGCCTCATAGACCTGTGGTACAATTTTGGACAATATAGTCATGCCGACTCTGTACTGTGAGGCCAAAGATGTGTATGTCTCACCTGTTGCCAGCAGGGCTCGAACTTAAGAATTTATTACCCACAGCAATAAAAAAACAAATTGCCATTCAGTTCCAATTAAACTTGACTGAAAGGTTATTTTTCAGTATGTACATGTAGTCAAATTTCTTTAGTTTATGTCAATAAACTTCAATAAACAAGAATTTATTATAAATGGAATTGTGGATTACTAGCATAAGCTGACATTTAACGGAACCTGGTGTTTCTGAGACAAGTTGCCCAAGTTTTTGGTGAATATGACATGAAAATTGTTCTATGGATGACATTAAATTGTATACAGTGTTCTCAATGGGTGAAAATTAAATGAGGATGGTCGCCCGTCCCCCACCCCACCATTTCCAAAAAAAAAAAAAAAAAAAAAAAAACCCCAAACAAACCTGAAAAGCAAAAAAAAAAGAGGCACGTTTGGTTACCTTATATCATTGTATGTTGGTCGACTTTGTGGAAATACCTAGTAGTTCAGTTAAAACAGTGTCGGTCTGACATTCACGGGTATTCGTTTTGCTAAACTGATAAAAGTTTTAATATTATTATTTTAATAAAGATTTTAAGATATCTGAAAAATAATAAAGACATTTTTTTTAAGCGATCACTAAGGGATAACATTTTCGAGTGAATCGATTGCATTGATATTGCCAGTTTTGTTTTTGTAAAGGCGGTGTATATACTATTTGGCACCCAAGATAAATGATTTTAATAATGAACACTACCCCACTTCTGTTTTTATAAGTGGTGATATCCCACCTTCCCCCCCCCCCTGCACCCCCACCCCCACCCCAATTTTTTATTATTTTTTTTTATATATTTTTTAAATTAAACGTTTCTAATATTTTATAAGGAATTGCTGAATAAACAAATGACAGTAAGTAAAAATCATCAATTACGACCAATTAAATCTGCAATTGAACACAAAAGACAGAATGACCGTTGTGATCACGTAACAAATTTGGTGCCAGATAAGTCGGGTTTTTTTTCATAAAATAAATATAACTGTTATTGTGTGTATCAAACATACAAATGGATACTGGTATGGAATACAACAGAGGCTGTTAAAAATAGTGTTAAATTACGTTATGGTAACTGCCATAAGCTACTGAAGTTTTTCGTCAGTTGCGCTTTCGTACACAACACGGCTTGTTTCCTTTGATGTTCAGTGCGCAAGACTGATCGATGTTTTTCAGTGTGAAAAAAAAGTGTACATTTTGAAATAGCGGAGCTGGGTCCTGTAAATTATAACAGGATGCCGAAAAATAAAAGAGGGGCGCAGAAAAACAAATGGGGCTGCCAAACGTGAAAAGGGACGGCATAACGCGAAAGCGAGGAGGCAAAATGCAGTGAGAACGTATATTATACAACAACACAGGGTATGCGCATGATTAAATATAGTCCCATCGTGTGGTACTAAGTAAATGCCCATGAACTCCAACAAGGACCCAAATGTCTGTGTTAAATACTGGCAGATATAATGTTCATACACATTTATACATTTTGCAGTCAGTGAGGAGCTTTACCAATGGCAGTAATTTTTATCTGGCAGCACAAAAGTGCCATCAGTGACGCCCCCAACCGACGGCAGTTTATATGTCACTGACGGCAATTGCCGCCGTGAAGTTTGAGCCCTGTGCCAGGAACCTGAAAACAAATATCGTTATTAATATTTTCATATTAAACTGGAGTCATTGGTAATACTTCATCAATTCTGTTTATTTATAGGTCCATCATGTCAACATCTATGTCAAGGTCAGTTTCACAAACCACCACTCAAGAGATTACTTCTCAGCCAACACCCAGTGTGAGCGAGTCATCAGGATCATCATCTATCACCGCCCAGCAAAGAACTCCTGGTAAAACTGAAACAGCAATACTAAAAGCCAGTAAACGCATTAGCATAAAGGGCAAGAAGAAAAAAGAGTTTGAGGTGGACAGTTTGATCCAGCATCTTAAACAATGTTCTGTATCCAACATGGAGAGCATGCAAAAGCTAGACAACAATTCAAACATTTTCACTTTCTTGTCCAGAGAGTGAAAACATTTTCCAAACCAACACAAGAATGGATGGAAGATGAAGTTCTAAGAATTACATGGATGCTAAGAGGCAAGAGAGAAATCTGGGATCTACCACTGATACTACTGCTCCTACTGGTCCCACATCCATACAGCAATGTCAGGCCGTGCAACCAGAACCTGGACCACATAGTTTGCCACCCCCCCCCCCCCCCCACATATTTCATTTCTTTGGTAATAAAGTGTAACCAACTGTAATAAAACACATCTCCCATACCATTTAGTTATTATTTGTACACATTTCGTTTCAGTTCATATTATTAATATAACAAAAATATATACTGTAAATCATGTAATTAATACGTCATGATATTATTGCGTCCGTACATGAGACTGAGTGAACAAAAATGCGTATTTTTATTAATGCGTCGGGCAAAAGTCCACATCACATAAAAACCACAGTTGTGTTGTTATTATATTGTTTGGGCTTCATCTTTCATGTTAAAAGAAGTCAGTAGTTGTTTTCACAGCTACTACATAACCTGAAGCTACTAGTAATCGCATGGTGGGTCGACCAGGAAGCCCTAATTACTTAAAGTAGTGTAATTAGTATAACTACACCTTAGTGTTAAGGGTATGCCTCGCACTTTTGTGTGGTGATTGCTTCTAATTTGCCAGTAGGAATAAAAGGTAAACGGGTCGGTATTACAGGGCACAATATTTCACGCGAACGCAGACGTATTATTCTAACATGTTTTAGACTGATTTTATACACTTGATGCGCAGCACACGAATAGACGTTAACAAATGCAATATATTGCAACAGTGACAACATGCGACCAGTCTAAATTGAATGCCATGTATAGAGTCGAGCCAGATGGTTTGAAGAAATACGCACGGATTGTTGGTTACGGTTATATAATTTTCTACTGTTTCATTTTTAAAGGAATATATTTAGTAATAAAATTTGTTGATTATAATTTTACAAATGTTCAAAACAGTTTAAATGTATACAGTAATCCAGAAGTGTAAGAAAATTTGAAAAATACTCGCATCGCAAAATGAGCTTTTTAAAAACAAAACATTTGGAACATCACTATTATATAACCGCTATGATATTCCAGGAAAGTGAAAATAGAATGGCAACATCGAAACGAAAGAAAGATTCTTGAAGTATTCACAAAAAGACGTTTAACAAAAATAGTTTTTGTATTTTGTTTCATCTTTATATTATAAAAGTATTATAGTAAAATCCTGCAAAAATTTTTGTATTGGGAATGGGACTTTAAAAAATGTGTCAAGTTATTATTGCGTCGATGTGTTCATCGCATTTTTCGCATTAATTACTTGCTCGCATTAATTTCATGATTTACAGTATTAAAAATACCCTTACCTCATACACATCACAAGTCTCTATTTGGCATTAATTGCTTCTCTCACTGCTGACGTTTTGCTTATAATGGGGCCCACAAATCCCAATATTGTCTCCATATCCTGATGGGAAATCCAGAAATACTCATGGTATTTGTCACCATCAAGCTCAAGTTGTTTAACCATGTGGTAAAAGGCACCATATTTCTTTCTTTCTTTGATGAAGGAAATGTCTTGTTTAACGACGCACTCAACACATTTTATTTACGGTTATATGGTTAAGGACCACACAGATATTGAGGGAGGAAACCCACTGTCACCAACTCATTGGCTACTCTCTTTGATTGGCAGCAAGGGATCTTTTATATGCACCATCCCATATACAGGATAGCACATACCACAGCCTTTGATGTACCAGTCATGGTGCACTGGCTGGAGTGAGGAATAGCCCAATGGGCCCACTGACGGGGATCAATCCCAAACCGACCTATATTGTTACTAAACATTATTTTCTTCTTCAGAACTAAAGCCAAGAATATGTCTTCAACATTAAGGCCATGGAAAAAGGCCTTAATGTTATAAGATATTGTTTGTGTAAGATAAAATGGAATTTTAAAGATTTTTCAGTTATCTTTAGGCATTCACTATGACTACTCAAAACTGTTATCAGATCTTTGTAACCTTTATATACTCTTCAAAAAAAGAAACGCAAAAGGGTACAAATGGGTTATAACTCCGATTTTATGTTTCCTACCGGTTCATGCTTTGTGAATATAAGGTCATTGCATGTCCCAAACACATTCCCACGGTTACATTCGATAAAACGCAGCTACTGTACAATAAAGTTCCAAAATGTGAATATTCGCAAAAACGCAGCCACGTGCAAACCATGTCACCACTGCACGTGCGTTGTCTGCACGTGCAACATGAACACCGACAGTATAAAAGTGCAGGGTGTTCGCTTGCCTGGCCTCTGTATCTGGCCGACAGTTGACAATCCAGGACATGCCACGTCTCAGTGAAACGCAGAGAAACAATGCCATCGGCAGACTAGACGCAGGCGAATCCAGAACGGCCGTTGCCAGGGCATTCCATGTGTCCCCAAGCACCATCTCCAGATTGTGGGACCGTTACCAGCAACATGGATCAACACGTGACCTCCCTAGATCCGGTCGACCACGGGTCACTACCCCCGGGCAGGACCGCTACATCCGGGTACGCCACCTTCGGGAACGATTGACTACTGCCACCTCCACAGCCGCAGCAATACCAGGTTTGCGCAGGATATCCGACCAGACCGTACGGAACCGCCTACGTGAGGTAGGAATTCGTGCCAGACGTTCAGTTCGAGGTGTCATCTTAACACCACAACACCGTCGAGTCCGACTGCAGTGGTGCCAGATTCATCGACAATGGCCTCAACTGCGATGGAGACCGGTGTGGTTCAGTGACGAGTCCCGATTTCTGCTCCGACGTCATGATGGAAGATGTCGCGTGTATAGGCGTCGTGGTGAACGTTATGCGGCAAACTGCGTGCAGGAAGTGGACAGATTCGGCGGGGGTAGTGTCATGGTGTGGGCAGCCATCTCACACACTGGCAGAACTGACCTGGTCCACGTGCAGGGCAACCTGAATGCACAGGGCTACATTGACCAGATCCTCCGGCCACACATCGTTCCAGTTATGGCCAACGCCAACGCAGTGTTCCAACATGACAACGCCAGGCCTCACACAGCACGTCTCACAACGGCTTTCCTACAAAACAACAACATTAATGTCCTTCGTTGGCCATCGATATCACCGGATTTGAACCCAATTGAGCATCTATGGGACGAGTTGGACCGACGCCTCCGACAGCGACAACCACAGCCCCAGACCCTGCCCGAGCTGGCAGCAGCCTTGCAGGCCGAGTGGGCCACCATCCCCCGGGACGTCATCCGTACTCTGGTTGCTTCAATGGGCAGGCGGTGCCAGGCAGTTGTCAACACACGCGGAGACCACACCCGGTATTGACTCCAGATGACCTTGACCTTGGTGGTGTGTCCTATCACTTACTCACAATGGACTAGAGTGAATTGTGAACAATCCTGCAACATTTGGTAATTATCGGACTCACCATTCAATAATTAAATCAATTTTCCAAATGTTACGACAATGTGGTTTTGCGTTTCTTCTTTTGAAGAGTATATGTAGTTCCCATACAAACTGTCAGATTTCTATGTACATTATTTTCTAGGATAATGGGACTTAAAACATAGGATAACAAATGATGGTGGCAATTTTTTCGAGCTACTATTTACACAGGATTACTATGGTTTGCAAAATGACCAATTCTCAAAAACTACTTGGAATACAGAGCCCATATGTCAAATTTATCCATGTATATGACTGAGGCATATTAAGGTGGGGGGGGGGGGGGGGGGGGATAAAAAATATCATTGGTAGTCATAGGCCTTTTGCCTATGACTACCAATGATATTTTTTTAGGCTGGCTTTTAAATTAAATGAAAATGCCCGAATTTGGAAAAATCATAAATTAATAATATTAGCATAACTACCAAACAGCTATATATGGTTGCAAACAAACCACTATGCATTTTTACTTGGATTACAACTAATTTTGAGGGTAGAATGATGGAAAAATATCGTAAAAAGGTCTCAAATTAGCACATTTTGCCCACATATCTGTATAATTTTTGCCCGAATTTGAGAATTTGCTCCTGTCTCGTATGCATACATGTATGTTGGTAGTAAATCTTAAGGCAGAGATGAATTATAATTGTAGAATGCAGGCAATTGCATTTCAGAACAACTAGTTTTCAAACATTTACGGGGGAGCATACCCTAGAAACTGCTTTACACCCTCGAGCTCAGTCAGCCCCTCCAGTGTCTATTTGCTTCCACCGTGCCTGTTATTTGTTACAATTTTCAAGTGAATCTGAAACCGAAGTGCATGGGGCACTAGTTTATTTGAAATGGACTGACCCTAAAAGGTTACGATGTCTGCAGTTTATTTCATGGGATGGATTAAATAAATGTTATTAAAGAAATGCTCGCGCAAGGCCTTTGAACTGGTATGTATATTCAACAATATATAATGCACATTATTGCTAAATATCAACAAGTATAATCTTATATTTAATTAATAAAATGGTGAAATATATGACGGCTTTTATAGATAACGGTTGCAGACATTTTGTTCCATTCCAGTGAATATGCCTTCTGGCGAGCCAGTGGTTACGTAATACTTAACGTGTAACGTCAGAAATGAGTCTTAGAACTAGAGAAACAAATATACCTGGTTTTTGTGGGATATTAAAATAGACATGTATTGCTATGTTCTGTAATAATATCCATCCCAGTAAGTCAGCAATAAGTATATATTATTTTTCAATACAAAATAAACCACCATTGTCAAAGTGGCTACACAACAAGTTGAAATAATTGTACCATGTTTTGTCCATGCATTAACCTACATACTGAAAGGAAACATGGAGTTTTTTCTTAGTTAATTGGTCTGTTCTGTTAGTTACCTCTACCTGTGATTCCTGATTGGTAGGTGTGTATTTGATAGGTAATCAGACGAGCCAATTAATTACCGCTGTCTAGACACAAAAATACATACTGGTATTGTGTAATGACTTGTCGCCCCTAAAATGGTAATGGACATGGTTTATTACTGTAAATAGTTCTGTAAAACTTCTGATTAAGTAGACTTTCCCATCTAAAATCACAGAATTGACCAATTACATAGTCCCAAAGAAAAGTGCTCCGCATGAGTTCTGTCTGATTCAAAGTTGATCCCCCCTATTTGACATGCTGGTTACAGGTCAGTAAGCAGCAAGACGACTGACATGCAACTCACTATACAGTCATTGTAATTAGCATTAAATAATCGGATATTTTGTTTTGAAGCTAGTCAACACAAATATTATGAAATGTTGAACAGTATTTGGTAGATGCACAATCATGATTTACAGCATATCAAGAGAAATGTGCTTGATCTAGATACGAAATTCCAAATTACATAGACTGTTTTTCCTGTGTTTGATTCAATTGCCAACATTGCTATAGCCCTGCAAGTTATGAGACCAATGCTCACTATAAGCAGACAAAAATAAGCAACTTTGTTTCAAAACTAATTTGATTCATCATGTTGTATTTATGCATATTTGCTTCTATTAGTGATAATAAATGTAATAATTAATTCTTGAGTTTATAGTGTTTAACTTTTGAAAAATCCAAAATGGCCAACTTCCTAAATAAAAACAGCTCACTTCCGCAAATGTGTACAGTGACCAACTGCTATAACAAGCCAATGTTCTTGGTCTGTTGCAGTTCGGTATAAAAGTGCTTTATTGTGTGTGTGTGTGTGTGTGTGTTTGTTTATATATATACTCTTCAAAAAAAGAAAAGCCATAGGGTACAAATGGGTGAGTATTCCGATTTTATGTTTCTTACCGAATTGTCTTTGTGAATATAGGTCATTGCATGTCCCAAATCACATTATTGGTTACAACTAAGTAAAACGCAGCTACTGATTTTGTTCCAAATGTGAAGCAATCGCATAAAACGAGTTTTCGTGCAAAAAAGCATACCTTGGGTGTGCGTTGTAACTGCAGCATTGCAACATGAAAATCTTTTTGCGTGTGCATTGCCTGCTCTTGCCTGGCCTCTGTAAAAGGCCGACAAAAGTTGTGTTTTCTGTATTTTTTTTTAATATTGCACGGCAAGTAAGTTAAAAACAATGGTTTTTTGCCAAAACTAGAAGCAGTGTTTTTTGTTTAAAACGGCCATTTTATTTTTTTAAATTCCCATGTAGTCCTCCAAGCACCATTCCAGACTGCACATGGGCCCGTTACGGAGTTACATGGAGGACACGTGAAACCGCGAGATTTCGTGAGATCTCGCCAAAATAGACTACCCCCGGGCAAAGGACCGGCAAACATCAATGGTAGGCCACGACCATTGTTCGATATTACTACTGTTCCACCTCCACATGTCCGGGAAATACCAGGTTTCCATCGATATCCGACCAGACCGTACGGGAACCGCCTACGTTTGTAGGTAATTCGTGCCAGACGAAAACCGTTCGAGGTGTCACTTAAACCACGACACCGTCGACTCCGACTTTTGTAGGTGCCAGAACCCAGTGACAACGCCTCAACTGCGATGGAAAACCGTACCGGTTCTGTACGAGTCCCGATTTCTGCTCCGACCTACATGAGGGAAGGTCTAGTGTATAGGCGTGGTGGTGAACGTTAACACATTAAACTGCGTGCAAGAAAAGTGGACAGATTATATATTTTGTAGTGTCAAGCCATCTCACACACTGGCAGAATGACCTATATTTCGTGCAGGGCAACCTGAATGCACAGGGCTACATTGACCAGATATCCGGCCACACATCGTTCCAGTGGCCAACGCCAACGCAGTGTTCCAACATATGACAACGCCAACACATACGTCTCAGTCGGCTTTCCAACAGAATGTACATTAACGTTCCTTCCTTGGCCATCGACATAGTATTTGAACCCAATTGAGCATCTATGGGACGAGTTAGGACCGACGCCTAAATAGCGAATAAACCATATATTTTGACTCTGCAGAAGCTGTATATTTCTTGCAGGACGAGTACTCAACCATCCCCCGGGAATATCATATACTCTATATATATAGGCGGTGCCAAGTTTTTAATGTTATTATTACTCCCGGTATGGATTCCAAATGAATTTGACCTTGGTGTTGTTACTTTCACGTTCACATCTAGGAGTGAACAAAACAATCCTCCGCAAACATTTATGTTATCGGAACGGCTTCGCCGATTCAAACAATTCTCCAAATGTTACGACAATGTGGTTTGTTCATACCCCGATGAACGTAAAATAAATAAAGACACTACTAAAGAATAATAATATAATAATGATATATGAAGTATAGAGTGATGACGGCTGTATAGAATTGACAAATCTACATAGAGTCCGTGTGGTACAAATCATATATTGGTAGACAATGGTGAAAGAATTTTGTTCAAATTAAAAGTAATTGAATAAAATATAGTTTTCAGTAAAAAGCATAACTTGGGTGTTTGTTGTAACTGTACACAGCATGTGCATATGGAAAAACAGAACGGCACCTACCTTCTCTCCCCCCCCCCCCTCAAATCAAAACCCCTTTGTTTAAATTCCCTGTATTTTTTTTAATATTGTAACAGCATAAAATCAATTCCTTTAAAAAAACTGCTGGTTTTTTAAATAATCAAGCTAAGAAAAAATGTTTAAAACACCTTCTGATATATATTTTTAAATTCCCAATATATATACCTCTATCTCTCTTCAAAACTGAAACACAAAACCACATTGTCGTGCGGAGTTTCGAGAATTGACAAACCGCGAGATTTCGTGAATCTCGCCAAAGTCCGATATCTGCCAAATGTTGCAAAATTGTTCACAATTCACGACCATCTAGTCCAATGTGAGTAAGTGTTCCAATCGCATATGTCCAAGGGAAAGGTCATCCTTCCATCGATATCCGGCCAATGGATCCGGAAACGTTTGTGGGCACCGCCGTTTCCCGTTGAAAACCGAGAGTACGTTACTCTAAGTACGAGGGTTTGTTCGGCCCATTTTGCAGGAGGAACCCAGTGCGCATAAGGGACCAAAACCGTAGGGTTCTGTACAGGACGTTCCTGTACGGAGGGTCGGTCCAAGTCGTCCCATAGATGCTCATGGGGTTCAAAACGGTGATTTCGATGGCCAAGAAAATAACATAATGTTGTTGTTCTATAGAAAAGAAATATAGATATATGTCGAATTATGGCGTTAAAAAATGTATAACGTGGCGTTGTGCCATATATGGAAAAATGTGTAGTCGGAGGATCTGGTATGTAGCCCTGTGCATTCAGGTTGCCCTATACGTGGACCAGGTCTAGTTCTGCCAGTGTGTGAGATAGCTGGTAGTAAACAGTAAATAAAATAATAAATATATATTCTGTATACTTACTGCACGCAGTTTTTTCGGACAACGTTCAACAGACGCCTATACACGCGACATCTTCCATCATATCGGAGCAGAAATATATCGTCACTGAACCATGAACCTGTTCCATCGCAGTTGAGGCCATTGTCGATGAATCTGGCACCACTGCAGTCGGAGTCGACGGTGTTGTTGTGGTGTTTAGATGACACCTCGAACTGGACGTCTGGCACGAATTCCTACCTCACGTAAACGGTTCCGTACGGTCTGGTCGGATTCCTGCGCAAACCTGGTATTGCTACTGTGGAGGTGGCAGTAGTCAATTTTGGTGGCGTACCCGGATGTAGCGGTCCTGTAAAAGACCCGTAACCAGGTCACGTGTTGATCCATGTTTGGTAATAATCCCACAGTCTGGAGATGGTGCTTGGGGACACATGGAATGCCCTGGCAACGGCCGTTCTGGATTCGCCTGCGTCTAGTCGGCCGATGGATTGTTTTCTACACAGGTTCACTGAGAGTATTTATGTACTTATTGATATGTCGGAAGATACAGAGGCCAGTAAAGAAAACACCCTGCACTTTAATAATACCCGGTGTTCATGTTGCACGTGCAGAAAACGTGTGCAGTGGGTGAAATGGAACGGCACTACTTCAACCTGCGTTTTTGCCCCCTCCCCTCAAATCCCTTTTTTGTACAAGCTTCCCACTTTATCGGATATAACCGTGGGAACAGTGTTTGGGACATGCAATGACCTTATAATTTCCAAATTATGATAGACGGTAGGAAAAAAAAACAAAACACCTTCTGATTTTATACCCTATTTATATTTATTTTTTTGAAGAGTATATATATATACACACAGTCAAACCTGTCCTAGCGGCCACCTGTACTCAGCGGTCACCTGCCTTAAGTGGCCACTTTTTTCCTCCCAAACGATTTATAATGTAAATGCACCTGTAATAAGCGGTCACCTGTCTAACGCGGCCAGCGGCCACCTAAATCGGATCCCAAATCGCTAAAATACCTGCATTAAGCGGCCACAATAAAGTTTTATTCTTATATAAAAAGGATATTTTAACAACAGCGATAAGGTGCAGCAAATAACTGATCTTCACACCTTCAGGAATACTAGTACCCATTCAGTCCCGACATCTCCACTGTGTATCAATTAAGGAAGTATGAATCTGACATGCATCTAATTGCCTCTGGGCAGGCTACGCTTGACATTTGTAGATTCACTTACTATAACAATACATCACATGAAGTCAGAATTAAATAATTAAATGGAAAAAGAAAACAAAATTGTGGAGAACGGTTAATTTAATATATTCTATTTGCATTATTTCTGAAGGAGACAACATGTCAAAAGTTGATTTATAGTCAACTATGAAGCACAAATCCGTTAATTAGCAGTACAGACGGTAAAACAAGAAACAACAACAAATGTTTTAAAGACTATATATGTGGCAACCTGTACTCAGCGGCCACCTGTCTTAATCGGCCACGTTTATCTACTCCCTTGTGTGGCCGCTTAAGACAGGTTTGACTGTGTGTGTGTATATATATATATATATATATATATATATATGTGTGTGTGTGTGTGTGTGTGTGTGTGTGTATATACTCTCTCTCTCTCTCTCTCTCTCTCTCTCTCTCTCTCTCTCTCTCTCTCTCTCTCTCTCTCTCTCTCTCTCTCTCTCTCTCTCAAATATATATATCGATCGATGCCATAACCTGTCAATGCCATATCCTATGGAATCTGTCAACTGTTTTGTTTATACTTTTTACGAGATAGTCTTTTAATCTGGCGTTATCAAAACCCTCGGGTACGAGTCGCAGAGACTTTGTCCAAGTTGTTGCACTGCTTTTTAAAGGGACATTCCCGAGTTTGCTGCAATTTTTAAGATGTTATCGACTAACGGAGACTTTTTAACAATTGTAATTACATATCAAATATATTTTTCTGCATAAAATATCAGTGGCTGTATATTAAACGTGTTTCTGATCGTTCTAATATTTGTACTATGTTAAATTTCATCTTATTTCCTAAAATATAGTTTTTTCTTATGTACGAAGTTATTTGAAGACAAAATCCAGTCTGGGCTTCTTACAAATATTAAGACGATCAGAAACATATTGAATATACAGACACTGGTATTCTAAACAAGAAAATATATTTAATATGTAAATTTAATCGTAGAAATATTTTATTAGTCGGAAACATCTTACAATGCAGCAAACTCAGGAATGTCCCTTTAATTTGAACCATTCCGCTGTAAATTTCAGCGGACCATTTTCTACTGCCATTATACCATCTAATTCGAAATATGTACATGTTAGTTGCCAAAGTTTAAAAGTCTCCTACAAAGCTACTCAAGTCACCCATAACAACCTGTCTGTCACGCCCCCCAATTTGTAAATAGACTAGTTTCAGTTTATTTTTCAAGGGACGTTACTCTTCGCGCGCATGCGCAATAGGAATGCGAAATACCTCTATTTGAACAATATCTTCTTTCAGTTAAAGTTGTTACCAATATGTCATTTGTTTGCAACCTTAATATAGATGAAATAAATTTTCTATAAGAAAATAGCAGCGAAATACTTATTGCGTTATTTATGCCTCTCAGTGTGTGTGTGTGTGTGTGTGTGTGTGTGTATAAAATGATATAATGACTGGTGTATTTCATCATTTCAAATGTTTGCATTGATTTTATATTAAATTTTGTGATATGCAATTTATAATCTCAAAATATATAAATATGATATGTTATTGCATTATAATTATGCTATGTCATGAAATGACTGATTTAATATCGATTTCAGTGCTATGCAATGCAAGTGTTTTTATTTCTTTTTTAATGTATTCTTTAACAATCTGTTAATATCAATAAAAAAATAGTATAAGCATAATTGTTTAAGTTGTATATAACTGTTTAGTTAAGCAACATTAAGTCATACCTCTCATTTAAATAAGATGTGGATTGATCAAATATCGTCTCACAATAACCATATAAAGCATGTCACAGCGGGTAAATGACCGGGGGATGAAATAACATATTAAAAGGTTTTATTTTAAGCTAACAAAAAAAGACAGACCAAACATTATCATTGTGCAATTCAACATAAAACATGTCCTAAATGTACTGGGTATGTAATTTCTAGGGTATAAAACGGTAGTATGTACGAAACGTCCAGAGACGAAACAAAATGGGTACGAAATGTCCCGTAACCTTGTGTTTATCATGTTGGTATATTTGTCAAATTAACTTGTTTACTTAAAAATATTAGTGCTGGGAAATTGGTTGAACATGCTCTGATAATGTTACTGATGTGGTATAGTAATAAAAACTGAAATAAAACCAAGTTATATATATATATATATATATATATATATATATATATATATATATATATATATATATATATACACACACATTGTACATGAGCAGCCGTTAGATGCTGTTAGCTTACAACAATTTGTTTAAAAATGTATCGAACTAGCAAATGCGAGTATGATATGTTTTTAAACAACAAGTTGTAAGATAAATGGTATCTAACAGACAGAGATGTAGTATTCTATTTCTTACATATTTTAAGAAAAGTTTAAAAATAAATTTAAATGCCTTTTCCAGGTACAACCCTAGCAGTGGCATAGCGTGGGTTGCCAGTGCCCGGGGCAAGGCAAGTATTGCGCCCCCTAACCAGTGAATTGTTAGCACTCCGCAAGTCCCTTCCACCAGTCCAGAAATTTGCGCACCAGTGGCCCCGCCCACGCTACGCCACTGAACCCTAGCGCTTATAGTTAACTTGTGCATCACAGACAAGTCAGTTTGAGGTTAACTTGCACGTAACATCTAGTTATCGATTTCTACCATGCTTTTCCATTGGATGGTATGGCATTGGTGACCTGGTCATCACCTAGGTGCAGGCAGTCGTATGTCTGTAAAATGTTATTGCATGAATGTGTGTTAACAAGTATATGTTATATGTATATGTAATTAGATCAGTACTCAAAGAAATGTGTAAAGCTGTGTTGTTTGTTTGACAGCGCTGAAGAGCGAGTTCAATCTGGGCACACTGCGCGACCTGCTGCTGGCCACCGAGCGGGCACTACAGGAAGGTCACATCAACCACATTGGCAGCTCCTGCCTGTGGTCACAGCACCAGGACACAGTGAAAAAATTGGTTAACCGACTCAGCCAATTCCAAATTAAACAGGTAAAATGACTGTCCTCTTATAGACAAGCAGGGTTCCGCACACATCTTGGAAAATCCTGGAAAGTTTTTTTTTAATTTATCTTGGAAAGTTTAAAACTCTAGGGGAAAATTAATTAACCTGGAAAGTCCTGGAATTTTAATGTCTGGTTCCAAATTATATCCTTCACGCAATAGTAATTATAATGAGGTCGACTGGCATAATTGGTCAGCTGATAAAATAAATAGACAATGAGAAAGCATGTCAACGATTCAGTAGCTGGTTGTAATCAATGCCTTCCAATAAAACAAGTACTTGTTATTTCTGCCATGCATCTGTGTACCAAGTCTAGTACAATAGTTAAAAAAAAAATGCAGGTGTAGTTAGGGACTGTCTCAAAATTTTATCACTTCTCCTTAAACGAATAACCCACAGAAGGAGAGAAGGTGGTAAAACACCCATACATATAAAAAGTCGAAAATGGAAGTGTCGAAAAGTTTGTGAGTTTTTTTTTATTATTATTTATTTATTGATTTATTTATAAAGTGAAATTCGAAACCACAGTTAATGAAGAATTTCCTGAACTACACATGAACAGTATAATTATTAGTCTCGGCAATTACGGTTTGACAAGTCAGAAATTTCCTGTTTCTGAGCATATCCTATTTGTTGACGGTTTATTTGTGTTGTTTGTCTAGTATAACTTTCAGAACACGGGTATTGAACTAGTCATTTGAATTCTAACAGTAATCATCTTATCTGGATGGTGATGGGTTTTTTTTTACTTGTGCACTTTATCTAGAAGCTTGCTTCTGTTTTGTTCAGCTTCATCAGTGGTACAAATGACAGCATGGGATGTTCTTTTTGATATGTGACAGGTGCAGGGGTGGGGAAAACTAAAATTGTCAATTGGTCCCATGTGACGTCATCACTTGGCTACCCTGGGTGGGAGAGAGGGTGAAAAGAAAAAAAAAGGAATACAATTTTTAAAAATAAATAATATACACATATGCATAAACTCTTATCATTTAAAAGGTGATATTTGCCAAATAGTGTCAAACAAATGGTCATCACGGTGGCGTTTCGCCGTTTGTATGTTTTATCTTAAATCATGAACAGGAAAACAAAAAAATGTCGAAGAAAAAAAGAAAAAGAAAAGATTATCACATCTGCAATTTTTTTTTTTTAAATCCAATTGTTTGTATACATTTAGCTTAATGAAATAAATAAATAAAAATTAATATAAGTTATGAATTTTAACTCTCATATATGTGTATAAAGTACGAGTATTCAGTAATTGCAAGTCAATTTATTGTACAAAACACAAGGAGCAGGTATGAAACCATTCGTGCTTTTGACTGCTTGATCTAGGCGCATGTTTAGACTACATGATTACTAACAATGTCGCTGATTGGATGACCAATCACTTAATCTCTACTGGCTCATGCGATAAACAGTGCCCATAACAATAAAAAAAGGTTGAAACCATTTATAATTTTCTAGATCTTTATAATTATTAGATACACTACATTGAACTGTCAACAATTAGGGATGGGATGTTACCGAAAACTGTGGTGCACCATTTCCCAATTTAATTTTTTTGTTTTTAATGGTACATATATAAATGTTTCCGCACCTTGCTGGTAATCACAATGACCCATAAAGTATTTAAGCCAATCACAGCATTTGATTCCCTTAAATCTGACATGTTTGCTTGGGCGATAGGTGTCATTCAGATCCTGCACAGAACCCGCAAATTTCTTGTCGGGACCATAAAAATTGTAACCTCCTAAAACAGAGACAGACCTCGGTGATTAATCTGACAAGAGAATAAACATTTTAAGTATGTTTCATCCCAGTTGGCAAAATTGAAAAAAGAAAAGACTTATTAATTTTAAGAATTATAAAATGGCGCCCATTTTCCGTCCTATTAATTTACAACAATTCAACAATTTTATCAGGATGAAATCATCCACATATCCCGCCGTAAGTTCAGCCAGCAAACGTTTTGCTAACATTCGCGAACTATTCCGATTGGTTTCCAACGTGGCCATTTAAGGGTTGGTTTAACGTGAAACGCATAAACCAGTCTAGCAGTCTAAAAATAATAATAACTAGTTAAATAATTCACTATTATATATTATGTGCATGTACTTGTCCTTGCTTAAAATCTTTTTTTTTTAATCGGTGATACCTTTTTATGTAACTTGTGTTGAGGATGGTTGACCTAATTAATGACCTAACAAAGTATTATCTTAAAATATATACATTTGATTTGTCGCTAAAAGTACTTTATTTTAGCCATCTACATAACTACCATAACCCACTTATTACTGATATTTTGTAAAAATAATTGAATTATGTCGACGGTCCATAATTCAGGAAAAAATTATGGCTATTTGGTGTGACGTATTATTTTTGTAGTCATGTGATGGGCAACCCCCGAATAACCGCAGTGTCAAAACGATTTGCCAAGCTCGTGTTATGAGAACGCTTGACCGTCCTCTGCGACGTAGGGTAAATCGAAAAAAAAACAATGAAAATAAGTTATA
Organism: Gigantopelta aegis; assembly: GCF_016097555.1. Taxonomy (NCBI): domain Eukaryota; kingdom Metazoa; phylum Mollusca; class Gastropoda; order Neomphalida; family Peltospiridae; genus Gigantopelta; species Gigantopelta aegis. Next base: position 59,394,942 of record NC_054704.1, read on the forward strand.
ACAAATTATATAAATATGTACTGAATGATAGTAAGCTTATACATTAATTTATTTTAGTAACAGAAGCATTTTAAACGGCGACAATCCCGACTAGTTAGGCCTTTGCATGTACAGGTAAATTTATTGTTGTATGCGGAAAAAAAATTTGTCAAATTTATTTCTACATAAAATATGCCATATCCCCATGGGTAATTACAAATGGCTTGGAATAGGAATTACTACATTTTTAAAGAATACTGTGAGCTAGACAGTATTTATATACAAAGTGGCTATATATATGACAGCCGTGTATATTTGCCTTCGCTAATGAGGGCTGCCTATAAACACAGCAAAAATGTATATACACATAGGTGGTAAATAAGTATTTGATTGATCCATATTACCGAACCACTTGGAACAGAAGGAATACATATGTTACAAACTGAAGTAACAACGGGACTATAAAGCAATTTTAAACATTTAATAAAGTTGCAAACAACTATATACAAAGAATAACCAACAAATATATATATCACAAGGTTCACACTCAATCCTAATACAACACACCAACACACTACTCACACACTACTCGCACACACAACCACCAGTCAAAACCAAACCCACCCCAAAATAAATACACACCAATGGTTGGTGATCTATTTCCAAAATAAATTCACTACCATAGAGAAACCGTTCCAACTTCTGAATAGCCCACACAATCGCCAAACATTCCCTTTCAATTGTAGAATAGGCTTTCTCCCGATCTAAATGTTTTCTACTCACATACATTATCGGAAAACTCACTCCTTCCTGTTCTTGTAGTAGAATTGTTCTCAATCCTATATCGGATGTATCCGTCATCACAACGAATGGTTCCGATAAATCTGGTAATCTCAAAATAGGAAAACTTGACATGCTTTCCTTCAATGAAGTGAAAGCCCTTTCTTGACTTTCAGTCCACTCTTCTCTATTTGGTTTACCTTTCTTAGTGAGGTCTGTCAAAGGCACTGCTATAGCCGTAACTTGTCAAACCTATGAATGATCTCACCTGTTTCTTGGTTTTTGGTCTCGAAATGTTTAGAATCTTGCCAACATTTCGCTTGTCCGGTTGAAGTTCACCTTGCCCTACCACATGACCTAAAAATTCCAATTTCTGGTATCCTGCAATACACTTTGTAATCGTTCTAGTACAGCTCTCACCCGTTTCAAATGTTGATCCCAATCCTCTGTGCCAGTTAGGATGTCATCAATAAAGTGCTCTACATCCTTCAGTCCATGTAGAACTTTTCACATAATTTTCGTGAAAACCGCCAGAGCATTTACAACATCAAATGGCATTACCTTCCATTGATATAGTCCATCTAGAGTTATGAAAACTGTCATCTGTTACTTTCTTCGTCCATGGGAATTTGCCAATATCCCTTACTTAGATCCAGTTTAGTAAAATATTTACACTTAACCAACTTAGTGTACAATACTTCAGCAAATGGTATTGGCTCAGAGTCAAATATGGTAACCTGGTTCAACTTTCTGTAATCTATACAGAACCGATACTTACCATCTTTATTCTTCACAAGGACAGTCCGTGAAGCAAACGATGATTCAGAAGGCTAAATCACACCCATATTAAGCATTGCCTCAACTTCCGCTGCAACTACATCTCTCATATGATGTGGTAATGGATAAGGTTTGGAACGAACTGAATCCATGCAGGTCAACTTAATTTTGTACTCTTTGCAATCTGTCCTACCTGGTAAATCACTCAATATATCCTGATATTCAGACATTAATTCACTCACTGTGTTGTTCTGTTGACAACTCTGTGGATATATCCACGTCTTTGAACATTTGGCATTGTAATACTTTCGGAATCTACCTGAAGATTTTCTCAATTCCTGTTGAGCTAGGTGAAGTGTATCCTCTAATCAATTCTGCAAATCTATCACACATTCATATGCGGTACACACCTCAGCATTTTCTGTTTCCTCAGTCCACAACTCCCGTAGTATTTGAATTGGCCCCTTCACAGTCCGTCCATACAGAAGTTCAAAAGGAGCAAAACCTAAACTCTCTTGGGGTACTTCTCTGTATGCAAACGGTAAAGCTGATAAATACCTGTCCCAATCTTTTGGCCGTTCTGAACTCAATCTCCTCAGCATAGTTTTCATGGTCCCATTAAAATGTTCAACTAAACCATTACACATAGGATGGTATGGAGTGGTGGTCAGTTGCTTAATTGAAAGTAACCTACTCACCTCCTTCATCACTGCCGAAGTAAACTGGGTACCCATATCTGTGAGAATTTCCTTAGGCACACCCACTCTAGAAAATATTTCAAACAAAGCTTCTGCTACGTACTCCGTCTCAATCCTGAATTTATGGACTTGGGGGATGATTCAGCAGCTACTATAATTATTGTATTATACCAGGACAGGGAGCTACCCATTAGGCAGGAGCTTCATGGGGTGGTGAACTCCTTTATGATGTTATGAGAACAAAACCGACTCCCTGTCGACTTTAGGGAGCTACCCATTAGGCAGGAGCTTCATGGGGTGGTATTGTCCTTGATAACACCCGATAATTCACCGACTCCCTGTTGAGCAGTATAGCGTACAAGTAGTAAGGCTGATAACTGAGGATGCATTGTAAATACATTCAGCGGGAGCTTCATGGGCTGCATCCATACATGTACATTGTAATTACTGCCCATTTGGCGGGAGCTTTATGGGCATTACTATTTGTGAAATATCTACGTTTAAGAAGTTACATATTTATCCATAGAATTAATATCTATGTTATCTTACACAGACCACTTGGGGCGAAAGATGCCCAAATGAAGGAGAAATTGAAAATGTCTGCTGAATTCCCCCCAAGTTATAGTTATAGGAAATATGTGACATACCTACATGTATAACTTTATAACAGTTATGTAGAGTCGGTGCATTGTGGTTTATAAATTTGTCAGTTTAATGCAATATTCAGTTTTGAGTAATTTGGTGTGACTTACAGCTTAGTCTGTATGTAGGTCCACCTAGTCCTGAATCACTTAAGACTATATCCTTGACATGGAGTATTGAGCCTGTTTGAGTACATCAACAGGAGTTCTGATGTATCGTTGATAACAGTCAGAAGACCATCGACCTACGGTTTTGATCAAGTGGTCCTCCACTCTGGCTTTAGCAGCCGAGGTTGCCGCACCAATCCGAAAAGAATGGCCACTGTATCCAGATGAATCTATTCCTAGGAACTGGAACACCTCATTTAAATATAAAAAAAAACCACTTCTAGAGAGAGCTTCTCCTGTTGTTGTGATAAACAGTGGGTCTGTAGATCTGTTATGGAATGGTAAAAGTGATCGCACCTTGTAATAAGTTTTAAAGGCCTGATAAGGACAGGTCACTCCCTTGTTTTGGAACACTTGCATAGTCACACCCTTTCTACATGGGTCTGTTTTCGATCTCTTAAGACTAACCAACACACTACTGCTCTCATGATGAAACTGTAGATCTTCCACACACAGGTCAATTGTAGGGTCAAAAGAAGAATGTCCTGTTGTAGTAAATTCCCCACATCTCAAGAACCCATAGAAAGCTAATGTGAACACTGCACGCAACAATGAACAGGTGTAATTGTCAAACAAAGTTGGAGTTAATGCTCGACACATTTGTTCCAGTATTATTCTTGTGATCGGAAGTCTTAACTGAGATGGTTTCCCCTGTAATTTCTTTACTGCCTGTAATGTTGCTGTAAGACGTGCTAGCGGAAGTCCTTCTTTTAAGAAAGGGTTTGTGTCCCTTCCACATATAATGATACCTAATGCCGCAGAGATACATTTTTATTGTGCTTATTTGTAATTTTAGATTTGTGAAGCAGTGTGCTACATAATAAATTAAAATATCTTCTGATATCGGTGGCATAAGTGTGTGGTTCCATGTAATACCATTTAACAGATGAAATCGTTTGAAACTTTCAAAACCTGTGTTGTATGCATCCCTGGTTTTAGATGCTACTGAGTTCTCCCACAACATGTGAACAGTTTCCCTTAGGGTAACATTACCACTGAGGGTGGAGGGCATGGGTGCGGTTGTCTCTCTGCTCTGGGTGCTGCATGAAGGAATCTGGATATCTGTGAACGAGACAAGAAATCAGCTAGGGTATTCTGTTTACCGGGAACATGTTTTGCATAGACACAAAAATTGTTTTGCATAGAACACAGAGTAAGTCTACGCATCAGTCGCATGATCACTGGTGATTTAGATCGGCCTTTATTGATGATATGTTCTGTTCCAATGTTATCAGAATAAAAGAGAACTTTCTTTTTCTCCCAGAATTTGCCCCAGAGAATAACTGCCACCACTATAGGATAGAGTTCCATGAATGACATGGATGCTGCTTTATTCCCTGCGAGCACCCTCTTTAACTCAGCTGTCCACATTGATGAAAACCACTTTTCCTTAAAATATCCACCAAAGCCTATAGTGGAAGATGCATCAGTGTACAACTCAATGTCTACGGCTTGTGTACAGTGACGGTCATAAAACATGGATATACCATTCCAATGCTCTAAGAATTCTCTCCACATGGTGATATCCCTCTGACATTCCTTATTTAAATGTACATGGTGGTGCAGTTTAGTAATTTTTGTCGAGAGCCCAATTAGATACGACACAAATGATCTTCCTGGCAAAATTATTCTTGAAGCTAAATTCAAATGTCCTAAGAGTTGTAATAATTCTCGTTTAGTACAACTACATTTACCTACGATGGTATCCAAAAATGTGTTTGGCTAGAGGAATATTAAGACGATGAAATATTGTGGTCAGTAGTGCCATGGTTCTCTTCCCTTCCCCGTTTGGTCTGTCAATAGTTAGAAAATCATCTAATAAATGAAATATTACTTCTATTCCATAGTTGTTATTGGCAATCCAACATATAGCCTGTGATAGTTTGTCGAATAAAGCTGGACTAGAACGACATCCAAATGCTAACCTGTGGTAAAAGTAAAACAAGCCCTTCCATCTAATCCCAGATAGGTGCCACTGGTCTTTTCTAATGGGAAGTAATTTAAATGCATCACTAACGTCCGTTTTGCATAGCAAAGAATTCCTTCCAAAGTTTTGAATAACTTTTATAGCATCATCCACTTTAACATATGAAAGTGAACATAGTTCTTTGTCAATTGTTTCATTAATGCTGATATGGAACGGGTTGTCATGAGGAGCAGACAGATCTACAATTAGCCTTTTCTTATTTGTGTACTTTCCAGTAGCCACTCCAATTGGACTAACCCGAAATACATTGAATGGAGGAGAATCGAATGGACCTAAAAGAAAACCTTTACTACATTCTTTTGATATTAGGTCACTTACAATATCTGGTTGTGTGGCAGTCAAAAGATTTTTACACTCTAATACACACGTAGGAAAGCGAGAAACTAATGTGTCAAATCCATGTTTACAGCCATTGCACAGCTGTGTAACAAATTCTTTGTTGGGATGATGTAACTCATATTGCAATCTGTCAACATTGATAGGGCTTGAAACAGATGGCAGTCAATCTGACTTTGCTAAACAAGTGGCTGCACTGTGGGTAGCTTTTGTCACCTTACATTTTGAACACTGTAGAAATGGGCATTCATGACGTGTACATTTCCCTTCATTAAAGTTATTGCACACTTCTTTCCCATTCACTGAAATCCTTGTTCTACCTTGTTTGTCTCTACCCTCTTTGTTGAATTTGCTGTTCCTATTCATGCCTATGTAGCTACTGTATTGAATGCCATAATTTAGTCTGTCGCACTGATTGGTAGCATGCGTTACACTAGAGCAAAGTTCACAGGTTCTTGCCCTTCTTCCTGCTGTTACCAACCCATACAATATCATGTCCATCAGTGACCAGTCTACTTTTGTATTATTTTGTCTCAAGGCTTCAGCACATTTAGCCGAAAAAAGTTTATGGTAGTCATAGAATGCATTCCCATGGCTATTGTGTATGTTAATTATGATACCTTCATACAAATCCATTTCCTTTTGGCGTTGGGGAAAGGCATCACACATGATTCGTTTATAATATATAAATATTTTCCAAATGCAGTGAGAAATTCTGAAAGGGACAGAGTATCGGATAATCGTCGATCAGCTATTGTGTAAGTTTCCTGTTTTGGGGCTTTCCAACTCGTATCCCAGAATTAACAGCATAGATAAGTTTACATCCTTACCTTCGATAATCAGCCTCCTCAGGCTTGGTGATACTATGTCCATATGTGGCAAGAGGTCCAGGGGAACCCCATATGTTTTGTTTGTTCCACTTTCTGCCAGACTGTTCAGCGCTGACTGCAAGTTATGATTCCCAGCCACGAGAGCTGATCCACTTGCTGCTTCTGGTGTTCTGCCATTTACAGCTGTTTGTAACTGTTGAATATGCTGTTGAAGTGACAACATTGTCTGTAAAATCAGAGGTGCTGCCATGTTGTTCAAGTCACTTGGCTGAAACACACTTCTCTCAGGCTCTTTCTGTGTACATGGTGGTATAGTATCTTAATGTACTGGAACACATTCCACCTCCTGTTGAGAATCTATCTCTGTAGGAATACTTCTGTTTAGCAAGCAGTTGGCCATGCATCATGCTTGTATAAAACTGGTTTATATTTTATATAAACCCTGATTCGTGATGAAATCCATCCTCTGTCATTTCATACCTTTTTAATAAAACAGTCTTCAAACAATCATAATCCTCTGCATCCTCAGAACTGTAGTGATTTTACCAAGTATTTAGATTATAATAATGGGGTACTTACGGTTTTATCTACTTGTTGGTTTTACTGCTTCTGTCCTCTATCTAGGTTCCAGTCGCATCTGTCCGGGCTTGGCCTTCCAGAGTCGTCTGCTGTCATTTTGGGCCCATGTGACGCTCCTCATCCAATGGGTGGGTCCCTTTTTCCCCGCTAATCCCTACATGGTAAGGCACCAGTAGATTATTTGTCTCCAGGGGTGTCAGGCGGCAGACCAGTTCCAACTTTGACATCCGGTCGTCGACTGGTCGCGAGTCACCACACTCCCCCCCCCTGTTTTATAGAAGACAAGATCACCTCCCGAATTTCCAGGGAACATCAAACACATCCAGGGTTTCCTGTTGTTATAGGTTAAGACTACTCCGCAAAAGAAACAGTCATATCATATTTGTAAACAGATACCGACTTATCTGGCGGTGGCATCCAGAAAAGCCATTAAAGTTATATCTACGAATATTATCCATTGAGCATAGTTAAAGTCACATCCATGAATATTCAAATTATGCATTAAGCACAGTTAAAGTCACATCCAGGAATATTAAAGTTATGCATTAAGCACAGTTAAAGTCACATCCATGAATATTAATAATGAAACACCAAGAACTACTCCTTGAATAACACTTAAAGTTAAACACTTAAAAGGTAAACACTTAAAAGTTAAACACTTAAATGTTAACAGTTAAATAAATTCCAACTCAGCCCTTTTTGCAAATGTCAATCAAGGCAACTATATTACATTATATTACACAAACCTAACAAAAAAACTGGTCCATTGTATTTTGCCTATATGATGTTGGCCTCCTAATTACATCCTTACTAAAAAAGAGTCATAATTCAAATAATTATCCCTCAACTTAGCAATAGTTAATTGAGAATTAACTATTATTCCCCCACAAAATAATCTGGGACCCTCTCCCTAAGGAACACAAGATAAAACAGGATTTTTCATGGCAGATACCTTCCCTCCCTCCCACAAAATAATTTGGGACCCTCTCCCTAAGGAACATGATAGATACCTTCCCTCCCCCTCACAAAAGGATGGAAAAGGTCCGCATCAGCCAGGAAAAATATAATTGTGTGTCCTGTTTTATCTTCTCAATATTACATACTTACCTGAGAAGAGACCCCTTAAAAATAAGGTCTGTTCCCAGTTACCCAAAATCCAACCCCCCTTCCTGGGACATCTTCTATTATTGCTTACCCACAGGTCTCCCATACCCAATTAACTGTTCCCCAAGTGGATGCTGAACACCAACCATTCACCTGAAATACATTTAACTGGATAATATTGTTAGACTTGAAATAAAACATTAAAATTAGACATATAATACAGTTATTCGAGTTTAGCCCTAATTCTCTTGTCTAGCAGACCATAATTAAAATATACCACCAGTGAAAATCCACCACCATTTTGAAATAATTATGTTCAGTACATATCTCTATGATATGGAAAGTTGTTCCCAGCTAATGCCGGGTACCAACCCGTTCCGTACAGACCTAACCTATATATCCTACTGGTTGAATAATCACCCCCCCCTTTTTGTTTTGTTTACTGGTTAACCAGCCCATACAACCGCCGGGCGTTGGAGACAGTGCTTTGTAGTACTGCCTCCAGGGATGTGTTTCGAACCCTGGCCACCTCGGCTGCCACCTCTCCGAGGTAACTCGGGCCGCTAGGACCTTGGCCCCTCAGTCCGACATGAGGGGCATTTGTCTCCAATAGAAGACGATCGACCGGGATAAGCGCCACTGCCTGGCGTTGTTCCCCGTCCATTGCAAACACCTTCCCGGAGACCCCAAAATAGGCCTCCGGGAACAACCTACAGGCATCCTTAACTGCTTGGCACCCCCCGTCGAAAGAGGAGAAGGATACCAGCCGCGAGAGGGCCACGACTCCAATTCCCACCCACAAAACTCGCCACTACAGGCGTGGACGGCTTGCTGGCCTCCAGGAGTGCTTTCATCAACAACTCCTGGGCCCTCCACGTCCCCACGTCGGCTGAAAAGTCGTGAGGAATCTCTGCCCCCGCCGGGATACACTTATTCCGAGGAATATCTAACCCCTGAGCCGACCATCCCAAAAACCAACGGCGGTCCTCCAGGGACAACAACACCACCGCATGTAACAACGCTCTCCAGTGTATGAGCGCAGCCATGCTCAACACTGGATGCAGAGTAAACTGCTGAGATGGCTCGTTTAGAAAACGGGCCATCTGTTGTAGTGCAGGCACGTCCACCTCTGACAGGCCCACCATACTCGGGATCAATGGTCCCAGTCTACTGGCCAACTGACGCGGAGTACCCGACGGTCCGCAGATTCTCCTTGCCAAGATTCCCGGGATGTGTACTGACAGGGCATGCGCCCGTAATTTACGGGTGCATGTCCCACAGCCTGGGACTGGACATTTGGAGTCCCGAGACTTCTTACCCCCCCCCCCCCCCCCCCGTCCTTTACCCGTGTCTGACCACCCCTCTGACGGTACTCACTGCAGTGAGTCTGCTCCACACACGGGACAAATGTACAAGTCCATCAATCTACCCTCCTCCGGGGTTACCTCCACACACACACCATGATACCATTCTTTACACTGGTCGCACTGTATCATGAATTCACCTGTGTAAGGCCCCATACAAAAACAATAAGTTTGTTGACTCTTTGTTTTTCCCCTAGTTTGTCTACCCTGTTCTGTTGTTTCCTTCTTCTGGCCCAGTAACTCCCCTTTTGCCCGATCTAACCATGGTGGTACCCTCCGATCATTACACAATTTTAATCGGTCATGGTTGATCACTGACACTCCTTTACGGAGTTGTACTTTGTACAAATAAGGGGAAATGCATTCCCTTATCAGTCCAGGACCTTTCCATGGTGGGCTAAGTTTTTTGTTTTCCCCTTTAAGAACAGCCGTGTCCAACACATACACATAGTCCCCTTTGGAATACTTGTGTTCTGCTGTTCTCAGGTCATAGTCCCTTTTCATTCTTTTCTGGGACACACCCAACTTATCCCTAGCCAGTTCATGTGCACTCCTGATGGATTCTTCAAGCTGGGCCACATACTCATCAACATGTGCCGGCTGCTTCCCTACAGGGGGCCTGAACATGAGATCTGCAGGTTGATTGTCCTCTCTACCCAGCATCAGGTGATTAGGAGTGTAACCTGTGTGGCGGTTTACCACAGAGCGCAAAGCCCCTGCCAACTGAGCCAGGTTATCATCCCACCGGGTTTGAGATTTGTCAATATAGCATCGAACAGCATCCATGAGTGTACGGTTGTACCGTTCGACCTGTCCGTTAGCAGATGGACGATAGGGTGTAGTTCGGGCGTTATGAATATAGAGCAATTTACACACTTCTTGAAATAGCTCCGATTCAAAATTTCTCCCCTGATCAGTGAATATCTCAAAAGGGTAGCCAAATCTCGAGAAAAACTCATTGATAGCTGCCCTTGCTGTCACCTCAGCTGTCTGGGATGGCAATGGTATGCACTCTACCCACTTTGTAAACTGGTCTACCATCATGAGTACATACTCATTACCATTTTCAGTCTTGGGTAATGGTCCCAGGAAATCGAGATGTACCCTCTCCATAGGGACCCCCGCATGAAACTGTTTCATGGGGCATCTTGCCTTCCTATTACTCTGCTTACAACGGTTACACTGTACACAGGTAAATACAAAGTTTTTTACAGCCCTAGACATACCGTACCAATAATACATGGCACGCATTCTACATTTGGTACGTTCCACGCCCTGGTGTCCTGATGCTGGAATATCGCAAGGAATGGGGTACAACTAGCAGTTCTCTGCTCCCCGAATCATCCACAATTCGTTTGTACAGTACCCCCCGTTCATCTAAATGAAACGTGTCCCGGTTAATCCAATAGCATTTGGATTCACGGTCGCCCAGAAACAATTCTGCCTCACTGGGTACTATCTGCATTTCCAACCATTGAATAACCTGTCTCAAATCCCGATCCTCACGCTGCTTTTCCTTCATCTGGTTAGCCGAGTACCCCACAAAGGAGTTGTCACCCGAACTGTCCTCAGTACTAGTTACTGACAGCACTTTGTTAGGGACCACACCTACATCTATATGTGTACACAATGGCCCCGTACTCTGCGGCTGGGGGTCGAACTCAATACCCCCAGTGAAGAACTGCTGGAACTCAGTACTCTGCACCACTGGTGCACTCTCATTCACAGCAGAAACCACCTGCCGTACCAGTGTCGGTTGATCCACCCTGGTGGCTAAAGGTACTGCATCATCCACGTTGTCAAAAAACAAGCCCCAATTATCATTGGCTCATACACAATACTTGCAGCCCCCACAAGGCAAGTCTTGTAGTCTGACACCTGCCTTAAATTCTGGGCATGTTTGTGATAAAGGCAGTCGTGATAAGGCATCAGCGTCCATGTGCTGCTTACCGGGTCGGTGTTGAATCTGCAGGTTATATTGACCCAGTTCCTCTAACCATCTGGCTAATTGACCTTGCGGTTGCTTAAAGTTTAACAACCAGGTTAAACTGTTGTGATCAGTTCGCACTAAGAACCTCCTATCCAGCAGATAGTGGCGGACTGACGGGTAAACTTTATCACCGCCAACAATTCTTTCCGGGTAGTACAGTACTTTCTCTGTTCTGAGGTGAGGCTACAGCTGGCATAAGCAACCATTCTTTCGGTGCCGTTCTGCAGCTGAGACAACTCAGCCCCTATTGCCTTGTCCGACGCATCCGTATCAAGTATGAATGGGTCATCTTTGTTGGGCAATGCTAGCACCGGAGTGGATACCAGTGCATCTTTTAGCTTAACCCAAGCTGCCTCCTGGGCAGGTCCCCACATAAATGCTTTTTTACCCGTGATCTCGTACAAAGGGACTGCAATTTCCGCAAAGTTAGCTATGAAATTGCGATGGTAGTTGGCAAAGCCCAAAAAACTTTCTACCTCCCTTGTGCACCGGGGAATAGGCCACTCCCGAACACTGTCGGCATATCCAGTGCCCATCTCTACCCCGTTGGGACCTATCACTCTACCCAGAAATTCCACCTTTGTTTGAAACAGTTCACATTTCTTGGGTTTGAACTTCAGACCATATTCACGAAATCTGTTAAAGACTGACCGCAAATTAGTCAAATGATCACCCTGGTCCTTACCCATGACCAAAATATCATCCAAGAATGCTAACGCCACATTCCACGTTAACCCTCTCAAAACCAAGTTCATGGCTCGAGCAAACGTTGCCGGAGCGTTGCACAACCCAAAACCCATGCGTACGAACTCAAAAAGGCCATACTTTGTCACAAAAGCTGTCTTTTTCCGGTCCTCTGCTTTAACACCAATCTGGTAATATGCTGAATTAGCATCCAGTTTAGAAAACCAGATATTTCCAGACAGGGTGTCTAAACACTCATCTATCAGTGGTAACGGGTACACGTCTTTCACAGTGACCTCGTTCAACTTTCTATAGTCAATACACCACCGTACCCCTCCATCCTGTTTACGAATCAGTACAGGAGCAGAGGCCACTCGGACGCAGATGGCTGAATTATTTCTGCATCTAGCATTTTCTGTAAATGAGCTTCTTCCTCATTGACAAAACATTGGGGTGACAGGCCGGGCATTACCCGTATCTATCTCGTGCTCTATCGTGGTAAACGAGCCAAAGTCGAAATCACTCTGGGCAAACACATCCTGGTACTCAACCAGTAAAGCGGCCAGGTTTTCCGCTTGCTCATAGTTCAACTCTTTACAGGAGTTGTCATACATGTTTTTCAAAAATTCAGGTACCACCTGTTTTTCACCCTGAGATTCCTTCAGCCTTTTTACCGTAGCAGATGGCGGCAATTTGTGATTTACCACCGGTGCTGCTTCCATAGCATGCCCCACAACCTGCTGTGCCTGGAGTGTTACTGGTCTATCACCCAAATTCACCAGACACACACTAGCCTTGTTGCCTGCTGCCTGGAACGTATATGGCATCATTGCTAATGTCAATACACACTCTGTGCTCGGCTCAACCACAAATGTGGGCATACTTCGGCTCACACTACAGGGAAAATGTTTCGCTGAATTTGGCGGTACCACCACCTTTTCTAGCACCTTAACCTTCGCCACCACTGGCGACTGACCAATCAATCCAAAAATCATAGAAATGGATTTACCCCCAACCGTCAGTGTGCCTGCCTGTAAATCCAACTTTGCGTTACAAGCCCTCAAAAAGTCTAAACCCAACAACATATCATCCTCGATTGGGGCTACATACATTTTAGACTGAAAATGGGTATCTCCCAGTGTCAAGGTCACAGGACCGACAACAATCCCTTCCATTTTCATTTCTCGGCCTGCGGTATTCAGAGATACAGCCCGAATAACCTTAGGCTTAGTCACCATGCTATCATAGATTCGGTCAGCAATGATATTCACCTCAGCCCCAGTGTCTACTGTGGCATTTACAGAACACCCATTTACAATGACAGGTACAGAGAACATAGGCCCAGCGCTTACAGGTTTAAGTCTGATGACTGGTGTTGCCTCCCCTTTCTCTGTCCCTACTGCCTCCCCTGTTATCTGCCCTTCCCTTGGACAGCTCTCTGGAGGTACAATTACCTTCCTTTCTTCTACTGCCATTTTTTTCTTATCCGGAACATCACCCACCCCTGGGCTGTCCCTAACATCATTATCTACACCCCCAGAATGTGCCGTTGCCCCTTCGACCACCACTGTCGAAACTGACCCCTCTTTTTGAGCCGCCATTCCCGTCGCCCCAACTGCCACATCCATGGTTCCTGCAGCCACCCCCTTTTCAGGTGCTACCGCCACTACATCCACAGTCTCTACGACTACATCCTTCCCCTGGTTACCCCCTATCGTAACCCTATCTCGGCTACTCTCCAAGGTCACCCCATTTTCAACAGTCCGATCTACATGTGACTCGTTCGATGCTAGCCCTTCCTGTTCAGCCACCCCACCCGTTGCCCCCACTGTCACGCCCGCATTTTCTACAGCCACCCCCTTTTCAGGTACTCCCCCTGCGACGTCGACAGTCTTTGCAACCACCTCCTCCGAGGTCATACTCGTCTCCTGGTCACACCATGTAACTTTATCCTGGCTACTTTCTCCCAAGGCTACATCAATTTTCATGTTTTGACACATATCCCCTCCCCCAGGGGTCTGGTCTTCGGGCATGATGATGATACAATGATCACTCTGTAAAGTTGGCTTCTGGATGGACGCCGAATTCTGATGTGTACATATCTCTACACCCCCCCCCCAACTTACAGATTTCTTCCCTACAGAACTGCCAGCCACCCCCTTGGTGCCGACAGCCCTGCACCCGGTACCCAACGGTACCGTACCTGCTAGAGGCCGTCTACCACTACCCTCTTGGACTGGGTTAAGGCCTACTGACCCAGCCCTTTCCCGTTTAACGACTTCGTTCCTTTCCACTGTGGACACTCCCTTCGAAAGTGTCCCACCTCATTGCAGAGATAACATCTAGGAGGCACCCTTTCCCTTCCCTGTGGTGAAGGAGACCCCTCCCTTCTACCCACTGAAGGTGACCTATCCCTAGGTTGGAACTGCCCCGTTGTTGTTACCAAAATGCGACCTGTCCCCCCCCCGTTGGCTTACTCGCTCTCCACCCCTTTAACTTTGCCACTTCCGTCATCAGATGTTCCACCATTTTTTCTAGTCTGGGGGGCATTAGGCATTTCCCGCCCAAGGCTACCAGTGTTTCTACTAACACTCATTTGAGCGACCCGCTGTCCACCGATTGACAGTTCATCCACCCGACTAGACAAAAAATCCAATCTATCTCTTAAAATGTCTCCCACCGGATTAAGCTCCCTATTGATTGTACTCCTATCACTGTGTCCCCATCCGTCTATGCGGGACACACGAGCCTCTAACGGTGTACTACCCGGTACTCTACCAGTAGATCGAGCATTCAGCGCCGCATTGGTGCACTGCCACCATAACAACGTATCCATAGCATCGTCAAGAGTCCGGGGATTTGCATTGCACAAATGATGTGCCGCCACTACATCTTCACAACCCTGACAAAATCGGGTCGTTACCTGAGAAGACATAAAGTCGTCGGGCAGACCCTGAAACGCTCTATTTGCTAGAACTACCACCCGGTCCTCCCAATCTCTGATATCCTCCCCTGGTTTTTGTTTAGCCGTGAAAAACTCCATCTGAGCCGAACTCGACATATCATACGACCCAAATCGTTTCGCCAGCTTGTGCATAATCTCTGTATACCGGAGGTTTTGAGGAGCCAATATAAGGGCATAATATTCACTAGCCTTACCCTGTAATGAAAAACAAAGTTCCTCTTTACACCGCTGTGGGGGCCAGTTCGAACACTCGGCCATGTATTGAAATTTGGTTTCAAAAGCCTTCCAACTACTTTTGCCATCATGTTCCACTTTCTTGTTGAAATGAAATAACCTTTCCTCCGGCGCACCCCCCTTACTAGGAACCTCCCCTCCGGATGAAAATTAAATCCATCCCTGTCTACATCACCCCCTCCTTGGCGATATGGGACACGACCCTGATACATCGACCTCCCCTGTGGATGAACTGTAGAACCACCCCTTTGGGGGTTAAATCCTTCCTCATGAGAAATGGGACTACTCCTGTGCCGAGTACCCCCCTCTGGGTATGACAGTGGACCACTCCTGTGTGGGTAACCACCCTCTGATGACGGACCGAAATCGCCCCTGTTCGGGTTATCCCCCTCTGGGCGTGAAATGGTACCAACCCTGTTTGGGTAACTAACCTCTGGGTAAGAATCACGACTACCCCTGGCCGGTTTACCCCCCTCTGGGCATGGGTAAGTACCACCCCATTTCGGGTAACTCCCCTCTGGATAGGAAGCAACGTCACCCCTGGGTGGATTACCCCCCTCTGGGATGAAAACCAAACTGCCCCTATGGGCATTTGTCCCCTCCCCCGAATGAATACCAAGACCACCCGTCAACTGTGTCCCCCCTTCTATGGTACCGGACCCCGTACTGACTGAACGGTGATACCT
Organism: Gigantopelta aegis; assembly: GCF_016097555.1. NCBI lineage: Eukaryota > Metazoa > Mollusca > Gastropoda > Neomphalida > Peltospiridae > Gigantopelta > Gigantopelta aegis. The sequence goes on from NC_054704.1 coordinate 59,410,744, forward strand.
AGAATTTCTGTCTACGTACCCAGAACTAGGAGGTGTCAGAATAGAAATGTGGCCTACTTCGTGCGGGCTAACCTGCAAATCCGGGGATTGACTTCCCCCCATAGCCCCATCATTCTCATGAAATGACATACCGGGAACTGTTCCCAGAAAAACACAATAAATAAACGCAAAGTATGTCGGACTTTCAAAAAAAACTTTATTTCTCTGCACTGGAGCCGAACCGTAAATTTTAAATCCTCCCCCACACAAACAAAATTATTACGTCATTTAGTCAGAAAAACTTAAAGAATGCAATATCCTATAAAGATATCAATAAAAACACTGTGAAAAACTTCCTATTACTTTGAGAAAATTAATTCGTGAAAAAAATTCAAAATGGCAGCCAATTAAAAAATTTCCCTTTTTCCTGAAAACAATTAAACCCAAAGACAAAAGATTTAAAAAAAATTGTAATTAATAGATTAGCAGATGCGTACAAATGTTCGCAGCGCCATTGTAGTGATTTTACTGAGTATTTAGATTATAATAATGGGGTAATTACGGTTTTATCTACTTGTTGGTTTTACTGCTTCTGTCCTCTATCTAGGTTCCAGTCGCATCTGTCCGGGCTTGGCCTTCCAGAGTCGTCTGCTGTCATTTTGTGCCCATGTGATGCTCCTCGTCCAATGGGTGGGTCCCTTTTTCCCGCCAATCCCTACATGGTAAGGCACCAGTAGATTATTTGTTTCCAGGGGTGTCAGGCGGCGGACCAGTTCCAACTTTGACATCCGGTCGTCGACTGGTCGCGAGTCACCACACTACTCATCCTTGTGTAAACATCTAAAGCCTTACCCTTTAGTAGTGTACTAAGATATGTAGCCCATTGTGCATGATTCCATTTTTGGACAATAGCTACCCTCTCTAAGCGCTGTAAATATGCATCAATGTTATCTTTATGATCTTCAAAAGGAGGCATCTTTGGCATCTTAGGAATACTAGATTCATGAGAAGACCGTACCCGACTTGAATCTCCCCAAGATAAATTCTCTTGTCTCTCTTTATCAATCAACCCCATCTTAAACTGTTTATCTTCAATATAATCTGCTTCACTCTGCTTGACTTTGGCATACTCTATTTCTAACCTTTTCAATTCAAGCTCTTGATTAACCTCTATCTTAGCTAATTCTACTTTTGTTTCCTGATCTAATCTCTTAGCTTCATGAACACTTACCTTTTCTTCACGTTCTTCATTTTCCTTTCTCAATCTGTCAACACGCTCTAGTTGCTCTTTCACAAATACCTGCAACTCTGATCCACTATATCCCAAACTCTTTCCAAGTTCGATTGTCCTTTCTAAATCCATGGTTAACTGGAAGGTGTTAACAATAAGTAGCAGAACACAAGTATATACAAACAGCATTACAAGTAACCACTAAAATCCTCTTATTCTTAGTTCCTCAATCTCTTTGTAAAACCCAATTATGGTTACTCCAACCCAATAAATGAAGGATAAACCACACTCCCAACTATCCTACAGGATCTCCCAGGATACTTATTAGACAAATAACATCCTACTGCCCTACAAATTTCTCATCCACAGAAATCAGAAATGCAGAGGCAATAGTACCGACCTCAGCCTCTAGCCACAAGGGTACTCCAACAACACCAGTGGAAATAGTATCACCTTATAAGACAGAGAATGCTATTTTCTAACTATTCGTTACTCAGTCTGTGACAGCTAATTTATCCCACCGCTGCCACCAAAATGTCACACACTGAAGTATTAACAGGACTACAAAGCAATTTTAAACATTTAATAAAGTTGCAAACGACTATATACAAAGAATAACCAACAAATATATATATCACAAGGTTCACACTCAATCCTCATACAACACACTAACATACTACTCACACACACAAGCACCAGTCAAAACTAAACCCACCCCAAAATAAATACACATATCTATATATACTCTAAATACTTCAGTGATCACTTAATGGTTTAATCAGAGTCCCTTCAGTGAATATTCAGTGATCACTTAATGGTTTAATCAGAGTCCCTTCAGTGAATATTCAGTGATCACTTAATGGTTTAATCAGAGTCCCTTCAGTGAATATTCAGCTCTTGAGCACTATAGTACTATATATATATATAAACATAAATATTTGTAGTTTAGTCTTTGACATACGTTACGCCAAAGTTACATTTAACTGTCACAGAACACGACAGTCACACCATTACACACTGGAGTTCACTACGGATGTCACCATCTCCAGCCACTGACGAACATCACACTGGGTTGTCCATGTCGACTAACCACACCACTACACACTGGAGTTCACTACGGACATCGCCATCTCCAGCCACTCACTACACACTGGAGTTCACTACGGACATCGCCATCTCCAGTCACTGACAAACATCACACTGGGTTGTCTATGTCGACTAACCACACCAGACTGCATACACATATATCACGGCCTTCACCAGATTGGTAAGACTTGTCCCTAGGTTCAAATGATCCGCTCCAGGACACTATAAGAAAATACATAACATATCTTCAATATACACAGTAACCTTACTTTACTGGCGTAAGAAATCCGTCTTACTTACTGCGGTTACTGAAAACAACTACATAACAAAAATGCATGTAGTACATCTGTGTACACACTCGGCAATAAGTATTACCATTTAGAGCCATACTTCACTCCTATTTACAACACTAACACAATTAACACTTTTCAATCACATAGTGTATATTCATACATAAAGCACATTCATCAATTGACTAATATTACTGACAAAATACACCAATATACATTAAAATAAATGCATGTAAACTCATGCCAATTTAATCCAAGAATCGCCACAGACAATTCCTTTCCTAGGTATACACACCCATACACAATCACATAGTGTATATTCATACATAAAGCACATTCATCAATTGACTAATATTACTGACATAAAATACACCAATATACATTAAAATAAATGCATGTAAACTCATGCCAATTTAATCCAAGAATCGCCACAGACAATTCCTTTCCTAGGTATACACACCCATACACAATGGAAACTATGATTGACTGCCCAGATTCTTGCACACACAAACTATTTTATTAACACAGCCCACTAATAGCCGGTGCACACGAGCAATAGAAAACACAGCGACATGCGTTAAAAAACGCAGACCGGCAAAAATCGGATGAACGCAGTAAAAATGGACTCTGTGCGACTAACCTGTGTTGCATTTTTTAACGCTGCAATGCATTTTCAGAAATCAAACATGTTTGATATTGAACAGATGAACGCAGATGGATCAGATTGAAAATGCACCGTGTGCGCCAATCTGCGTCTGCATAGCATTGAGATTTGTTAGATGAACCAGTCGTCTGTCGAAGCGTTTCAAAATGGCCTCATCCACCGACACAATGAACCAAAGAAAACGAACACATGTTGATAGAGCTATACCAGGAGAGAACGTGCCTGTACCACATTAATTCACCTGAGTGTAGTGGCAGAGTTTTGAAGGCTGCGGCAACGTGGGAAATTGCCAACAAATTACAAATGACTAGTATATGTCAATTTTGTACATAAAGTCAACGACATGATATGTGGCACCATTTTTTTTTGGGCATCGCAATTTATTTTCAATGTAATGTTTGCTGCCATTTGTATATACTCGCGTTCTTCTACTTACTGTTAACACCTTCCAGTTAACCATGGATCTTGAAAAGACAATCAAACTTGGAAAGAGTTTGGAAAATGGCATCGCAATTTATTTTCAATGTAATGTTTGTTGCTAGTTTGTACACGCCACATGATTACACACATCACATGATATTAAAAAAATATATATATATATAGCAGAGAAATCCCTGACCTATTGCTGGTAAATGTCAATGCGACGCATATAAGCGCACACGAGCGGCATGTGTTTTTAGACGGACTGCAATTTTTAATGCACGTCGCTGCATTTTTTAATGCTCGTCTGCACCGGCCTTAATGCATGTGCATTCACAGACATACACCAGGCGACCCAAAACACACCTACGGCAATCTTTATGGCAACCTAGCCACACCGAAACAAACACTAGCATACCGTACAACTGACAAAAACACGCATTCAAAGCTTTCAACAAAATAATAATGATGTACCGTATTATCACTGGTATACGATACAATACAAATAAAGTAATCATTACATACTGTAAATCAACTACCACAAATGCTGGATCTTGACAACATACAAAGTACAAACAGGGGAATGGGGGTTCAATATGAATCTAGCGGACCCTTGTGTGTACTTTTTCCATAGACACCTATCCAGTATTTATGCCGGAAAGAAATGTTTGGGTATAGCCTCTATTAGAAACATACTTATCTGCCCTTGATTTGCATAGCGCTAAGCGGCCCCAATTAGCCATTAAGTTATTTCTGGCGCGTTCACGCTCCAGTCGCTTGCAACAAAGGCCCTTTGTTACTACTGAAATGAAATCAAATATTTACAATGTGTTTGCTGAATGCAACAGCAGTCGATAGGGGGTATGAGGGGCCTTCCCTGGAAATAATATGGGTTAGGTGTAGGATTAGAGTTATTAAAATCACACAGTAATAATAAAGAGTCAAAAGGTTAATTTAAAACTGCAATAAAATTGGTATGGCGCCATACCCATTTTACCCTGCTACCGTATATGAATAGCATAGTATTGCCCCTGCAGTACTATAATAATAATAATAATAATAAAAAATGAATGAATGAATAAAATCACTAGCTGCTGAGAGATTATTTGAAAAAGAAAATAAATACACACCAACTACGGACAGTACACAAACTAACAGCTGGGGCTTGTAACTGGAAGCAGTCAGAAGGAAATGTGTTATCCGTTTTCGAACCATCAATGTGCCATTATTAATAAGTATGATTCGGTAACAGTACTAACAGTTTAGCTAGTTTCACTGATCGGTACAGTTAGTGACTTAAATATGGCGGCATTCACAGAATTATTATTATTATTATTATTTTAAATTATATATTAGCCACGAACTGTATTACATATAGTAGGTCGTTTAATCGTAAACAACTGGAAGCAAATTGCTAGTGCATCACCAACTATGCTTGAAATGATGACCAATCACTCTCCGTATAGTAACAGTATAGTTGAGAAACCTCTCTATAATATTTTTAAATACCTGCAGATAATATATATTCGGGAGTGGGCACAAGCCATATTTTTACTTTCGAAATTTGATAACTGCAAATTAGATGTACATTAATGAGGTCAATGAGGTAAATTTTATTGACACGACATTGTAATCATCTAGTAAATAAATAGACAAAGCTTCATTTTCTAGTAATGCATTACTATAGACATTATGTTGTGTATTAAGCAAAAATTATAGTGCCACAATGTTTTTTTGTCGGTGCAGGCACATACCCATCTCCTTGTACAAGCAAATTTTTGTTTGATACATTTTTAGGGGAACATATGTCTTGACCCCTCACCATAAACTTCGCTCACCTCCATGTAGACCCCCTTCCCCATGCTAAAATCCCTGCACACGCGTCTGCAGTGGTACTGTGTATTGAGCTCCGTAAAAAAAAAAAACAACAACAAACAAACAAACAACAAAGTAAACAACAAAATAACCCTCGCCCCCTCCTCCCCCCAAAAATAAAGTACAAATAAATAATAATAATTGCTTGCTCAATCCCCTGCTTAAGCAAATTTTGTTTTCTGGGGTTTTTCCCCAGATAATTGTCCGTGGGAGCGTGTAAACGTTGCTCACATCAGTCTAGACTCCTCTTGCTAAAATTTCTGCACACGTGCCTGCAGTCGTCATGTGTACGATAACTCCGTAAAAAAACAAAACGAAAAAAGCACACAATAATAAAATAAATAAATAAATAAAAATAAACCAAATTTTTTAAAAAAATAAATAAATAAATAAAATAAATAATAATAATAATAATAAACAACAAAAATCATGAGTTTATGTTCCAATTATTATTTTATTCAGCGTATTCGCCGGGGTGTGTTGCGGTTTTTTGTCGTTAACAATCAGCTGTTTTTCGAAAAATCTTTCTCCACTGTCTGACCTACTAACAGAAGGCTGGATGCTACGTCACAGATCTGATGCGGGTCAAATCGACTGAGCAGTGGGGGTTTTTCCCCAAGCGTTTTACAAAAAGTAACTTGATTAATAACTGGGATGGTATTTTTGTTTTGTATATTTTTAATACTGTAATGTTTATGTATTTGTTTTATATACTGTGTATTAATAATGTGCCATGATTGTAGACCTTTAAAAATAAAATGTGTTGCTCTTAAAATAGTTTATAAAAATGTATGTATAATAATTGGCATACTTGTGCTACTTGTGAAAAGTATCGCAAATAAATGAACCGCGAATAAATCGGACCGTGAACCAAAAAACGAGAATCAAACCGAAAAAAAAAAAAAAAAACGTCCCATCTATCCACAATAAATACATTTATAGATTTTTTTCAGTACGTATTATGTTATTTTAAAGCAGTGTTTATTTCACAAAGGTCTCTTGCAATTTTTTGTCGGACCCTTGACACAAGACCCGACAGGGCTGTGTACACAGGTGTTGATTGCAACGACACTTCCATCAAGACGAGGGCAGGACGTAGCCCAGTGGTACAGTGCTCACTCGATGTACAGTTGGTGTGGGATCGATCCCGGTCGGTGGGCCCACTGGGCTATTTCTCATTCCAATCAGTACACCACGACTGATATATCAAAGGCCGTGGTATGTACCACCCTGGTGCACATAAAAGATCCCTTGCTGCTAATCGAAAAGAGTAGCCCATGAAGTGGCGACAGCGGGTTTCCTCTCAATATCTGTGTGGTCCTTAACCATATGTCTGACACCATATAACTGTAAATAAAATGTGTTGAGTGCGTCATTAAATAAAACATTTCTTTCTTTCTTCTATCGAGACAAGAATGATTGTAACCTGTTGAAAATTCTGGGTCCTTTGTTTTAATTGGAGTGTAATGCCTTCATAGCTTTCTCACCAAGAATGGTGTTAATGTTAACAACTGATTATCTTGTGACCGACTCAGTGACTTCGAACGAATGTCTAGCCTAGTGGAGTGGTGCATGCAAGTGACCACTTTTTATTAAATTTGGGACTGCTTCAAGTCCTGAGAATCAAAATGCACATCAGTTTTTTTATGTAGACAAATAAACGTGCAGATGCACCGCCAAAAAACTTAATTTTTTCCAATATTAAAAACAGACATGCTTCAGACCAACAAGCATGACTATTTTTCTTTCTGTTGCTTTTTCTATATCATTTCCTATTGGTTGGAGCCTTCCATTCTTTTCCAAAATTATATTAAACCAAATTTAAGTTAGTGCTCACAGGGTCCTGCAACTGCACTGGAAAACCATATAAAATAATATTACAAAATGAGTTCCCTCCATAATTTTCCTGTTGTCATACAGGATTCCCTGGTGAACAGCAACTCATCTCGATTCTCTAATATCTTATTTTTGTTAGTTGTACTGCCATTACTTCTACTTACCTTCTCAGATATTCATCCCAACCCTGGTCCAGATACCTCTAAATATGGTAGACGTAAATTTTAAAATACTTAGTAGCTAACATCAATGTCAACTCAATAAGAAATAAGATAGACCTAATAAATACTGAACTTGGTGATTGTGATATTATATGCATAACAGAAACCCGATTAAGTAATAATGTGAATAGTTCTGATATAGCAATTGATAACTTCTTAAATCCTGAACTATTCCGTAGAGACAGACAAACTGATAATGGGGGAGGAATATTAATATATATCCAAAATAACTTAATTGCCAAACGTTTTAATGATCCCGTCTTTATGGACCTTGAAGTAGTATGTATAGAAATCAATACTGGTACAAATAAATTTCTCCTTGTATGTGTATATAGACCACCCAATGCCAGAATATCATCCTGGGACAAAATTGATTCATTAATAGATAAATGTACAAATACGTTTCCTAATATTATCATTGTAGGTGACTTTAACGAAGATCTCTTAAAAATACATCGCAATCATCCTTTTGCACGAACTATTGAAAAATATAACCTGGAAAATATTATACATGAACCTACAAGAATCACCCCTACCACATCAACACTATTAGACCCAATTTGTATTAATAACATTGATCTTATTAGGAATAGTATGGTGCTGCCAAACTTTTGTTGTGATCATTGTCCATCAGTTATTGAAATACACTTCAGTTCACTTTGTGAAAAGTCCTACACAAAAACAATATTAGATTATGAAAATGCTAATTTATGATTTAATTACAACCCATTTATTATAAATTGACTGGGACCAGAAACTTGATAACATAAATGATATTAATGTATGTAGTGAAATTATCAATAACATACTAAATCACACAATCAATAAATATATTCCACAGAAGATTATTCGTGTATGTCCCAATGATAAACCCTGGGTAAATAAAGATATCAGGCAAGCCATTAGAAAATGCAACCGATGTCATAAAAAAGCTAAACTTAAAAATAGTCCTGAGCAATGGAAAAAAATTCAGAGAACATCGTAACAAGGTAGTTAATATGATATCAGGCAAGCCATTAGAAAATGCAACCGATGTCATAAAAAAGCTAAACTTAAAAATAGTCCTGAGCAATGGAAAAAAATTCAGAGAACATCGTAACAAAGTAGTTAATATGATAAATTATATTTAAAAACCTTCATAATTATATCAATGATCATAACATTCTTACTAATAATCAATCAGGCTTCAGATCAAAAGATTCTACAACTAATCAGCTACTATAATGAAAAACCTAGATAATGGCAAGGACATAAGATTTGTATTATGTGATATTACTAAAGCCTTTGATAGGGTATGGTATAAAGGTTTAATTTTTAAACTAATGAAATATGGTACATGTATCTGTGATAATCTTCTTAATTGGTTCAGCAGTTATTTGTCCGAAAGGAAACAAAGAGTAAAACTTGATGGTTACTTCTCAAATGGGAGGAATATCAATGCTGCAGTACCACAGGGATCTATACTTGGGCCATATCTTTTCTTAATATTCATAAATGATCTAGTAGACAAATTATTTGCTGATGACACCGCTCTTTATTGCAGTGTCAATGTCCATACTTCTACAGCCGAAATGCTAAATGAAGACTTAGAATCAACTAGCTGGGGAGTTGAATTTAGTATAACTAAAACCAAATCAGTGTTATTCACAAGAAAACTACATATTGATATTCCTAAGCTATATCTTAATGGAATTCCTCTTGATAATGTAACCTCCCACAAACATCTAGGGCTTATTTTAAACTCCAGTGGTAGATGGACAGATCATATTAATGACATATATACTAAGCTTGTAAACGACTTAACATTCTACGTATGTTAAAATATAAATTAAATAGAAATTCCCTAACTAAATTGTATGTTGCATTTATAAGACCAATCTTAGAATATGGTAATATAATTTGGGATAATTGTACAGCTGAAGAATCTAATACAATTGAGTCAGTGCAACTTGAAGCTGCCTGTATCATTACAGGACTTAGAAAGGAACATCTCCAGACAAACTATATTATGAACTTGGTTGGGAACCTTTATATAAATGTCGCAAAAATAGTAAATTAATTCTAATGCATAAATACTTAAAGGCGAGACACCTCAATATCTACTGGATGAAATCTTGCCATATGTTAATCCCACTAATCGTTTTACATTCAGAAATCAACGTCCATTCAATCCACCAACATGCCACATTAATTCATATAAAAACAGCTGTATTCTTAATACTTTGGAGTTATGAAATGATCTTGACAGTTTAACTCAAAATGAACCATGTCTGCGTACCTATGAAAAAATTAATAAAAAAGGGAAATCCCAATCCTTCATCTACTCTCTATCTTTATGGAAATCGTAAATGTAACATTATCCATTGTCAGCTTCGTAACTATGCTAGCAACTTAAACTATCATTTATTTTTAAGCTGTCTTTCTGATAGCCCAAACTATGCAGGTGGAGATAAATGTGAAGATAATTTTCATTATTTTTATGTCTGCATGCCCTCTGTTCATCAGACAAAGATATGATTTATTTGCGGAATTACCTTGATATCTTAGACATTGATCTACTACTATTCGGGTCAATAAACCTACCAATTGAAGAAAACAGTTTAATTTTTAAAGCAGTACATAAATATATAGATGAAAGTAAGAGATTCGAGTTGAACTAACTTATTATTCTGATTTTACTTCCCCATATAAGATTAGCTCCAACAATAGGATCATTACTATAAATTTTTTTTCTTGACTATCCCATTTCTATTCTATCTACTCTCTACCTTTTATTACTATATATTAAAAAATATTAATTACGTTAAATATTTTATGCCATTGGACATAGTTATGTTTTATACATATGATTATGAATATTGTCTGATGTCCATCTTGTTTAGGAGAGCACTTATATAGGCTCTGCCTGTTGTGCAATCCTTTTGATTCTTTTTTGATCAATAAAATATCTCAAAACAAAACGAATGACAGAAGTAGCCTAGATTACAGAAACAATAGGGTAAAAGTAAAAGGTACACTATTTGTATGGATATGATAAAGTGACAATTGGTTAGTGCCTATCCAGAGTTAGAATTATCACAGTCTCTGCATAATCATACAATTTTTATTTAAAAACAAATTTTTTTGCTATTGTGACACCACAGCCGCCATACAATTTCCCGTTTGTTTTACCGGAAGCTGACCTGATTCCAATGAAGATTTTTTTATTTGGAGCTGTTTTCGTCAAAATATGGTAAGTGTTCTTTATGTCATTATGTTTTGCATTATTTACCTGTTTTCATGTCTACGGGATTTTACACCCACTGCAGATGATTTTTAAAATTTTATTTTATTATTATTATTGATGATCGAGGACAAGGCATTCGGGCATTGTCGTTTCAGCTTCCTACTCAATAAATATCATATATTTTATCATAGTTTCACTTTAGATCTTTCTTTGGTACATGGTAAAAAAATATTTTACAATATTTTCTTCAAACAGTCAAATGCATTCATAACCATCAAACAAAACAATTCCAGCATTGTGAAAATGGAAGTGTCATGCAGCTTAGACTATTATTATTTGTTGGGATATGCAAAGTAACATCATACAAATAGTGACATCATTCAAATGCAAATAGCTATGGGATGCAGCTTTTTAGATTATTTTCACCCCTTGTAAATTAATCAGCAGCTCCAACCCTATTATACAGACGTCAACCCTATCTGAATATTTTTCTTTTTCACAAATGCAAAGATAATATTATATTCAAATTTTATTGCAGATATTTTTAAAATGTATCATCCATTAAATTTAACTTCATGATAGAGCAACTGAATGTGCATAATAATTTATAAACTGACCGTGATTTGTGAGGGGGAAATGTAAGGCTGACCAAATGGGTCAAAGTATTATTGTTATTATTATTTGCATTTTTATTAATAAGTTATTTTTGCATGATTTTTTATTAAAAATTTCAGTGTTTTGTCGATAATTCAACGTTCTAAACTCATTTTTTTACTGAATGTGTGATTGTTCCCTTTGAAGGACTAATGTCTTTAAAAGAACATGGGCTGTTCAACAATTACGTAATATTAAGGGGTAGGTACAGGGTGTTATAAAGAACTGACTAACGTTATGAAAAAATAAACTGGACCAATGTACTAATTATTTTATGCATAAAGTCAATGCAGAGTATTTGTTCTTTTCTCTGGCATTTAATAATAAACACACACACACACACACACACACACCACTTTGGAGGAGTTGGTCGTAACGAAATGTTATAATGGGGCATTGTTGAAGGCCCACGTACACACATTTGTGTTAAATTCACCCTGCATACATGTTAACCGTACATTTTGTTTTTCAGGGACATAATTCTGAAAGACCATGAAGCTGCATGTGTGCATTGTGCGAAAAGTAAATCAACGCGGATGGGAAGACTGTCATACTAACTATTAGAGGAAGAGACTGTAAAACACTGACCAGGAGACTGACTGTCAAGTAGAGCTGGAAGCAATTCCTCAAACTGGAGTTCCCTTATATTTGAAAAGGATATTGTTGTGTGTAGCGAGTGAATTCGAGGACAGGGAAGATCTTGAAGTCATTTAATCTCAGACGCTTCCTTGCACGACAAACTGTTGAAGGGTTAACTGTCACCAGGCTCTGTGAAAAACAATGACCATCTCACCAGGATCAGCAGAAAGCTGCATGAAACGAAACTGACATTGATTGGAAGAACTAGTGAACTATGGCTACAGTATATGTCTATGGTTGATATAATGAAATGTTTTCTGGATGCTGGTTCCTTCACCGGTCAGCTGTACATAAGATACTCCCATATCTTGCTGTAGCTGGACACAACTTATATACAAACTCCGCTATCTGTTCCTGCAACAGATGACCAAACTTGACAAAACCAACCAGGTTGTTGATAAAAGCTTCACGAATGGACACCATGTCATGAGACGAAGCAACATATACTAGGATGGCATTTCACCAGATTTTACTATTGAGCAGACCCTGATGCCTGGTGTAAAACAGCAGGTGGCCTCATTCAAGGGACAGGAATAACCGAATCACAACATGCGAAGTGAATGCTTTCCATGCCAGCATGTGCTGATATAAACAATGTCATGCAGAAAGTCACTGGAATTTGGCGACTTACGAGGGATCAGCACTTAAGAGTTGGGATGCACACAAACGGCAAAGGACACAGAGGATATGATTGTGATTACATCCTACCTTTGGGAAAGAAATCAATTTGCTGACAGTCCCACCCTTAGAAACATTGCTATTGGTGTTATCTCAAAAATTCATTTGTCAATGTTAACACAACAAAGACATTTTTTTTTTTATGTCAGTCTAAAAAGCAAAACAGCAGCAGAGATTACCCTGAAGAAGAAGGAAGTCCAGACACAGGGGAAAAACATGTCTGTAATGTGGATGGCAGGCCACAATCAGTCGACCTGCAACTTCTTTTGCAACTTGCACTGGCAAATGAGCTTTGGAAACTTGTTCTTGTTAATGGTAACACTCAGTTCGTCAGTACAAAATGACGTACAGTTAGTAATTGATGAAGGCTCCTTACTTCATCGACTGAATACTATCCTGAAGCTGTTGTTGTGATTGGCAGATTGCCAAGACCCACAACAAAATACATGACCCACCTAAGGCGTGCTAAGGTATGGAAAGCAAATGCTGTTCATTCTGTGCCTGATATGATGCTCAGACCTACAAAAGAGCTCTTTTTTTTACCACAGAGAACAAGCAGCATTCTATTTGTGGCTTTTCCCCACCCCTGGATGGGGGTGGTATGAATAAAAATTTAAATAATTTATTAATATGTGTCAGTTATTTTGTAGAACATAAATGTCTTGATATATCCATTGTTCTTCTGCACAGGTTATCTAAAACGAGATAATTGTTTTCCACTAGTCTGAGACTCCAGTGAACCGAATTGACTGTTCATTGTTTTGAATGAATCAAAATAATAAACATCACCTAAATACATGTACCTTTGCCATGCAGCTGTTATTTGTTTACTGACTGTACATCTCGTCAATTTTGTCCTACAACTTTTGTGGCCCAAAACATTTCAACACCTTTTCTCCTGACTAAATTAATTTGGAGGGGGGAGGGGGGTTTGAAAAGTAGGGAGAAGTGATGAAATTTTGAGACAGTCCCTTATGTAGTTGACATGTATTCAGATAGAGATTGAATGTGCACAATGTCATGTCAAAACTTAACCACATCAAGACAAGTCAGCAAAGATACCAGTTAACTAAATAAAATAAAAATTATGAGTTACAAATGTAGTTTTGATAGTTTGTGAAGTAAATTGGTGGTAACAAGAATACACTTCAAGGGATTAATTTTGTGCTTTCAATAAATAATGTGTTCTACATTTAGTTACTCATGATAACGGGTATACATGTAATTCTGTTAAATTTCATATTTGAAACATGATGTCACTAGTGAGTTTAAAATAATGATTAATGGAAATAAAACATGTTTATATGATTAATGGCAATTTGTCATTAAGTACTTTTTAAAAAGTACAAATAAATGACAATATAAAGTAGGCCTATATATGTGCATGTATTCTACAAGTACTGACCTATAAACGTAATACCGTATATGTATTAATTAATGTTTAGATGTTTTGTGACTTCACTTTTCTATTCAGTCTTACTATAGTGATATAAAGACATTTTGAAACCGTGTGATAAATGTATTTTGTATCGCACATATGGTACGATATGGACCTGAACTTTTAAATGGGGAATTAACTTTTTCTTTTTACTGCAGTTAGCGCCTTTTATTTACTGACATCATATATGATTTACAAATGATGTCACATCATATTTGAAACATTACACAAGGCTGCCAGAGAGTATGATTCTTAACATTAAGTAAATCTATGAAAGGAGTTTTGATCATAGATTCAACAGTGTTATGACGTTAAATTAAAAATTGTTTTTGTAAAACATAAAAGAAGGTATGTAATAAATACAGAACTTCACATACGTTGTTTTCGCTTCCAATTTATTGCACTCATTTATTTTAGGTCTCGTGGTGTATATTCTTGAATAAAACATATTTTATTTCTTTTTAAAGGACAAATGGATTAGGCACAAGTTGTACAACTTACTAGGCCTTCTCCATAATACATACATATTACGACAGTAATATATTTTTGCAATTTAAATATGAACAGAAATAAATATTATTGAAAAAGTGAAAGAAGAAAGAATAAAGGAAACAGAAAAAAAAGAGCCGCAATATAGTTTTCTATGTGTTCTATAATTAGACAGCAGGTTTGATAAAGGAAAACACAAAACACAAACAAGGCATCACAATGATTACATAATGGCTACACAAATAATAATAGCAATAAAATAAATAAATAGTAATAATTTTAAAGATCTATACTTTATTTACTACTTAAGGGAAACGTTTTGTTTCATTTATATACTTATGTACATGAAAAAATATTTCTTTATTGTCTTCTTCACTTAGAGTATTTTTACCATTTAAAACTAGTTGTAAATCTATTGGCTGAAATCTTTGCAATGAATTCCAGAATGCGTCTTTGCCTTTCATATAAAATGCATTCACAGAAAAAATTATAATTGTTTTCAAAATTATATCCACAACTGCACGAGGAATCGGTGCTAAGACCAACTCGATATAAGTCTGCTTTTAAATCACTACACCTGTGTCTTAACTTGGTATGTAATACATTTTCTCTTCTATTATCAAATGAATAGTATGGCGCAACTCATGCGAAATCGGGTTTTATTGCTTTTTTAAATGAAGATATGTTTTGACAGTTTTGAATTTCAGCCCATAGGTTGTTCCAAAGTTTTATTGTCGAATGGATAAATGAAGATTGAAGTAAATTAGTTCTAGCAGGGGGTAAAGAAATATCATTCCGATTTCTTAGCATATAAGGGGATCTTTGTCCAACTGTTTGTGGAATACTGTGTATCGTAAAATCAGGAGCCATATACCTTTCATTATTTTAAACATTGTGCACAGTTTTTTGAATTTATAACCTGTGATTAATCTGGCGGTTTCTAATTGTACTTTTTCAATATTATCTTCCTCTACTGAGGAACACCCATCCCATACTTCCGATGCATATTCTAATATCAGGTGGGTAAAAGTTATATATATTTTCAATAATGTTTGTCGATTTAATAAATATTTGTATTTCCTGAGTACAGAAATCATTACCGAAGCTGATTTACAAATATTATTAATATGTGTTGTCCACTTGGCACTTGCTGAAAAGGTTAAACCTAAATGTTTATGAGTCTGTTGTGTTTAATGTTTTGGTGCCAAATACAAGGTTAGGTTTTGGCTGTATGATTGCTTTTGTAAAAAGTACAACACTAGTTTTATCTGGATTAAAAGATACAAGCCATTTTTGGGACCATTTGTGAAGCTTTAATAATTTTTTAAAGTTTGTTTTCAGTGGAAGGATATCATTAGATGAAGATATTATGTTGGTATTGTCAGCAAATAGTCTTGTATATTCTTGTGCAAAACAAACTTGTGCAATAAATAGGAAGTGAAAACAATGTATGAAGTTCTGTATATTTCTTTCACTTTTTCATTTTTTTTGTTTTAAACATTAAAATTTATTTATTTTTATATGTAAGTGTATTTTAACAACTACTTTGATGGATTATTATTCTATCAGGGGTTTAAATAGAGAAACATGAGTGGTTGTTGGATAAAGTTCTGGAAAATGAACCAAAATAGTCTTTAAAAGTCCTGGAAAATGAAAATATTTTAAGTGTATGAACCCTGACAAGGCACTAGATAGAAATTCATGGAATCAACCACTATTCTGTCAAATGCCCATTCAACTCGGCATTCCTGAAGAGATATGGTCCTGATCATGAATTACGGTTTTGTCATTCAGATTTATATTAGACACATCTCCAAACTGTCCCATATGGGGGAAAAAAATTGTAACTGAAATTTACGTTAGAAGATTATACACACTTGGATCCTAGGTTTCAGGTATATACATATAGTGCTATTTATGGAAAAAGAAAGAAATTATTTTTTTAACACTGATTCTATGGGCTACTCTTTTTGATTAGCAGCAAGGAATCTTTTATATGTATCATCCCACAAGACAGGATTTGATAAACCATGACCAGCCTTGGTGGTGTCGTGGTTAAGCCATCAGACATAAGTCTGGTAGGTACAGGGTTCAACCAAGTACCGGCTCCCACACAGAGTGAGTTTTAACGACTTACGACTTGTAAGACCACTACACCCTCTTCTTGTTCACTAACAACTAACCCACTGTCCTGGACAGGCAGCCCAGATAGCTGAGGTGTGTGCCCAGGACAGCGTGCTTGAACCTTAATTGGATATATATATAAGCCCAAAAATAAGTTGAAATGAAAATGATAAACCATGGCCTTTGTTGCACCAGTTGTGGAGCACTGGCTGGAACAAGAAATAGCATTTATAACCAATCACAGGACTTGTGGTGTTCACTTCTCTATCAAAAGTTTGGTGCACCTCGAACTTTGACCCAGCCGGAAGTTATTTGGTATAGTACTACCTATACTGATAACATACATTTTTCAAAAAGTGTCCAGCTATGTGTCTTTATGACAACCAGGATCTGGTGTATTCTGACATAAACTGACAACCTCACTGAAACTGTTGTTTCTACAGTGCAACCTAATATAATGTACACCTCAAAAAGCATATATATTGCACATAGTTTTGTACAAATGCAATATGTCATATTAAACAACAAAATGTTTTAAAATAAAACACCTGAAGATATTTACTTTCAGTTGGGTGTGTGTACTCAGGTATATATGTAGAGACAACAAAGATAGTCAGAGTACCTCTACCCCTTTAAAGAATGCCATTAAAACACATGCACTTGATTGACCCCTAGATTATGAGGACCTTAACAGGCACATCAAAGAAATATCAGTATTAAAAAAATACACTGTCTGAGGAAGGAAACACAAACATGACTGTACCTGTATGAAGTAATGACTTAATGTCCTGAACATTAGTGTTGGGAGGAAATCCTGTATGCTGGGTGTGGGTGTCTTCAAGTTACCAGGTGTGGGAATTTCAAATCCATCGGCCATGCTGATTTTCATAATGAACCATCAAAACCATTGGCAGCCACCAATATTCCTGACTATATTTTATTTATAGCCTACTGTAGTTGGAGGTTTTAATAGTTGTGATATCTGGAATAATCATGCAGCTTTAACACATTTATTTTTGATTAATTACTGAAAAAAACTATTTTTAAATGACAAAATTACCCGAACATCTATTTTCTTGCATTATTTTCTAATCCGGATGAATACAATATGTACATTAGATGTATTCCTACAATCTGTAATCCAGCATTTTATTTAGCTAGTAACATTAGGTAATACAGCTTTAACAATAAAATAAATTATCAACTTAATCCAAGGCAGATAATCAAATCTGAAAAAATTGGTTCTGAATCTAGTATAAACTCAAAATGCTTTTCATGAGAGCTAACTAAGTGATTATTAAGAAACAAAAATGATCTGGAGATCTAAGTATATGTTTAACAACCTTATTGTTATGTACAAATAAGAACAGAAGGCACAATAGTGACAACAAATTTAATTATGTTTTTGGTAAAGTTTTTCTTCAAATTTACTTTAAATTTTGCATAAAACTACAAATTTGTCTAAAATATAACTTAGCACCCTATAAATATGTCAAAATGACAATAAAAATCAACTTCTTTACAAATTTGAGTTTTCAGAATTTCATACATAAAAAATTAACAATGTTAATGGAAACTAAAGACATTAACCCACTATTGGCACATGCTATTTTTAATATAAAAATAAATTGCTATTAAAATCTTAGTTCAGGTTGCCTATATATAATACCATATTTAAGAGCAGTTGTATATGGCAAGTCAAATACCATGTAAAAAGAAATTATTGAAATCTTTACAGTATGAATTATAGGCCAAAACCAACTTTTCTTCAGTGCTAACTTTGATTCAAACTCCATTCAGAGCCATGTACAGAGATTATTGTCAAGGTCAAGGTCATTGTGAACTTGCATGATCGAGTGATGGCTAATTAATCAACCAGTATAGTTTAATTAAATAAAATGACAAAATCATAATATTTTTTATTATGCACTGAATATGTGCTATAGGGTGTATACTACCAAATCAAATCCCATAGACGACAATAGTAACATATGCGGCTAAAACTCCTACCTGCAACGTATCAACCGACATAAACGCCACGGATATAAATACTACCACCCCTTACACTTAAAGTGAATCAGAAAAAAATGGGGGTCAAGCTGCTCGTTTCTGAGATAACGGGTAGCGTCTATGACTACCCTAGTTTCGCACAAAATTTGAGTACTTTTTTTTACAGGTACCCCATACATGTTTCAAGCACAAGGCTACTTGACACATTGGTACTAGATGAAATAAAATTGAACATTTATTTTACCCAGATAAAACTATTATTTTTTACAACCAACACACTCACATTTATAACCAATCACAGGACTTGTGGTGTTCACTTCTCTATCAAAAGTTCGGTGCACCTCGAACTTTGACCCAGCCGGAAGTTATTTGGTATAGTACTACCTACAGGATTGAGGTAAAAGTCTGTATTCTGTTTATTATTAAATATAGAAAAGGTAATAAAACCAGTATATAACAACAATAATCAAATCTGGATAAAATGATGCAATTTATAAGCACTTGGATTGGGGGTGGGGCATTATGTTTATAATCAAACACGTTGAAGTTTTATCGGACTTTTGGACATGCTTTAAGTTCATTTGTAAACAAAATACAATGATTGCCCGGTCACTGCCATGGCATGAGGCGTATGAGATGTCATTGATTTCCAGTCATGTCCAAAACTGAAATAACTTTATAATAACAAAACCACCTCTATGGATCCATTCAACTGATTGGGTTTTTTCTCATTCTAACCAGCGCACCACAACTGGTCAAAGGCAGTTGTATGTGCTTTCCTGTCTGTGGGAAAGTGCATATAAAAGGAAAAATGTAGCGGGTCTCCTCTGGTGACTACGTGTCGAATTACCAAATGTTTGACATCCAATAGCCGATAATGTGCTCTTGTGGCATTGTTAAACAAAACAAACTTTAACTTTATAACAAAACTCCTAATAAATGTATTGAATATTGTGTACTTTAGTTATTTCAAAACAAATATATGTTTATATTTAATTTTGATTGCTTAATTGACATTTGTCAGAACAACACGAGCTAAGGTATTGTTGATAAATATAGACTGACAGCTGACCCTGAGCATGTGTATATCACACTACTGGTTTAATGGGCTGATGTAAATAACAGCTACTAGGCTGTCCCGCATATCCTTATGAAAAAGTAAGATGAAAGTAGGAATAAAAATATAGAAAAAGTAGGATGAAAGTAGGAAAATGGAAGGAAAAAGTAGGATAAAAGTAGGAAAATGGAAGGAAAAAGTAGGATAAAATTTCTGAATTTGAAAATGATTTTTCAATTTGTTTTCTTGTATATAGACAGATAGAGATCCCATCTTTTTTAGCACATCAATGCTACTGGAAAATCAAAAACAAAAAGTAACCCATTGTGTACATCATCCATACTTGTATTTGCCAATGATTAGTTGAGTTGAATGTATGAGAATGTGAATTTCAGCGTGAGGATGACGGGAGGGTGACATTCAGTGATCTGCCAGATGACTGTATTCGCTGCATCTTGAGGTGCTTGGGTGACCACAGAGATGTCATCTGTACTGCTCAGACCAGCACCACAATCTACGATCTGTCTCATGAAATGTTGCTATGGAGACAGCTTTGTTTTTTCCACTTCACAGACAAGCAGCTTGTAACATTTCTTCCTGAATCCATGGATGTGCGAGAGGTTGACTGGAAATACATCTATCGACGCTGCTACAAGTAAGTGTGAGAACTGTAGGGTATACTGCAGAACTCTCCATCTCAATCGGCATCTCTTTATTCTGGGTTGCAGTGCAAATTCACAAACTATCCTTTGACAATTAATTAATCAGTGGTATAATCTTCCTGATCCCGAAGCTGTCTACTCCAGATTCCAGGTGCGACTCCAAGACCAGATGTAATGTTCCAGAATCTTAAGAATACCCAGATAACTCTGTATTACACTGATGGCTGTAAATGTAAAAAAAAAAAAAATCACAATTTTTAAATTTATAAGTGTATCATACCAATTCACCATTTAACTGAATGTCGGTTCATGTGAATTTAAAGTTGCATAACAAATATGCAGACAGAATGACAATTCACATGAAATGTTATGTTCTGAAGACCAAAGGAGACAAAATCAGTAGTTTTGTCAGTAATCATTTACTAAATAAACGCAGGCAGGTTTTAAGTAATTTGGCAGGTAGTCTTTCTGAATCATGGCTTATATCGAACACCTATAGTCCGGCCCATTCTCCTACAAAAATGTTGTAAATAATTTCAGTTTGCTGTGACATAAAAAGAAAATGTGTTTTGGAAATGACAAAAAAAACCCACACTATTTTTGTGTGCAATTTAGAAAACAGTCGGCTCAGAAATAAATAACTTGTAGTAAATTCCATAGTATGAAAAAAGCCGTTCCCTGTGGGGTGGACTAGATGAAAAGAAAATAGCACAATGTTTGGTTAACACCACAACACCTCATCACATTTTAAATCGAGGTCGTTTGGTACTGAAGTATTGTTTTTGTGGCATTTGGTTTAGTATAAGTGATGAATCCACTGCTGCCAGAGGTGTTTAGTTTAGAAATAGCCTACTGAACTTGTTATTGTTAAATTGCTAAGTAAGACATGTTTGCAGGAATTTAAGACAGAAAATTAATTATGATGGAAGACATTTCAGTTACTATTTAGCCAAAGTGTACCATTAAAATGTGTTGATTTGAACAGAAAACATATTGTGGATGCATCAAATAAAATGAGTTATTAAATGACTTAAAATATTTAGTAAAAATAAATGAGTTTGAGAAATGTGACATTTGCTGAAAGTGATTTTTGTTTTACTAAAATTACAGGCGCTTTGGCAGACGAGACACATTTGCTGACACATTGGCCCTCTGTTCGTACTGCAGCAGTATCTTTTGGCAGGTTTGTGTTAGAAATCAGTACTGTTGGTTAACTTTGGAACAAGAGAGAAGAAAGCCAATTTCAGTCAAATGAGACCACTGTAGACTGGTATTAGAAGATATGTGATATTGCTTCATTTAGTACTGGTGAAAAAAATAAATAATAGATACATGTATACACAATTATGTTGTTTGTTACAAATTAAAGAAAAACAATTCAGTTACACATACCTATGAACTTTATGAAGATTATTTTGTTACATCAAGATCTCTCATTTTTAAAAACAAAACTAGATTAGAAAGAGATTAATTTTAGAAATGCACATGGTACATAAATTTGATTACAATCCTTTATTTCAGTCACTTGGTCACCCATGTGTGAAAGAAGGGGAATCGGTGTCCAAGGAACTTTCTCCTGAGAACTTTATGAAACTTTTCTCTATGTGATACTCAGTGGATGATTGGTGGAATCTCAACAGACTCATCTCACTTCTTGAAGAGTTCACGAACTTCCTCATCAGTCATTACGTACATGTTTGAAGACTGGTCTGATGTATTTACTTATTTATGAAATTGTATTGCTTAATTAAGTCTGTTTACATTATATTCTACAATTTCAGATTGTTTTACATACAAGTATTACCTAGTAATGGAACCCCATTGTATCCATGTTAGAATATTTTGTAAAATAGAAATCTTTATTAAACCTTTAGGGTTTTTTTGCTTTGCAGCATAGTGTTATTTTAGAATTTGTCAATTATTAAAATATTAATGTTTGATGAAAATAATATATATTTTTATGAGGTATATTTATTCTAATTTCCACACTGGGTTCTTTTTCATTAATAAAAGATCTGTTCATTCATAAGATCAATTTGCATACTTGAATAGTAGATATTGTAGGTCATATGTACATGTACATGTATGCGTCACATATGAAAACTGCAGTTGTTAAAAAAAGTAAGTGGTGACTGAGAGGTCTTCATCAAAGAAAAATAACTTGTTTTTTAATAGTACTAAATTGAAGAATTCCATGGAAATCTGTCAGTTTTGCATCACTGATTCATTATGAAAAATTATATATATACTTCACACAACATACTTTAGAATGACCTTAGTTGATGAATGCAAAAAAGCATCAAGATTATGTAGATAAAAAGGGATTGTGGGCTGATTAATGTGTATATTAAGTATTAGAATGCTGTGTGATGTGTATAACATTTACACAGTGATATGGTAGAAATATCTTGCATAGGTGAGATTTCCACTAACTGGTAACAGTTGCTGCTTTATAAAAACAAATTAAGATGTTTAAAAACATATATTTGGTTATACCAGTCAAACTTACAATTTAATTAAAATTAGCTCCACTATTACATGTGGATCTAACAGCAGCCAGTTGGAGCTCATGTCCACCAATCAAAACCTTACTTGCAGAATCATGCCAGTGATTTAAAAATAATTTGACAACATTCCGAATTATCCTGAGGATATACAACATGTTTCATGTGAATTACGAATGCCTTAAAACATGTTTTATTTGATAAAATAAATAATTTGTAATGTAAAAGTGAAGACTGATTTAGTTGGGGGTTTTTTTTATAAATAAATAAATAATTTTTAATGTAAAATTGAAGACTGATAACCCATCCCGTACATATTGGTATGGTTCACTGTACTGCGGCCACTAAAATACACTCGCCCGATATATTTGGAATTTGTATGCTCCCAAATAACGTTATAAAAGGCGAAGTGTGTTTGGTCAATATTTATATTATTATTTACAGACAAAATGTTACCTGGACATTGGAAACTACGCAGTGTTGTTAGCAATCTGATTAAAATTAGTTCTACTGGTCTACATAAGGCATTCGTAATTCACATGAAACATATCGTATACCCTCAGGATAATTCAGAATGTTTTCAAATTATTTACAAATCACTGGCATGATTCTGCAAGTAAGGTTTTGATTGGTGAACATGAGCTCCAACTGGCTGCTGTTAGATCCACATGTAATAGTGGAGCTAATTTTAATTAGATTGTCAAACTTTTAAGTTCGATACACAGCGATTTTTATGAAATTCACAAGCATGCTTGAGCTTCAACCATTGTTTTTGCTAATAAAAACATCAGAAGAGACACTAAGAGGTTACGAACAAGTTTCATAGAAATAATGTATAACGAGAACAAAATGTCTGTTTATATAGTTTTTAACGGTTTTCACTAATTCCTGTTTTCACCCTGGAAACGAAACACAGCATTATCAAAAATATGGAAGTAGGCAAAAATGATTTGGGTTAGATGGCAAAAATGACAGCTTTCGGGAGGGTATTTGTAAGCCCACAATAAAGTAATTAAATGGGTACTAACAGAGTTGGGGGTCTTATCAAATAAACATCAAATAAAGCACGGACAGATTACTCGAGAGTGGGTTATAATGCCAGAAATTCTGCTTTTTATGAAATAGTGATTGATTATTTTGCCCTCACTATAGGTTCAGTTGTTAAAACAATGAACAAAAAATTATGTTCCATAGGGGAAATGTGTTTGGAACGGTGTTTATTATATCAGCAGTGTTCCAATGGACTTTATTTTCATTTGACATCACTATAAACGTATTTATGTAAGTGACATTTGTATTGTTGTCATTTTCAAAGTATGGTCCTTCCGATCAAGTCAAACCTTAGGGTCCCGAAATTACAATACTCAACTGTACTGGTTTTTATGCAGTAAAATTTCTCACAATGTTAGTCTATGATTGAAATAGTTTTGTAAAAGATGAGTGACCTCACCTATGGAAGTCAGTGTTTCACAGAAAGTACATTCCAAGAATGTTTATGGTTTGTATACCTATTTACCAGTTTTACAAACCCATTTTATTGAATAGCAAACAAAATATCCCACTTGCCTACACTTAAGTAAAAAACCCTTTTCATATGTTTCTTTAATTTACCATATATATATATATATATATATATATATATATATATATATATATATATATAAACCGGTATATATTTAATGTATTTACTGGAAGCATCTGGTTTAGATGTATACAACTCTTCACTAGTGCATAAGACTGGTAATAACAATTGCTCAACATATTTGCCCAATTGCTAATAATCTTAATTACAGCTACTGATGTACTGCAAAGTTGTTATAGTATTGTTCTGTAATAACTTACATTAATATTCAGGTGTTAGTTATATCAAGTTGTTATAGTATTGTTCTGTAATAACTTGCATTAATATTCAGGTGTTAGTTATATCTAATTACACGGTTTGCTGATGACACAACATTGATATTAATTGGCACAAAAAATTGCTTGGATTAAAAGGCTTGTATGTATAGATTCAAAGTGCAGATCTGTTATTTTTTTTTAAGTTAACATGTTACAAAATATTCTGGAATAATTTGATTCAAAATATATAAAAGAAAATCTTTTACCAAAAAAAAAAAAAAAAATTTGGAGAGATATTCTTTTATCTTGGTGCATCTATCTTAAAAAAAAATTTTTTTTTTTTTTTTAGTGAAGAATGATGTCCGTCTCAATATATGTGGTTTAACGATGACAATGAAGCAGTATTGCGATACATTTAAAATAAAATTAAAATTAAAAAAAAGTTGCAAAATCCTATTCTTCTCTACAATACATTTGTAATTTGAATCTTAAGATAAATTGTAAAGGCAGTAAACACTTTTATAATATTTATTGTATTTAAGATTTTTAAAATTTAAATTTAATTTAAAATGGGAAGAAGAATTAAACTTCAAATATGATGATGATGATTGGAAAATGATAAATACAATACCTTTTCACTGCACAGATAGTACAGAATTAAGATGGTTTCAGTACAAGATTATTCATAGAATATTGCCTGCAAATAAGTTTTTACATAACATACATGTAGGATACATGTATATTGATTCACCTCTTTGCTCCTTCTTCAAACATGAAATATCGAGATTGATACACCTATTTGGGGAAAGTAACTTCGGACAAATTTGGGAAAGCTTTGGATGCAACAAAAACTGGTATAATAATGAACTTTACAAAAAATATATAATTTTGCATTTTAAGACAAGTAATAATGATCCTATTACATTAATAACTAAACAGTTAATATTTGAAAATCATTTGAAGGGTTTTATCCCAAATATTACATGAATACAAAAGGAGCGGAGCATTCTCTTGTTGCAATTATGGTAAGTTTGTGAAATTCTGGTCTGTATGTCACAATTTATTTAAGAATTAATTATATATATGCAGCCAAATGTAGTTATCTCGATGTTGATGGGACCAAACCAAATGGCTCCAGATCAATATAACAGTAGATTTGAGTTGAACCTAGGCTTTTTTAAGGAAAATGATGTCATGGAACCGTTTCCCGACCTTCATACATCCTGGGCTAATGAGTTAACAGAGGTCGAGATAACGAAGTTTTGACTGTATACATCTTTTAAATTTATAATGTTCATATTAGTCCTGCAGCAGAGGCTGAAAAAGAGCCTTAGTTTTCTAGTAACCGGGGCCAGAAGTATAACATCTGTCACTATAGCTGAAATTAATTTCTGGAGTGTATAGTTCATGAAAATATAAGATGACATTTTCTAAAGTTGGTGCGAACAAGATGGCGGCATTTTTTAAAATGGCCGCCAGTTCATCATCAAAACTGTAAATCTTTAGACCTACAGCACTTATAAATGTGATCTTGGTGGTAAAACTGATGTTTATGGGCTTAATAAGTTCATTAAAACTGTTTCAAATATTGTCAGATATTGGATTGACTAATGACTGAATAAAAATACGGAAATTTTGGTGTGGAAATCTAAAACTATTTGTAATATGACTTAGAAAAACCAAATTTTATGTCAAATGTTAGTTTTAGATTGTTGATAAGTTTAGTTAGCATATTTTGAAAATTATTAAAATAAATATAACTGCAAATTGTAAATAATTGTATAAAATAATAGATAAAGATACTGACATGTCATACTATTGATCAAATGGTTCTCCAGTAAAAATGCATTGTTGTCATAATTAATACGCCTGTCAGCATCCACAAACATCTAACCACTAAAGCATGAATAATGAATAAATAAACAAATGGATAAATTAGTGAATGAGTTTATGAATAAATTATTGGATGAAAAAATGTTTAGCAAAAATTCAGAGGGTTCACAAAACTACCTCAATGTGTTGTATAAAATAATAGTACATACTACTGTTTTCACATTTACTCAACTGACGGGGCGTGACGTAGCCCAGTGGTAAAGTGGATGTTTCTAGTTCCAGCCAATACACCACAACTGGTATATCAAAGCCATGGTATGTGCTGTCCTGTCTGTAGGATTGTGCATCTAAAATACCCCTTGCTACTAATGGAAAACTACAGTGCGTTTCATTTGTAAGACTATATATGTGAATATTATCAAATATTTCACATCCAATAGCCGATAATGTATAAATGAATGTGCTCCAATGGTGTTGTTAAACAAAATAAACTTTGAACTGACATAATGTGTGTTAATGGATCTACACATGCAACAAAATAAACTTTAACTGAACTGACATAATGTGTGTTAATGGATCTACACATGCAACAAAATAAACTTTAACTGAACTGACATAATGTGTGTTAATGGATCTACACGTGCAACAAAATAAACTTTAACTGAACTGACATAATGTGTGTTAATGGATCTACACGTGCAACAAAATAAACTTTAACTGAACTGACATAATGTGTGTTAATGGATCTACACGTGCAACAAAATAAACTTTAACTGAACTGACATAATGTGTGTTAATGGATCTACACGTGCAACAAAATAAACTTTAACTGACATAATGTGTGTTAATGGATCTACACATGCAACAAAATCATCTGCTGCATTCCTTAGATACATATGCATGCTGCTGTTAAGGTTGTCCAATGTGCACACCAGGATGTTCAGCAATTTTGGATCAAATAGAGTTTTGGTAAACCCTACCCATCAAATGTTTTTTTCGAAATCAAACTTGGTGGGAAAGAAAGAAATGTTTTATTTAACGATGCACTCAACACATTTTTTTTACGGTTATATGGCGTCAGACATGGTTGAGGACCACACAGATTTTGAGAGGAAACCCGCTGTCGCCACTTCATGGGCTACTCTTTCCGATTAGCAGCAAGGGATCTTTTATTTGTGCTTCCCACAGGCAGGATAGCACAAACCATGGCCTTTGTTGAACCAGTTATGGATCACTGGTCAGTGCAAGTGGTTTACATCTACCCATTGAGCCTTGCGAAGCACTCACTCAGGGTTTGGAGTCGGTATCTGGATTAAAAATCCCATGCCTCGACTGGGATCCGAACCCAGTACCTACCAGCCTGTTGACCGATGGCCTAACCACGCCGCCACCACCGAGGCCGGTAAACTTGGTGGGAGCCTCATATATATGGGCATGGTGCTTTGTCAACTGGCATCAGTCGAGTCTGTGTGTGTGTGTGTCTTCAGCTGATGACCATATCTATGCAGATACTCTTCTTGTTGACAATGTCCTACTGAAGATTGTTTAACAATTAATGTGCAGTCAACGTTACTGAAAAGGGCCCAGAAATTCTAGTGGCTTCCATTTTTATTCCTAAAAAAATATTTCCTGTGTTCCCAGGATGGGAACTGTTCAACTTTCTTCATTATTATGCAGTAGGGCTAGTGTTTTCCGTGATCCTAGAAAGAGCTCACAGTGTTGTAGCCAGTCATGGGGAGGATACAGAAATGATATTACAGTGCTGCATACACTTTAGCTGGTCATACATAGCAAGTGCTGGTTTATACCAGGTGTGATTGGAATATTTTCTTTCATTGCATGTACTACAATAATACAGATACAATATGAGAACATCACTGCTTATTATGTTTTGCATGTAGCACAATTCTGGTGTCGGCCTAATTCGTGTTTGAATATCTTGACTTCACAACTGCCATATTTTGTAATATTTACTTGTCATGTCCTGTTTAACACTGAGACACAGCATCTTCGTGCTGTTCAGACTGATACCTAGACATTTGACCATGTACTTTGTATAGGCATATGCAGGCTTTACCTAATATAATTAGAGTAAACAAAATATTATATCTCCTCATATATGGAAAACTCGTTTACATCAGCAAATGATTTATATATGACCAGCTAAGGAATAAGCAATACGGTATCATTATTTGGCTGAGACACGAAAAATGTTCAATTTAATGATGAAGAAAGTTGACCAGTTGCAGATGATTACAAACTTAGGAACACAAGGGGTATTGTTTTAGGAAGTAAAGTTGGTCCCTGTATGATAGCATCTCGTCAGTCGCATGTTTTTGTCGCATAGATTACACTAGAAAATTAAGCAGTATTAAAAGTGAAATATATATTTCTCTTAAATCTAAAGCAGAATTGCAGCCTGTATCTAGTGAAAGGGCTGTAAA
Organism: Gigantopelta aegis; assembly: GCF_016097555.1. Classification (NCBI taxonomy): domain Eukaryota; kingdom Metazoa; phylum Mollusca; class Gastropoda; order Neomphalida; family Peltospiridae; genus Gigantopelta; species Gigantopelta aegis. Next base: position 59,439,943 of record NC_054704.1, read on the forward strand.
CGAAAATCATATTCTTCAAACTGAGAGTGATTACAACTTAGTACACTCGGTCACAAGACATGGTCCATAAACATCACATACGTCACAACAGGACTCTAGACAAGATGAATCAAGTTGTCATATGGTTTTATTATTTTTACAAAGATAAATACTTCCCCTTAAATATGTGATAGACGACACCATTATTTGTTGTTGGTTTTTTTCAAATGTTCTCCTACAATTTGGGAATTATTTATCAAATGTCCCATAAGTCATGATGGAATTCACCAAATAAGATACCCAAAATGCTCTAGTCTACACAGCAGTGGTGCCTCTACTGGCTGATGATATCGCGAGTCATCACCACACCTAAATGTGAGTTGGGAAATCCTGCCAAGTTTGGCTTTGAAAAGAAAATTGTTTTATGGGTATGTTGTACCCAAGCTAATGAAACAGGTTTGTTCTTGCCCAGAATTGCTGAACAACTTGATAAGAAAATGACGGCTCATTTCATGTTCTTCAAAGTGATTATTCTTTAATAATGGACCACCACGCATAGCATCAGGCAAGAAATAAACCAGATGATTATGTTGTGTGTGAAGATAAACGTGAGATGAAGTCGATATTGTACCAGATGATAACTAGTAAGTGGATATGAAGATGGTAGAATGCATAGCATTGTGTACTCTACATATTACTCTCGTTTTTTTTTTTTAACAATTCATTCATTGTTCACTCATTTATGGTTTGGTATTGTAGTTGTGGTAACTTGTGAGTGCTAATAGCTAATCACAACAATGCTTACTCAATGAGCAATGAATTGATCAATGGTATAGCACATGTACCTCATCTTGATTTATCATTTGAGATGAACATTTACAAGTTTAGGTTAAATTGTGTTTTAGTGTTCTTCAAAACATGTCAACCAAATTTATCAAGCATCAGAATTTAATATTTAACATAAAAGGTGTTTTTCAACACAAATTATTAGATTTTCACGCCAAAAATACAACCATTTTTAACTGTTTAATAACCAGTTATCGGACAGTATAACAACCAGTTTTAATGAACTTATTGGCTCCATAAACATAAGTTTTGACACCAAAATTATACATTTCAAAGTGCTATAGTCCTAAAGATATCCAATTTTGGAAAATGGTCGCCATCTTGTTCGAACCAACTTTAGAAAATGTCATCTTATATTTTCATGAACTGTGCACCACAGAGATGAACTTCCACCATAGTGACAAATGTTATACTTCTGGCCCCAGTACACGTCACTTTTGGGGGCCTCTGCTGCAGGACTATATATTGTGGGGGTGGACTTCCTATATTTTGAACTGCTTTTAGAATTTGTTTAAAGCCAGGACTATATAGTATTGAAATTGTTATTAGTATTTTTTTAATACATTTCATATTTATATATTTATTTTAAAATTGGATCTGTTATGTAAATTTATTGTATTAGCTGTATGATTATGAATTTTAAAACATGTTAAATAAAAGTTTTTAAAAGTTATATCGAGTCATGATAGAAGGCTTCTCAGTATTGTCATCTGACTCTTGTTCAACCACAAATTTAAATGGGGTGGTCCACATGAAACTTTGTAGTTGAAAATGATGAATGTTTACATTACTCATTTCTAGGTATACCTATCAAAGGTTAGATAAAATGTATTAGCTACCTGTAGGGAAGTGTCTTACATTATTAAACAAGCTTTAGTATACACAGATAAAAAGTAAAGTTTGTTTTATTTAACGACACCACTAGAGCACATTGAATTTTTTATCTTATCATCGGCTATTGGACGTCAAACAGTTGGGTTTTTTTAAGAGGAAACCTGCTGTCGCCACATAGGCTACTTTTTTATGACAGGCAGCAAGGGATCTTTTATTGGCACTTCCCACAGGCAGGATAGCACAAACCATGGCTTTGTTGAACTAGTTATGGATCACTAGTCTGTGCAAGTGGTTTACACCTACCCACTGAGCCTTGCGGAGCACTCACTCGGGGTTTGGAGTCGGTATCTGGATTAAAAATTCCATGCCTCGAGTGGGATCTGAACCCAGTACTTACCAGCCTGTAGACCAATGGCCTAACCACGCCACCGAGGCCGGTACACACACACACACACACACACACACACACACACACACACACACAGATAAAGTTTGTTTTGTTTAATAACACCACTAGAGCAAATTGATTAATTAATCATCAGCTATTGGATGTCAAATAGTACACATAGATTTCATGTTTTAAGTAATATACTTCAAATTGTATTGTGTATTTAAATATTTTTGTTAGAAGCCTTTTTTAAAATCTGTAAATGATATAATATGTATCATAAATTGCAATACAAACATTCTATTGCTAATTCACTCATTTCAATATGCAATCATAGTTTAGTCCTACTTTTGCATAATTATATCACAGAAAATATACTATTGTAGTTTTATTAATGATGTATATATTTTCTGTATTTTAATTACAATTTGTTTTATGTACATGTATTATTTTAATGTTCCGAAACTTATTGTATGATGGTTTCTAACTCTTGTGACAGATGATGATTTCCATCACACATCATACAATATGTTAATGTTCTTTTGGATGTATTGTACAATGGTCTCCAATTTCAACTGTACATTTCTATGACACTCAATATGGCATATATGTTAACCCTAGAGAGCCTGAACATATAAACTGTGATGTGAAAAATTGAACAGTTGGTCAACAATTGACAAACAGTGTAAGAAAAACTAAAATTTTAGCAAACTTAAAATTTTGAACTTTTTTGCCTCGTTTCAAAACCGCATATGTGAATACCCAGTGTATCATATATGATACAGTGTCAAAATTTTCATGTGCCTTTAACATGGGGTCAACATTATATTATCACTCTCAACTGTCATCATAATTTAGGAGGTGGATAGGGCATACTTTCGGCAAGATTTTTATTTACCTTTTATCTGGAGAAGAAAAGGGTAGAACGTAGTTAAGTACGTACTAGTGGTGTTTGCCTAATGCTCAATTGATCTAGGATCAATCCCCATCGGTGGGCTCATTGGGTTAAAGTAAAGTTTGTTTTGTTTAACAACACCACTAGAGCACATTGATTAATTAATCATTGGCTATCGATGTCAAACATTTGGTAACTGACAAGAGTCTTAGAGAGGAAATCTGCTACATTTTTCCATTAGTAGCAAGGGATATTTTTTATTATGCAGACAGGAAAGCACACACCACGGCCTTTGTCCAGTTGTGGTGTACTGAAGAAAAAAAACAATCAGTTGAATGGATCCACAGAGGTGGTTCAATCTTGTGACGCAAGCACTTCAGGCGAGCACTCAATGAACTGAGTTAAATCCTAAATCCCATTGGGTTATTTCTCGTTCTATCCAGTACTCCACAATTGGTGTACCAAAGGTCATGGTATGTACTAGCCTGTCTGAGGAATGGTATTTATGAAAGATCTCTTACTACTAACTGGAGTTGAGGGTGGGTGGGTGCAAGGGCTGCTACTGAACTCCCATACTCAACAAAAAACAATACAAACATTTAAAACATTAGTTAACATGTTGTTTTATAACACAATTCTCTTTGGTAATAAACTTATTTAATTTTTTATAATTTGTTTATGTTGTAAATAACTGTTTTAGATTTTGGATATGTTTTAACTCTGGCATAAGTTAATGTTAATTTTTGTGACATCAAACCATGCAAGTCTAACGTATCACATTTGATACACACAGTTTAGCAGTGCACCCTCAACATGCTATGTTTTAAGTATCAGATTCTTTCAGTTTACTGTATTCTTTGATTACTGCTACTAATATGCATAGCATTTACCAGTCAGTCCCAGTTACCTGTGTGTAACATTTCTTGATTAAAAAAATATTCTATTCTAAACATCGCCATCCAACATTTCAGCCATCTTTAGACATTAGTTTTGTAAAAAAATTCTGTTCAGTATTAAATATCCTACATCAGGCATATGTGAGTAATTTAACTCTTAGGGTTAATATTCTCATGAATGTTGTTTGATGGTCTTCACTATCGAGATGAACGTTTCCATGACACTTCTACAGCAATATGTAAATTTTCTTGTTAATGTATTGTATGATAATCTCCATTATTGAGACAGCAAGTCTTTCCATGACACATATTAATATTTTCATTGTTGTATTGTATTTTGCTCTCCACTTTGACAGCAAATGGCTAAAATCATTTGATGTTTATTCTGTGAAATGTACTCAGTTCATTGTAAACCTGATTATATATAAGGTATTGTCTTATTTTTAAATGTATATCCCACTCTAAGTAACAGTGGTTAATATTTAAATTACTAATTAATAAAGAAAAGTAATCTACAATTATTAAACAAATGTATAAATATTATTACTACTTTATACTGAATACAGTGGATAGTGTATAAAATGTATTATGATTGTTAAACTAAATATGCAGTAAAGTTCTTCTTGCATTGTGTCCAATCTTTTTCTGACATTTGTATGACATGCATTAATTGAATAAAACATATTTTATTTCTTTTTAAAGGACAAATGGATTAGGCACAAGTTGTACAACTTACTAGGCCTTCTCCATAATACATACATATTACGACAGTAATATATTTTTGCAATTTAAATATGAACAGAAATAAATATTATTGAAAAAGAGAAAGAAGAAAGAAGAAATGAAAAAAAAAAAAGACGCAATAAAGTTTTCTATAATTAAACAGCAGGTTTGCCAAAGGAAAAAACAAAATAAACAAGGTATCACAATGATTATGTTATGGCTACACAAATAATAATAATAATAGCAATAAAATAAATAGTAATAATTTTAAAGATCTATACTTTATTTACTAATTAAGGAAATGTTTTGTAAGGTGCATTAATAAAATACCTATAAAATATTCAAAGTGAAGAGTGATCTGTCAATGTAGATCTTTATAACCCTGGGTCTGAACACGTCTTCCATTGTGTATATTTTTAATATTTGAATCTCAGCTTTAGTTTGACATTTATATTCATCATCACAGACAAATTATGAGGCTTATTGTTGTTGACATCTTGTTTGGAAAATATCTTGCAACTGCCATAAACATTTGCGATTTATTCCACGTGTGTGTGTATATATATGTATGTGTGTGTGTGTGTGTTATTTAATTATTACATAATGAAAATATATCGGTGTTCTTATTGGTCAAAAACCTGTCACATGACCTTCCATAAATAGTGATATTGCCCCGAGATGGTCCCACTGATCCGATTAAACATGATATTGCCATAGGAGATTTAACCAATGAAAATAAAGATCAGACAAAATTCTATCCAATTAATGAGTAGGTAACGTAATGTCAACTGCAAATTCTAATGTAAACAACCACAACGTGTGACAATGGTTTGCAGTCTTTCAACAAAACAAAAAGATAACATCTTTATTCATACCAAGTTTAATTCTGCAAATATGACAAAGGCAAGGTCAGTAATCGTCAAATTGTGTAAGGCATATATCGCATTTAGAAAACGTACATGATACATCAAAATGCAGTTGGAATCAGCACGCTTAAGATTTTATGTCAAAAATAAAAAATGCATTTGAATGTAATCAGTAACTGTTCAGTTTAAATGTATGTTCAGATTTATTATATTTTGTTATTAATATGATTTTGATACTCCAATTTAATTTTTGTCTTGTTAATGTTTTAACTGTTTATTTCCGCATTCCTTTGCTTGTCATATGACATCATAGGATTACTTGACATCATTAAATCTCATCAGTTAGAACGCATTGCGGGAAATTAAAAGAATTAGCTTATTTCGATTCCGATACATGTACAAGTTTATGGATTTTATTATGTAATAAAACAATTATTTGCACTTATTTCGGGCAATACCACGTTTTATGGACCGAAGAAATTGATATTGACCGAGGCCAATGGTCAAAGTCAATATAAATTTTTTCGGTCCATAAAACCTGATATATATATATATATATGTGTGTGTGTGTGTATATGTATGTATGTGTATATGTGTGTGTAATTATACAGTTGAATCCCATTGGCTTGAACCTCGAGAAAGTGTTCGGCTCATCGGGTAGTTCGACCAAACCATTTCCGTAACATCAGTTAGAAAGTCGAATTAGATACATATTATGTAATATATGTAATTGCACTGAAATAAAATAAATAAATGGCAAATTCGTAATCTGTATTTAAATGAATTTATTACCAAACAATTTGAATATTTCAACAACAAAACCCCCCAGCAATGTCCACTTTCCAGAAATGTAGTCGTGTTTTAAGTAACTCTTTGTGCACTAAAGTACTAATCAAAATTATACCCAGGTAATTTTCTAGTCTTACATATTAGTTATAAAACTACCTGGAATAAAAACCATAATTTTTTTTTAGTATTATCATGACCTGTTATGGTATTCCAACAACCGGTACCAAAAATGACAATAAATGACCTATTATAGACAGAAATATGAGATGTATTTATAATTTTACTGTAAAACATATGTAATTTGAAACAGACTATAACACCCAGTTTTATATTGAACACACCTGACACCACCATTCTGCTTAGCTTAGTACTTGTGATTTCACCTGTCCGCTTTAATTTCACCTGTTTGTTGTTTTCAAAGGTTTAACGTACATATATGCCACGAAAGCTTCATGTACGCCTGTCATGGGCTTAATCTCTGACTTCGCCAGTGACTAAGTCTAGGACAAGGGGGGGGGAGGGGGTTGTTTGAGGTGGGCGGAATTTGGAATACAAGTATTTAGTAGGGTCCAGCAACTGCGCGGACCGACTAGTAGACACCGAAAATGGGCCGTGTTCTGACTGGCTGAATTTCGATTCCTTCGGATCTAACTAGAAAAACCTATATCTACGGAGAATAACTGCACCTAACATGTCCGGACTAAGAATTTAAACCCAAAAATAAGTTTGACTGCTCGGTCGAAAAGGTTTTAAGGTGATTTGAGCAATTGAACGGGCGCCAAAGTAAAATGCGTTGGACTATTTATAAAAAAAATAAACATAAGAATTTGGAAGCTCGATCGAAAAATGTTTAAAGTCCAACTAAGCCCAAAAAGGAGGTTACCTGTCCTAGTTAAGGTTGGCGTCTACGGGGAGGAGATGATGTAACTCCAGTCAAAGTGGGGCACCAACTTCCTGAAGTCGTGCACCCATAGGCATTGGGCCAGTGGCAGGTACTGGGCGCCGGCGATGATCTTGATGATCCTGTGGATGGTGTGGTTGTCCATCTCTTTGTAGAGGATCCCCTGTCTGTACAAGCCATCCCGGCGCGAGGTGATGACCAGGACCTGTCCAATTCCCCGTAGATCCCCAGGATGGATGGCGATCTGGTTGCCATCCGGGAAGGTCTTAAATTCTTTCTCTTGGATCCCGCCTGGCAGTTTGTAGGGATCCGAGATGTCACCGATCACGTACTTGGCGTACTGACTCTTGATTTTCTGTTTCGCGAGCTGCCATTCATCCCTGGAAGAAGCAGGAGGCCGCGTCTTGGCTGGTTGGTCCCCCGGGGGGGTCACGGCCTTCCGCTTAGCAACTCCAACATCCAATGTCGCCATCGCGGAGTCCCCCGTGGGTGGGGGTCTCGACGCTGATGGGCAACGGGCGAGAACAGGTGATGCAGGCCGTGGTGCATTGGATAGTTGCTCCTCTTTCTGCTTCACTGTCGGTGCGGTTGGTTGTCGAATCGCCTCCTTCCGCTCCGTCTGGATTGGTCGTGGTGGGGGCAGCGACGCAGACGGGACTGCCGCTGGTGGTTGAGCCACCAGCTTTGTCCCCGCCTGAGCTGTCCCTGGCGCACGTTTCTTCTTCCTTGTCCTCTTCCTCTTGATTGTAACCGCGTCCCCGTACACCAAGGTCACGGTTGCCCGTGACCCGGTGTACGCGACGCGGTATTCCAACAGCAAGCCATAGCTAGCCATCAATCCCCCCATAATTTCACCTGTCAGCTTTAATCAATGTTAATCTGGGTGTTATAGTCTGTTCCAAATTACGTATGTTTTGCAGTAAAATTGTAAATACATCTCATATTTCTATCTATAACAGGCCATTCCATGGATTTTCATAACTAATATACAAGACTGGAAAGTCACCTGGGTATAATTTTGATTAGTACTTTGTTTGTTTGATATCATGCTTCATCTCACAGTTACCGTAACACGAGCTGTACTTGAAAGATATTACCATAATGGTTTATGCATACTTTTGAATTCTTGGATGCCTGATGAATTAATTTATTTAAATGTTTTTGTTTGAATATAAATGTTCAAAATTATGTGTAAATAAATATTTAAGCACTTTAAATGCAAGTGTAGACTGAATGTTGTGGTGTACTGGAAGTGTGTGTTGCATGGGAGTTCAATGAGAATGGCATTGTGAAAAGCAGTTAAGCAGTATGTTTTGTTCATAAATTATAGATGACCATCTGTTCAGGCTAGAAAACATTTAACAGGCTTCTGAGGATAAAGGCTCAATCACTTTTTTTACTGACCCCCTCCCCCTGACAAATTTTGTCCCTTAAACATATATTATGCTCAAGTACAATATTTCAGATGTCCTGAAAATATAAAGTAATAATAAAATTTGACACACGTACACGCACCCCATTTTGAAAAAAAAATGGATGAAAATCTAGCATTTATTTAATGGCCGTCTATCTGCTATTAATTTATGCACAACAATTTATAAATGGTAGACAATTGAAGATTAACAAATCTGTTACTTGTTATTCGAGACCTGAAAGTTGTTTTTGTTAGCAGTGGTTGTGATTCTCGGATGTCCCATTAACTATTACAACTGTGATTTGATGCTCTATGTATACGACTGTGATGTATTTTCCATTGTGATGCTCTTTTCCCCATCAAGCCTAACAGTAGAATGTTGTGAATGCTTGATTGTGGTAAAATTAATAGATTACTCTGCTTCAGTGATGGTTTGAGGTCAGTTTTCTACTATTAGTGCTAAAAAGTGTTTGGTTTTTCGTAATGAAATTTATTTGTGTAATTTTTTATGTCAATAAATATAAGTAAAATGTTTTTTGTCTTTTTACTTTTGCTTTCTAATCAAATGACATTTGATCCACAGTGAATTTTAACTTTAAATTTAAATTCATAGTAGTTGTTTCCAAATATATCTAACAAGGAAAGCTAGTTGGGATACATTTTAATCATGTTCTAAGATAATGGGTCATTCTCCAGCACAATGAACTTGACTTGACTTCTTCCCCCTCCCTGGGGGCTATGATTAATGTGTTTGGTCAGCTGTCACACTTCTACATGGAGTACACTGGCAACTCAGCAACCATGTCACTGGTATATTACAGTGGCATGGTGACTCCAGCTAAAAGGAAATCAAGAAGATGTGGAAACCTAGGAGATGCATGCTAGGGCAGCTCAGGGGAGGTTAAAGTTGGTGGTTCAAATGCCAGCTGTGGCCTCTTATGGGATGCCTCCCCATACTAGGGAAGAAGTACCAGGAGCAGCAACAGAGACCGCACTGGGACATGACCTTGACACACATGCCAGGGGCGACCACGGAGGGACCAAAAGTGGTGGTTTCTTCTGTTTGGTTGCCCCTTGTGGAGCTCTGTGTCACAAGTCAAATGTATTTTGTAAATTATTATTATTTTTTTTTGTATTGAGCTACATTGTCACTGTTCACTTTGTCAGTATGTTTTGTGTAGCTGAGGCAATGTAGCATTAGAAGTCAGAAATAGGTTGGTGTATAATTATTGACAGCCTTGTGCGTTACTATTAATGCAATAGAACAATAGAGCTGTAGCTTGGCTTGTAGTTGTTGAGAATGACTGTAGAGTGGGGGTATAAAATACTGTGTGGTGCATGCTTTGGGAGCTTGGGTGTGAGTAGTTTTGGTGAATAAAAGCAGTGTGGTGTAGTGTACTGGTCACTGGTAACACATTCTTTGGTAGAGACGTTTGGAAAAATATATTGGAACGAGATATGTGGGTGTACATTAAAAGCTGGTATAAGAGCGTGAGTAGAATCATGTGTATATGTTTTACATTAAGCTTAAATGTTAAAGCTTGTAAAATATGTGATATGAGATAAATGTTGGTTTGTGGATCTTTATGTATTTAAACATTGTATGCATATTATGAGTTTGTGTAAACGAAGAAAGGAATGGATTATTAATTGAAGGTATTAATAACTGAACTAGTTTATACATGTATGTATGTATGTGAACTAGTACTGGGTATGTGGTTAAATATGGATGTGGTACAATGTAGTGATTTCAATAATCTTTTGTTGTAGTTTTTATGCTACGTGAGATGTGCCCCAGGTGCGATCGAAGTTATAACAAGAGGTGCGTCACGGAGTCAGGGCTGTCTTTCATGATGTTGAGGGGTCTCTTAGTTTGTAAGAGATGATGCAATGGAAAACTGGATGGAGAGCTGAGAGAGGTGGTGAATTCGGTCGGTGTTTGGTGTATCTAAGTAGATACTAGGTGCTCCGTGGACTGAGAACTGGTTACTTGTGTAATAACATGACTTTGCAACTTGTGTGATTCATTGATAGTTTATTGGTGGACTATTATGCAATATTATGTGACGACATAATATTGTAAACTATTGTTGTGAATTGGGTGTGAATGGTATGCGGGAATGATTGTGTTAAATATGAAATCGATGGTGGTATGAAAGGGTATGGTGTGTTATATTTGTGAATATTTATGAGATTATAGTAAATTAAAATTATTGTTTATATCCTGAATTATGTTGTTCTTCATAGTTGCTAGTACGTGACACTCATGGAGGAACACGTCATTCAAGTGGAAGTCCCGGGCAGTCCCACAGCCTTACTGTTGGTGGCCACCTTCTCAAAGAAGAGGAAGGCAGCCTCACCTCTTCTTCAGGGTTGTATACTACCAAATCAAATTCCATAGATGACAACAGTAACATATTATATGTGACTAAAACTCCTACCTGCAGCATATCAATCGACATAAACACCACAGATATAAATACTACCACCCTTCACCATTAAAGTGAAAAATAGGGGGTCAAGCTGCTCATTTCAGAGATGCCGGGTAGCATCTATGACTCCCCTAGTTCCACAAAATATTTTAGAACCTTTTTTTATAGGTACCTCATACAGGTTTCAAGCACAAGGCTACTTGACACAGTGGTACTAGATAAAATAAAATTGAATTAATTTTTTGCCCAGCTGAAACTTTTTTTTTATAACCAACACACATTTATCACCAATCACAGGACTTGTGGTGTTAACTTATCTATCAAAAGTCGGGTGCACCTCGAACTTTGACCTAGCCAGATGTTATTTGGTTTAGTACTACCCTCCAGGGATCAACCCATTCACAGAGTTGCCCCATCCAGAAGCCAGTCCCCAGCTACCACCAGTATATACAGGGTGGACCACTTCATCCACCAGAGGGGTGATTACGAAGCTCAAATCAACTCTTACTAAAGATCAGCAACTTGCCGGGATGATCAATGCAACATGGGCAGACGGCATGTTTCAACAGGCTCTGATCAAGGACATTGACTCGCACACAATCCACAAGATGCTCAGGATTATGTTTGGGAAAGAGGAAGAAGGAAATGTTTTATTTAACGACGCACTGAACACATTTTATTTATGGTTATATGGTGTCGGACATATGGTTAAGGACCACACAAATATTGAGAGAAGAAACCAGTTGTCACCACTTCATGAACTACTCTTTTCAATTAGCAGCAAGATTAGCAGCAAGGGATCTTTTATATGCACCATCCCATAGATAGGATAGCACATACCATGGCCTTTGATGTACCAGTCGTGGAGCGAAAAATAGCCCAATAGGCCCACCGACGGGGATCGATCCCAGATTGACCGCACATCAAGCAAACGCTTTACCACTGGGCTATGTCCCACCCCTTTGGGGAAGAGGATTACAAGATGTTCATCTGAGAGAAAAGACTCTTCAGTCTTCCCAAAGTTAAAGGTATCAACATAATCCTGCACCAACCTTCCAACGAACCTTTGCCACCAGCACCTGTTCAAAAAGTTGTGTTAATGTTTTTTATAAATAGTCTGATGCACTTTATTTTGGCAGTCCATCAAAATTGCTCATATCACCCTAAACTATTTTGGCTCAGCACTCAAATTTTATTTTTGGTCTCTACTTTTTTCCAGACTTGAGCAGAATGATTATTCTCCATTTTTGGATTTAGGTCTTTGACCTAACTTCTAAATTTATTCCAAATTCTGTCCACCTCAAACTTGCCCTCCATTTCCTGTCCCGGACTTGATCACTGGCAATGCCAGAGGCCAAGCTCGTGATGGGCGTGCTTGAAAACATAAGCATGTTAAAACAATTCTGAGTCAGTCTGAATAAGATAATGGTATCCAATGTATAACCCCACTGAGTCTGTATGCAAGGTTCAAGGTCTTTAGTAAAGTGTGTGTCCTGTAGACAATAAATATTTACTTTTTTACTTTTTATATAATTTAATACATCCCTTCTCTTTTCCTTGGTCTCCTAGTCCCTGACAGTCAAGTGGTTTTGTTCGTAAAATTTGTTTTACTTTATGCAAAGTCAATAGTACTGTTTTTATATGTATACCATGTTTCTGGTGTGAAGGTAGTTGCTGAGTGAATAACTGACATAGACATTTAAATTGTGAAAAGGTAAAATTAGGAAAATCGAAAATAAAGGAGAGAATATAAATGTCAAGTGGGTATAATATATAGAATAAGAGAGACTTCAGAAAATACAGTGTTAAAACGTAACCTGTAGGTCATAGTATACATACCCACACCCTAGGCTTCATAATTACATATCTCTTACTAACATATATACATATACATGTCATAAACCTTTACTGCAATAGCAATTAAATTTATTTTTTTAATTACTATTGTGGCGATATATTAACATTTGTGGTGTGAACATAGACATTAGCTTATGTTTTAGACCATAAGAAGAATATATTTAAAGGCACATGGTCCTCTTTTTCTTTTCTTTTTCTTTTTGCTTCAGCTCTGCTATTGTATTATACTAAAATTAACTTTCTTATTGGCACTAATCTTGTGTCTATTTTTTTTCCTGGATCGGAAATCATAATTACTTTACTTGGAACTAAAACTGGAGAAAACTTGAGGTGTTTTCTCTTTTATAGATACATCACCTGTCCTCATAACTAGTGCATATTCCCTACGGTTAGTAGACTGGTCCGAACATCCCAACAGCCAATGGGATGGCCTAAATTCTTCTACTGTGTACCCCTGCCTGTTCCGGTCACGTGACTGTAACTTCCTTCTTTTCCCTGAGACAATCGCACGGAGAACTGGAAGCGGGGAGGTCGGGTGGGAATCATCCCATGAGGACAGGTGATGTATCTATAAAAGAGAAAACACCTCAAGTTTTCTCCATTTCTTTTCAACATCACCTGTCCTCATAACTAGTGCAGCATTCGACAGATGGTGGAGGGTTCCGTACTTCGAAGATGCACAAGTCTTCTCCCCATGGACTGGTAGGAAACTGACAGTGGAAGAAAGAAGGCCAGCTGGAGTTAGCTCATCCTCCAAGAGATGCATGAACAACCAATACCCGTGCTGTTAGTATTGACAGTGGGAAAGGTGGCATCCGTCAGTGGTGTGGATGAACGAAGTCGTGAATTACGAAAAGGGTCACAAATTCGTTCTCCAACAATTGGGTTCTGAATGGTGGGTAAGCGTCGCCACCACGGATGCAGGTGTTAGGTAACTATCCAACAAAAATTGTATACTAAACGCAAACAAATATGGTGGAAGCATCCATCAGAACATTAAACCAACAAAACCCCGATTTTTTCTTACTAGTAAAACGGTGGAGAAGTTAGTTCAATTAGTAAGAAACAGGTCGTTAGTGTGCAGTGCCTTAACTAACTAGTGTTATCCAGACAAAAAGTCATGTCACCAACCAGTGCGAAACTTCGGAAAGGTGTCCAAAACAATTTTGTCAAAGTCAAGTCCTCATCTGTCGATTTGTAGAACATCTCGGGATGCAGGCCGGAATTCGACAGACATTAGTGGCAATGAGGACGACCAGTATTGACCAGAGCTTGAGCTGCGACCACAGGATCCAGATGGTGGAATCCCTCGATATCTTCAGGACACACATCCCTCAGGTAGTGGTTTGCGAAGATGGAGACAGTGGCCCAATAACACCCTATTAAAATGCAGGTAATAGGTGTATTGCAGTGCAGCGACATGGTGGCGTCAAAGGTACGAAACTCATGTGGAGGAGCTGCCGACGGTGGAGGGAAACCCTCTGCCTGGTAAGCACAGAATTGTGGACCAGATCCAAGTAGACACTGTGTTCTTAGTAATGTCGTTCAAGTGGCTCTGGTTGCATGAGAGGAACAGACGCTTTCGATGTTTGCGAAAAGACGTAGTTCTCTCGATGTAATGGTGAACGGCACGACCAGGACATAATGATAAGTCCTCAACATTGTGGGAACCCACAATGGAAAAGAGCGCTTGGACAGCGTAGGTGCAAAGCGCTTGATCAAACAGGTGAAGTGTTTTCTCAAGGAAACCGCACCATGTCCACATCCAGAGCATGGATCTCTAAAACACTCGCCGCCATAGCGAACCCCAGCAGGAACACCGTCATCCTTATCAAAACCTCTAAAGATGCCTCAACAATGGGCTCGTAAGGTGCTTTGGACAAGGACCTCAGAACCAGGTTCAAGTTCGATGTCGGTGGCCGAAATGATCGTGTTTGAAACTCTTGATTATGGAGTGGAACTCAGGAACAACAGCCAGCTTTGTAACAATGGCAGTTGCGATGACCAAAACAAAACCAGTTGCTTTCATCACTCGCGGCAGAGCGACAACGGTCGGGACAGTGCGAGGCAGTGGCCGGCCTGTGCCTCCCTGCGGTCGTCTCGGTTGTTACCAGTGGAGGCGCAATGCCCCACCCGATTCGTTTGGTGAGGGGTACGTCGACGCACCTGGTGCAATAGTAGAGCCTTTGAGTTTCAATGTGGACCGGAGATACAGCAGAAATTCTGCCAAGATCTCGACACGAATAGTCTGAGGTTTCAGTTTCTGACTGATGCACCATTGATGAAAACATAACCACCAGACATTGTATGCAGCAGCTGTAGATGCCTGGTGAGTTTTCAAAATCGCCGATGAGGTTGGAGAAGAAAACCCCCTTCTTCCATAAACCGTCGGAGATAATGTCCACGCATGTAGTTGGTACAAGCTTGGACTTGGATGGTGCTGTCTCGACGTGGGATGAAGCAAGAGGCAATCCCAATCTGGTAGTGGTAGAGAATCTGGTGACACAAGACGTAGAAGGTCTGGATACCAGATTCCGCTCGGCCATTTTGGAGCGATGAGAAGTATCCGACAATGGAACTGCTGAAAGTGCTGGAGGACTCTTGGTAGTAACACTGTTGGCGGGAATGCATATGCGTCCAGATTGTCCCAGCTAATGGCCAAGTCGTCGAGATCCAATGCGTCTGAATCCGGAACCGGTGACATGAATGATCTTAGCTGACGAAGGAAGCACATCGCAAAAGATCGACAGTCGGTGTTCACAGCCTGTGACACACCCACCGGAACGCTTCTGGGTTGAGCATCCACTTGGTGCTTTGTGGAGCGGACGGTCTTGACAACATGTCTGCCAGAACATTCGACACCCCTAGTATGTGACATGCTCTGAGTGACAGCGGGATTGCATGTCAGTTCGAACAGACCCGCCTTAAAATCGCAGGAACCGTGGCAGCCATGGAAGCAAACTTCTTCTGCAAAATCGTCAGTAGCACCGACCTGCAAAGTACCAGCCGCCAATGAACATCCGAAGCCCCATCTTGGAATGTGTCGGCAGAGGTAGACGGTGCATGTTGTAAACCGCAGCCAGACAACCCCTCATCATCATGTAGTCTGCAAATCCGTATCTATAACGGAAGCAGCCGAAGAAGCATCTGCTCTCATGATGTGTGCACCGGCAAGGTGATCGTCAATAGTGGAAGCCATAGCTGAACTGAACCATAGACGGTCCCATCTGGAACCTCAGAAACTCTGGAAGCCGCTTCAACAAAAAATCGGCAACGATAATCTATGGAGCCCGTGGGAAGCCGTGAAGATCGGTTACGGTCACATCTTCGAAGGCACCGACGCATCGTCCGGAAAGACATATGGGAAGTCCCTCATGCCCCTAGCACAAGCAAGACTGTCTGAAGTGATGGCTGCTACCGGAACACAGACCGTGGACGGTCCCGTCGAATATGGATGGTGTATCAACCGATGATCAGTGTAAATTAACCACTGGACCCATGGAACGACTGCAGCTACGGATCCGGCTATGGTGCGACCCAGAATCTTCCAATCAATCACGGGAAGAATGGTAAGAACAGTCTTCCGGGTCTGCTTGGATACTTCAGTCCACTTAGAAGACTCGGTTCGTTACGATGACTCAGTCCGCGTAGACGATTCAGTCCATCTGGAAAACTCGGTCCGTTCTTTACAATTCTTACTGGAAACAGTCTTCAAAGGCCGATCACTGGAACCCGTAACGGATGACGGCCGCTTAGAGGAAGACGCTGGACATTCCATCGGTACCGCAGAAGCAGATAGAACTAAACCAGAAACCGCTGACACTGGAATCACCCCTGACAGTGTAGCACACTGAACACATCTCGTCTCTGTCTGGCACGGAACACGACATCTAGGACATATGTCATGAGGGTCGTCAGACAATATAACTTCATGCAGCAAAAGCAGACTCGAACAACACGAGATACGCGAACATCAGACTATCATAATAGTAGCTTTTCAATCTGTGAAATAGAAAGAAAAAACAACCATGACTTGAACAAGTCGGTAAACACAAGACGCCATTTGCAAAATGACGTCTTGTGTTTACCGGCTTGTTGCAAGTCCACGCAAAGTAACCTGGCGAAATACAACAAAATGTGCAAAAAATAACACTTAAAACAAGCGTTAAAAGCCAAACAAAGATACAAAAAAAAAAAAAAAAGTTTGACTCAAAACAGCAGAGCCAAAAAACCCATGTCCGAACCAAATAAGCGAAGGAAAAAGAAGGAAGTTACAGTCACGTGACCGGAACAGGAAGGGGTGCGCAGTAGAAGAATTTAGGCCATCCCATTGGCTGTTGGGATGTTCGGACCAGTTTACTAACCGTAGGGAATATGCTCTAGTTATGAGGACAGGTGATGTTGAAAAGAAAATACAGGTTTATACATATGGAGTTTCTGGTGGTGCAAAACCTAAATAGAAAAAGGGTCCATTTCGTTCATATTCAAACCACCACCCCCAGGTCCAGATCACGCTACACCCCTGTACAACCAGTCATATTATTTTGTATTGTAAACATTTGGATGTAAAAAGAACGCTGTTATGCTACTCGGGACAGATACTTCCTAATAGCTTATTAGTTATTCTCTAAATACCACAAATCTTGTTTGTGTTCTCTCCAATAGGGTGTAAGAAGTATTTGTTGCTAACGGGTAATAGTGACCAATGATACATCTTGGCCTAAAAGTATCTATTATTTTCCACTGTCACAGTATAGTAAAACTACAAGATGTAGGAATTGGATAATTTGAAATGAATAAAGAAAGAAGTGTTTTATTTAACGACGCACTCAACACATTTTATTTATGGTTATATGGCGTCAGACATATGGTTAAGGACCACACAGATTGTTTTTAGAGAAAACCCGCTGTCGCCACACAGGCTACTCTTTTACGACAGGCAGCAAGGGATCTTTTATTTGCGCTTCCCACAGGCAGGATAGCACAAACCATGGCCTTTGTTGAACCAGTTATGGATCACTGGTCGGTGCAAGTGGTTTACACCTACCCATTGAGCCTTGCGGAGCACTCACTCAGGGTTTGAAGTCGGTATCTGGATTAAAAATCCCATGCCTCGACTGGGATCCGAACCCAGTACCTACCAGCCTGTAGACCGATGGCCTAACCACTACGCCACCGAGGCCGGTCTGAAATGAATAACTACACAAATTAATTTTAAATTATACCTTTTTCCCCCTTAATTTATTAAAAAAAAAGAAATACTATTAAAAAGCCTGCTGAAATGCAATACATATCTACCTGTGTTAGTACCAGTGATCCCCCTAGAAATCTTTAAATATTATAAGTGTATTAGTTGCTGCATCACATAAATGTATTTCTTCCGATAGCCTAGACTACAGAAACAATAGGGTAAAAGTAAAAGGTACACAACATATTTGTATGGATATGATAAAGTGACAATTGGTTAGTGCCTATCCAGAGTTAGAATTATCACAGTCTCTGCATAATCATACAATTTTTATTTAAAAACAACAAATTTTGCTATTGTGACACCATGCGGCCGCCATACAATTTCCTGTTTGTTTTACCGGAAGCTGACCTGATTCCAATGAAGATTCGAGGGCGCGCTTGTTTGATTTGAACCTGTTTTCATCAAAATACTGGTAAGTGTTCAATATGTCATTATGTTTTGCATGATTTACCCGTGTTCATGCCTATGGGAATTTACACCCATTGCAGACGATTTTTTTAATTTAATTTTATTATTATTTTTGAAGGTCGAGGACAAGGCATTTGGCATTGTCGTTTCAGCTTCCTACATAATAAATGTCATATATTTTATCGTAGTTTCACTTTAGATTTATCTTTGGTATATGGTAAAAAAATATTTTACAATATCGAATGCATTCATAACCATCAAACAAAACAATTCCAGCATTGTGAAAATGGAAGTATCAGGCGGCTTAGACTATTATTATTTGTTGGGATATGCAAAATAATGTCATACAAATAGTGACGTCATTCAATGCAAACGGCTATGGGATGCAGCTTTTTAGATTATTTTCACCCCTTGTGAATTAATCAGCAGCTCCAACCCTATTATGCAGACATCAACCCTATCTGAATATTTTTCTTTTCCACAAATGCAGAGATAATATTATGTTTAAGTTTTATTACAGATACTTTTTAAATGTACCATCCGTCAAAGTTAACTTGATGATTGAGCAACTAAATGTGCATAATAATTTATAAACTGACTGTGGTTTGTGAGGGGGAAATGTATGGCTGACCAAATGGGTCAAAGTATTATTGTTATTGTTATTATTTGCATTTCTATAAATAAGTTATTTTTGCACGATTTGTTATTAACAATTTCAGTGTTTTGTGTATAATTCAATGTTCTAAACTCATTCTGTTACTCAGTGTGTGATTGTTCCCTTTGAAGAACATTATTACTTAAAAGAACATAGGCTGTTCAACAATTACTTAATATTAAGGGGTAGGTAGGGATGTTGTAAAGAATTGACTAATGTTATGAAAAAACAAACAAACTGGACCAATGTACTCATTATTTTATTCATAGTCAGTGCAGAGTATTTGTTCTTTTCTCTGGCATTTAATAATATAAAAAAAACCCACACACACGCACGTGCGCTCGCACACACACACACACACACACACACACACACCACTTCAGAGGAGTTGGTCTTATTTTACAAAATGTTACAATGGGGGTCGTTGAAGGCCCACATACACACATTCATGTTAAATTCATCCTGCATACATGTTAACCATACATTTTGGTTTTCAGGGACATAATTCTGAAAGACCATGGAGCTGTGTGCACCGTGCGAAAAGACCATCAACGCGGATGGGAAGACTGTCATACTAACTATTAGTGGAACAGACTCTAAAACACTGACCAGGAGACTGACTGTCAAGTAGAGCTGGAAGCAATTCCCCAAACTTGAGTTTCCTCATATTTGAAAAAGGATATTGTTGTGTGTAGCGAGTGAATTCGAGGACAGGGAAGATCTTGAAGTAATCTCTTCCTTGCACGACAAACTGTTGAAGGGTTAACTGTCACCAGGCTCTGTGAAAAACAATGACCATCTCACCAGGATCAGCAGAAAGCTGCATGAAACGAAACTGACATTGATTGGAAGAACTAGTGAACTATGGCTACAGTATATGTCTATGGTTGATATAATGAAATGCTTTCTGGAGGCTGGTTCCTTCACCGGTCAGCTGTACATAAGATACTCCCATATCTTGCTGTAGCTGGACACAACTTATATACAAACTCTGCTATCTGTTCCTGCAACAGATGACCATACTTGACAAAACCAACCAGGTTGTCAATAAAAGCTTCATGAGTGACACCATGTTGTAAGACGAAGCAACAGATACTAGGCTGGCATTTCACCAGACTTCACCTATTGAGCAGACCGTGTTGCACAGTGTAAAACAGCAGGTGACCTCATTCGAACGAACGAATGTTTAATGACACCCCAGCAAGAAAAATACATCAGCTATTGGGTGTCAAACTATGGTAATGGAAAAACAATGGTGACCTCATTCGAGGGACAGAGATAACCGAATCGCACCATGCAAAGTGAGTGCTTTCCATGCCAGCATGTGCTGATATAAACAGTATCATGTAGGAAATCACTGGAACTCAAAGCCAAACAGTGGTAGAGATTACCCTGAAGAAGGAGGAAGACCAGACATTAAGGGGAAAACATGTCTGTAATGTGGATGGCAGGCCACAATCAGTTGACACGCAACTTCTTTTGCAACTTTTCATAACAGCTACCAATACCATCTCTGATGACATAAAATAAGGCAGCACTGGCAAATGAGCTTTGGAAACTTGTTCTTGTCAATGGTAATGCTCTCAGAGTCTGTCAGCATAAAATGACCTACAGTTAGTAACTTCTTAGTAGCTCCTAACTTCAGCGACTGAATACTATCCTAAAGCTGCTGTTGTGATTGACGGATACATGCCAGGACCATCAACAAAATACATGGCCCACCTAAGGTGTGCCAAGGTATGGAAAGAACAGTTACAAACAAAAATGCTTTCCTGTTTACTGGATGGTGTTATATTCATGTTTACTAGAATGGATTCGTTTTACATCCATGTTATTGATTTATTTTTTCGTTAACTGATTGGAATATATTTTATTTCAAGTACCCAACTGAAAAATATATAATATTCTTTCTGCAAGTATCGTATTAATGTTTTTGTCGTTGGTTGAACACAGTTTTGGACGTCGATGGTAGTTGTTTACATAATGACGTCATCAAATCAATATTAAACAATTATGCAGAGCCACAAACATTTCTAACTTTTGCAATATGTAGAGATGGTCTTTGCGATAGTGTTACTGCAAAAAGAACTTAGTTAATTTTGCCACAGGCCTACCACACTAATTAGCCGTTTTTAAATGATCAGTGATCTTTCATTTGACAGTAATCATCATGGTTGATTTCCTCTGCTTCACATCTGTCACTGTGTTTGTCTGTAAAAAAAAAAAAAAAAGGAGTAAAAAGTCTGGGAATCCAATGCTCTTTCAATTTCAAGTTACAACTGTTTCACAGAAAAAAAGCTAAAAGTGTTTTGTTCATCAACATCACTAGAGAACATTTATTTAAAAATCAGTTGGATGTCAAACACTTGGTACTCTTAGAAATTTTGTTTCTAAATTGTTTTATTATTCATACTTACCTAGTGCTAGTACAACAACGTTTATACGACCCAGAGTCATAACCTCCACTGCAGAATTGTCTCCCCTTGCTGGATGTATGTAGTACACCTGTGCATGTCAATCCTCATCGCAATTCAAAGTCCGGAATGACTGAATCAAGGAAGACCTCCCTTGGGGCGGGTGGGAGGTTACCGTTGATGTGCTAGCACAATAACAATGCTATAACTTTAACACCATTAGACGGGACAATATTTCGAAATCTGAGGTAACCAGAAGTCTGTTCACATGGTTTTTACCTAGGTAACCAATTGGTTGGTTACGTGAATTATATTTGCATAACCCATGGGTTACCTGATCAGTTAGCTCAAAGTTACGTTGAAATTATATTTTAAATACAGTTTTTAGCTCAAACATAAAAGTTAAAACAAAATACAAAAGAAAACATTTTACAAAACAGTTTCTTTAATGCTTGTTAAAGTTAACAATAATGTGAAAGGACTGAATATCAGCCCCAGTACTGAAACAAAACAGATACATAATCATTTTTCATTTTGCGGTGGCTATGCTACTTTCATTTATTGATGGTACTTCTATACTACAGTGATATTCCAAATGTATGTTTTTCAAAGCTCATGCAATGTTAGTATTTTTCAATTTTTGTGACACTTTTGGATTCCTGTTTACGTTAAAACTGTTTTCAACATATGTAAAATTATAGGCAAGCCAATATTATGTCTACATATATTCCTTTAGAGATAAAATAGCAGCAGATAATTTAGCCGTCCCCTGCGGTCTGTGCACATTTCTTTAAAACTTTTGGCTCGACTCTATACTGAGCATTTAGTTTAAACTGGTCGCAAGTTACAACTGTTGAAATATAACATTGTCTACTGGTTTGCTGCGTATCAAGTATCTAAAAATCAGTCGAAAGCATTTGTCGGAATACTAGTAGTATGTCTGCGTGAATAAACTTCCTGTAATCGTGAAGTTTGCAAGTTTTAATTTATGAACGTTTACAGGTCATGATGTAACAGATTTGTGGTTCGCGTAAATATAATTTTGCATAACTGACATGCGAACAGAATGTGCCCTGGTTAGAGCATGTGAATTTAACATTAATGGGAGCTAAGAAAAATGAGGACTTACCCATTCAACCAGTGGTGTGTGTCTAAAGAAATGAGGTATAAATAGTGTAGTAGAGCTGTGGCATATAGTGGTAAAATAGTGCAAAATGTTATACTAAAATGCCACTTTGCATGCAGTTAGGTCATCATGTGTAGAGAAAAACTTGATATAGGACCAACCTGGTGATGACCCCTATTGGCCATGCGATGTCACAATTCAAAATGGCTGCCAATTAACTGTTTCTTACTCTGTTTGTATCTCCAATTGCAATATAATTACTATTTATGTGTTGCTGTTATATATTAATCTTTCTTTCTTTTTTTTAATTTATGAATACACTGTTCAAAAAAAGAAATGCGTCTAATCAAATACAATGTATACCCTGCATAAGCTCAGTGGCCAAGGCAAAATATCAATGAAACTTGGCACATATTACCTGTATCATTGTGGGGTCAATTTAAAATTAGGACATAAAAGAAATTAATATCTCCCTCTGGTGGTCGCTATTTTGGATTTCAAAATGGTCGCCATTAACTACATAAGGCACATAAAACCATTATAACCAACACCTATAATCATGTATCAAGAACAACAAATCTAATGGTGCATATAAAAAAAAGAGTAATATATATATTCACCATATTTGCCAAAAATATATGGATATACTGAACAATAAAAGAAATGTGTCTACTTACAAATGCCCTGTATATAATCCTCATCGTGTTAATTATCATATGATACCAATTAAAACAAACTCTTTTTTTAATTCTTATAAAGTACCTGGAAACCACAAAAAAACAAGTTCTTCTATTGGGGATGATCATCTGGACATTTAGACATATCTTTTATGTGTACAGAGAGCCAATGACAATAGTTGGAATGGTTTAATTCAAAGAATTTGAGTACCATGTTTTCATTGACCCTTCATGCATATGGAAGTTGGATACCAGTAGAATCCACACAAACATCAATACATGATATATCCAAAACCAAAATACGAATGTCTTCTGTATTGTGAGATTATGAGTTTAACATGTTTCATTCTGCAAACTTTAAAGTGAGGCAGCTGTGATTTGATGAACTCCACTGGTTCTGGTAACATGTACTGCATTAATAAAGCTTTACACAGTTCTGTTTTTAGTCCTATTTGCTTTAATAGTTGCATTGGATAACACATCCATCCATGAAATATCTTTTTATCTGCCGTATGTACTTGATGGTTAATTATTAATTTACACTATTTGTTTTCATAAAGTGGCATCAGTGTATAGTATTCATCAACATCTACTTTTTATTCCTCAAAAAATGTATTCCTGTTAAGCCATTTGTATTCTTGTTCTGTCTACTGATATGTTGCTTGTCTGGGGTCACATAGGACCATTGGTAATTAATGTTAATATTTCTTTTGGTATGGGCTCTGCAAGTAAAATGTTCGTGTAAGTCAGGGAAAGAAGACTTGCTTTTATGTGACTGTCATCTCTAAGATAATCTTTTCTTCATCAGATTTGGAATGCAGCAAAGTAGATAGAAGGAAAGGCAGACAAACGTATAGGGGTAAGGGCATAGAATGTGCCTTTCTCATGACTTCAAAGTGCTAAATAACCCCTTTAGCAAGTTACCATGATCTCCTCAAAATATGATCAAAGGAAATGGGCAGTCTGATGGGGATAAAGACAATCAACAAATTACAGCTTTATTGTATCTGGTTGAATTGTAAGGCCATACTATATTGGGATAGGAATGCCTGTGTCATATGAAAGTTGGTGTCTTGAATTACCATAAAACCTGGCACTGTTTAATATTTGGATCAAGAATCATATTCACTAATGATAGCAAAGTGCAGGGGATGATATTGTCTGTCTGTTCCTCACTTTCCTCACTGAATGAATGGCTATTAGAGCAACATAGTAATGTGTATTACTTCGACAGAATATAGTCTACAAATCACATCATCATGTCAGTAGCAAACTTCCCATATCGAGTTTTGGGGTAGGAACTGTTTAACAGCAATGGTTCCTTTAAATTAATGGAATTGACTATTAACTTATTATTAGAACAAATATTTCCAGTATTTAGAATGTTCAGAGACTAGGTCGTTAAGCCACAAAAGAAGCACTGCAGCTTCTGCATGTACCCAATTCCCCATTTAACAATAGCCAGTGTAGTACTAGGGTACAAGGCAAATTAATTATTATTTTCAGTATTGTCTACTAACTTCCCATAGTATAACTGATGATTACCTGTTTTAAACAAATCAGTAATTCATTTCTTCTCACCAATTTGTCATGTGACACTTTTGCCAATAGGTTTGTGTTAATAAGTGTAGTTGTAAGAGACAAACTGATTTATTGTGTCCAAAGGTAGAAGCTCTAGTATGTAGTCCTACTGGTCCAGCCATATAATTAAATGCACATACACTTTTGTAATAGAATTAGTTGCTGGCAATACCAGAGGCCATGTGCAGGGTCAGTGTGTATCAAACTTAATTGGATATATATACATTAAATAAATCCCCCCCCCCCTTACCAATGACCATGGCCTTATGATTCAGATGAGGTATTTTAATAAACTACAGTTAAATCCTTTATTTTAGTTGGTTTAAATGTTCATGATGTCTCCCCCCCCCACCCACACACACACATGTGGTTGGCATTCATCTTGCATGCACCAGCATCAGTGTAAAGAAAGATAACTGTTCTGTAAAATATACTAGTTTTCGTGCCAAAATTGCTTTGTACCTGTTAGAATCAGTCTAAGAAAGTTGTAGTGAAAGCTGATTAATATTCATGAAGCTGATCATGAACATTTTGGGTTTTTTACAAAGATTGTTTGAACAATGATTAATGCCAGTTACCAGATTGCAGAATAGACAGAGGCAACAGGTGCTTAGCATTGTTTACAATTAACTATTAGTGATGGTTGTTATTTGTCTCAGCGTGTGAGATCGGTTTGTCTTTTCATGTCACATTTTATAACTAAAACCGATCAAATGCAAAAAGCGAAAGTTATAAAAATTAAACTGGCAAATTACTCATTTCACTAACTTGTAATACATTCCCCAAAATTCTAATATTTTGTGTGTAACTTTATAGGTCGACTCCCCAAGTTTTAAAATATTATTTTAATGAAAATGTTTTGACTTTTAGACGAAGATATACAGTAGATGAAATACACTATACTTTTCCATTAGCAGTAAAAAGATCTTTTATGCAACAATGCGAGATTCCTATAGATACAATATCTAATTTTTAAAATGTTTGTTTACCATATGACCTTGTCCCAGGGCTGTGATTTGCAGCTAAAAACACTTGCTTAATGATTACACTTACAAAATATGAAATCCATTCTTAAAAGAGTCTTAAAGGAAGGGACAATTAAGGCATTTGGCCTGGTATGCATATTCAACGATATATAATGCACATTATTGCTTAATATCAACACGTATAATCGTATAGTTAATTAATAAAACGGTTAAATGTGACGGCTATTATATATAACGGGCGCAGCCATTTTGTACCATCTCAGTGAGTACGCCCTCTGGTGAGCTGGTGGTTACATAATACTTAAAGCCGCGCTTGCGGTGGGTCCTACCGACAATAAAATGGGCGGAGCTTCAAGCCAGAGATAATGATCACGTGATCTAAGTCTAGCGACAAGGTCACAGTCTATGAGTCATAATTAAACAAATACACGTGGCCTCAGAGAAAGAAAGCTGTACTCATGCAACGTTAGAATGAAGAACCACATTCCCGGGGTGTTTTTTTTTTATCATTTAGATTAGAAATAAATATGATCCACAACAGAATCCCAAATATCTCGTGCAAAGTTGCGAGTCTTCGGTTTTAGATTTTTTTTTACCAACTGTTCTGCGTGGACAACGCGGATCTTCATAAAATGTCACCGAGGTAAAATCGCGACCAATGTTTTCATTCCAGTCTAAGATGGCTAGGTTACTTCTTCGTTTATATTCCTTGTCAGAGAAGGAAATGCATTTGTCATGGTATACCAAACAAGCATTGTTGAATGATTCCACATAGTGTGTATCGACACATGTGACGTAGTCTTCCGGTGTTTTGTATATGACAAGTCGCTTGATTGCGCAATCGAAAAGTTTGATAGCGATCGGGTCTCGCAATATGATTTTGCTGGGCTCGTAGTTTTTATCAGTTTTGCATCTTGATTCAGGCAAACATTTATCGTGTATATTTTGATAATGTAAAACTATATTGTCAAGAAGACTTCTCAGTTTTTCTGACGATCCACCACAATATTTCATGGCGTAATAACAATGCGTTTTCACCGATGCCGCTTTGTCAGACAATTCACCGTGCCATTTCACAGCATGGAACTTAACAGGGCCAGTGCAGACTTTTTTCATTTCTTTACTAATTCCCTTTGTTGCATGCCATGTGTCATTTGCGTTAGTAACACCAACACGGTTTTCTGACAAGTATTTATTTATGGTGACATTTCGGTCGTGTCCGTGGATGTTGACATTGATTCCACATTTATCAAAGTAGTCGTATAATTTCTTTACACTGAATGTCTCATGTCTTTGGCTTACTGGATCGTCATCTTTGGAGACGACTGCCAGTCCTATGACCTTTTTTGTTTCAAATCCAATGGCAACCACGTCAGACTGCCGTGCATTTTTTCGCCACCCATGCCTTGCGTCTGTCAATATCGTAATTCCTTTGAAGTCAGAATTAATATCAGAACATTGAAGTGTTGTGATAGCCGTTTCTTCGTCAACAGCATCTTTAATAGATTGATCAGCGATGTTATTTGTTTTGCAGCAGTATAAATCTAAAAATCTACTGACGAAAGTCTCTGATAACTGACCAAATCCTGCAGATGTGACAAAACGTTCATACTGTGAATATCGCAAACCAGACACAAAAAGTGCATGCAAGATGCGAAAATTTGCGAGGAATGATCCACCCGGCAAACGAGGTGATGTGTCCACTTTCATGCTGTGTTGATTCTCACAGTGCAAAGAAATTTTTCCTGTGTGCCCTGAGTATTCTATTGTTTCAATTTCCATGTGTTTCGAACATTCATGGGCATGCACCTGTAATCCGACACAAAGATTTTGTATTGCCGATTCTGTAATGAGACACATCTTTTCTGTACTCTGTTCCTTTGGACATGGTAAATATGTTGAAAATTTGTGAGCGGTTCTCAAATCATCTGCATCGGTGTTGCTTGGTGGCAATGCATGTTGTTGAAGATAAAAATCAAAAACCTCGTGTAGAATTGTGCTGTTGCTTGTATTTGAAACCCTGTCATCCAATAATAGTTTTGCGCGATCTATTTTGTTGAAGAGCAAAGTTTTGTCATCATTAGATTGGGCATAGAATCGAATATTTCCTGTCACCAGAGGAACGTCTTTTAATTTTCTTCGTTTATTTCTTATTCGCATCTCATCACCCTCATCTGACTTTCTTTTCTTTCTTCCGAATTCTTGTCTGTTTTCGTCTTTTATAAGCTGCATTTTCGATCTTTAAATAAGCAAGCTTCTAATTCGGAATATGTTCACATTGAAGAAACATGTTGATTATTTTTAAAAAGGCGCCACAAATACAGGTTGGTGTTAATATTTAGTTTAGTCTATTTTTCTAAAGGGCGAATTTTCTTATCTACTAACAAAATACATATGAGAAAACGACAATATTATTTTATTTAATAATGCACAGTGAAATTAAACGTAGTATATATACATGCATATATTTGTTTTTATTACGACACTGAACTCACATTATTCGAGTCAGAATATAAGATAACGGAAGAGAGTTTTAGTAGCTTTGTCTCCTTTACAGCGGAATGTCGCACATTCCTGGTAATTAAATTATCGGGGCTATTGTTTTAGTTTCCATCAAAAGTGCGCCAACGTTTGCTGATGATTTATGAGTGAAAAAAGGGAATTATGTTTTAAAATAACCAAGGATCAAGCGGAAGCTCTATTGGCATTCTGTCGCTTTAGCGATTTTGATTTAGACAATGATGTTATAAAAAATGAATGGTCAGTTTGTGAGGACGAAGGTAGTGCTCACTTTGAAGAAGCGTCGGACGCGCACCGGTTGACAGCACCAGACCGGATTGCTAAAAATACCTGTTCTGGCTCTCGGGAAGGGTCGCAGAGAATTCTCGAACAAAGTGATGGACACGGCAGAACATCGGCCAGACAACACAGCACACCTACTGACGATGAATGTTCATCTTGTTTTTGTGTGCCATGTGTTACGTCCGATAGACAGAATTGGTTAGGAAATGGCGCCGCACCCCATATTCGTAATGCTGGTTTACAGAAAGAACGTTATAAAAAAATTCTGGAAAATGTTGTCTCGCCGAGGCGCATGGCTTGATGCCCGATATCAACAGAGCAAAATGCGATCTTTAGATAGAGGTACCACCCAGGAAAATGTCTGGACACTTGAGAGAAATGATGCCGCACTGTGTTCTGTCGTTGGTCATGTCATTATACCCAAACACCGATGGTATATCGTATATGGGGCATAAGTGACAATAACCAGTAAGTAGACACCTGTAAAGGCATTATTATTAAATGTATTTTGCAAATAACACGTTTGCTACCTTGCAAGTGAGGGGCAAAAATACTATTATTCCACGTGGCCCGTTCCACGTGCGCCTTGTTACTCATGGTTGTCATGTGACATAAACAAGCTACGTCACATGTCCATATAGGACTATTCAATTCTACGCTTCGGAGTTATAAGTTCCAGTTTACCTCTAATTACAATAGCTTTGTATAGAAATTAAAAGCATTCTTTATTTCTCTTACATTTATCTACAAGCGGATCAAATTTGGAGTTATAATATGTTCTAATTGTTCCATAAATATTAAAAATGTACCCCCAATAAAGCTGTGTCTTCAAACTGTCAAACTTTCAAACATTTTGGATTTAAGCTCCGCCCACTCCTATTTATATCGACGGCGCCGGTTTAACACATAATGTCAGGAATGAGCCTTAGAACTAGAGAAACACAATCTACCTGGTTTTTGCGGGATGATAAATAGTCATACATTGCAATGTTCTGTAATAATACACATCCCAGTAAGCCAGCAATAAGTATATCCAGCACTATATATATTATTTTTCAATACAAAATAAAATACCATTGTCAAAGTGGCTACACAACAAGTCGAAACAATTAACAATATTTTGCCCATGTATTAACCTACATACTGAAATGATACACGGAGTGTTTTCTTAGTTAATTGGTCTATGCTGTTAGTCGCTTCAACCTGTGATTCCTGATTGACAGGTGTGTATTTGATTGGTAACCAGACGAGCCAATTAATTGATGCTGTCTAGACACAAAAATACATACCGGTATTGTGGAATATTACCTGTCGCCCCTAAAATTGTAATGGACATGGTTTATTACTGTAAATAGTTCCGTAAAGCTATTGATTAAGTAGACTTTTCCATCTAAAACCACAGAACTGACCAATTACGTAGTCCCAAAGAAAAGAAAATTATCACTTGGGTATCGTGGGTTGTCGTTTTTGCTCCAACGTAGCATATCAATAGGCCTAATAGTGTACATTTTTCCTTTGGATTATTTAACAGAGAAAAATACTATAACCACATTTTGTTCCGTTAATGCAACTTGAAATATATTTAGTTAAATAGTTTATTATATTATTACGTCATTTATGCTGTTTTATAAGTCAGGTTGATCAAAGAGAAGCGCCTTGTCTAAAATTACTGCTTTTGTTTACACTGTACATACAGGAGATGGTCAGGAACTGACATCACTTCGCCCCAAGCTATCCCACTGGACATCATAAAAATGAAACAAAATGGCTGCCCCCAGTTAGCAGGAATAATCATGGTTTTTTATTAACTCTAAAATTACGCGTTTTTCATTTGCTAAAGTGTCAGTATGTGTTGGTGGTCTGGGTATGCATTTTTCCAACACATAAGGCTCTTGTTTGAGTTGACCCTACCTTTAACTTAAACACAACAAAAAATTTAA
Organism: Gigantopelta aegis; assembly: GCF_016097555.1. Classification (NCBI taxonomy): domain Eukaryota; kingdom Metazoa; phylum Mollusca; class Gastropoda; order Neomphalida; family Peltospiridae; genus Gigantopelta; species Gigantopelta aegis. The sequence goes on from NC_054704.1 coordinate 59,470,603, forward strand.
CAAAGTTCCAAATGACTTTGTCCTTAGTTGGGAGTCACACTATACTGTTGAAAGACTCACCAGGTAAACAATCGGACTAAATATGATGACCATTACAGTGCCCTGGAGTTAGCAGAATTATGTCTTTATAACCACAAGAAACAAGTGGAAATGTGATCACATATGAATATAACTTTAATTCAACCGCATCTAAATATTCTAAGGATTTTAGAATTTCTGTATTTATCCTCTTACACAAGAATTGGGAGTCTGCAATTTTTTCTCAATATGAAAGAAAATGAAATTAATATTTCATTCAGGAGATAATTAATATTCTTATATCTGTTCGGAACCTGTTTGCTGCTGTTCTTCCCTCTCAGTCTTCAGTTTCTTGCCAAAGAGCTTTTTGTGGCGACGACTCTTGATGTGACCTTTAAAAACAAACAAAATTTACAGCTAGCCTAAATGTAATAAGAATTACATTACAAGTGAATGCACCCTAACAGATTTTAAGATGTTCAACTTATACTTGAAATCAAGATAGTCATACATTTGATTTTCTGGCATTTAGTTTAATGGTCTATGGTAGACAACTCAAAGTTCTACATTGTGTAGCAGACTTTTAATCATATTCTGCTTATTCCCAAATATATGTAGCAGAGCTAATATACTAAAAGGCAAAAGTTATTGTGACATGGATTGTTTGGAGTAATAAATTTGTAAATGGATTTATGGATGTAAACCAGAGAAAATGTGCATGAAACAGCTCAAAGAAATGCAACCAAGCAGTTGTTGCAGCAATTGCATGCTTTGTACAAGAAACATGGAATATTCGGGAGAAATCCTGTCCAGTGTTCACCATAAAAGGCTAGACATTCAGTCGCAAATCATTGCCACTCTGTGCAGCCTTCAGAAGTCCAGAAGTCAGAAAAATACCATTAGTTAACTGTTTGATGCAATTTCATCATGCCATGCCTCAGTAAAAATTACAGATGGTCATGCTTGAATATGGGACCCCGCAGCGTGACATCGCATATCAATTCAACGTCCACAGAAACACCATATGGCACTTATGGCAACTGCAGGAACTCCGGCTGATCCTTCCTCAGATTTGGAATGGCATTCCCAGGAACTTTCTCCAGTTTTTAGTGGCCTCAATGAGACGACAGTTCCAGGCCTGTATCAGTGCTCAAGGTAAACACACTCGCTACTGACTGTGTGAACTTCGCTCTGGACCCCCTCTAGTGATGTGGCTCATTTGCATATGGCAGGTGCACCCTTTTCATGGAATATTGCTCGTTTCCATACCTTCGGACATTTCTCTTTCCATGTTATAACGTTTCATATACGGCAGTAAAAACTTATCATCAATTATCTTTGTCTTTTGTGTGTTACAATAACTTTTGCCTTTTAGTATACATGTATTACCTTGGATGAACCAGGCATCTGAAAACGGTGGGAATTATCGTTTTATTTGTGTACTGCTTGCACAAGTCAAGTTTTGCGTAACTCATTTTTCATTCACTCATTAAATATAGAACACCTTTTACAGTCATGACAGGTCATGCAAAAATGAAATAGGTTGCTTGAATTTCTTTTTGTGTAAGCCATAAATGGACTGTACACATTTTCAATTGTCAGATGCCTGATGAAATATTTTTAAAACTTTGAAAAGTCTTATACAGTGGGTGGTGGTGGCTATAACAGGAACAGTATACTGGTGAAATCAAAATCCAGGTTTTTCACCTTTGCACATAGGCAGATTTTGAAATGACACCCCTGTCAAAACAATAATCTCTCAAACATGTTTTAAAAACTTCCTACACAAACTGACCTTCCCACTGGGTCCTGGTGACGAACACTCGGCCCCCACAGACATGACACACGTTGTATACAGGCTCGTCACTCAACTCACGAGAACACTGCACCGGAGCCACACTGGCTGGTCTACCCTGATGAAAATATAACAAGGAACTGTATTCACCAGCAAAAAACAAGGAGCTGTCTACATCTGGACTGTCTGACTTCTGTGCAAATGTAGCACAAATCTAGTGTCTACATCTTGAATTGGATGCAAATGTACCACCATTCTCGTCCACATCTACATCAAATGTTATTAATGTTCACTTCCTAAACCCAATATGTTGTTTTAATCATCATGATTATGATGTGTAATACCTCAATAATGGCAGTGACAATTTCTTCTGCTGGACCGTGGACATCATCTTGCCACCGACTGGTTTCTGTAGAATCCACACTATAAATGAGCGGTACATTTTCACCAGGTCCTGAAACATTAACATATATACATACATACATACATACATACATACATACATACATACATACATACATACATATATACATACATACATACATGCATACATATATATATATTACACACACAAGATAAGTAAAATTTTAAAAAGCTATGCAAGTTCTATATTTTTATCATATAATAACACTGATTAAATGATGAATAGTTAAAGAAAAAACAACTGTAAACTGTCAGATATAGAATATGCCATGCTTACTCAAGCTTATGTTTTGGGTACCCCCAAATCTCAAATCAATGCATGTACTATGTATACAACACAATATAATTTTTATTATTATTATTGTAACACCAATTAAATGGAGTTCCTATCTTTAATTTGTGAGTCTACAACACTAATCTCTGTCCATCCTTGTGTTACAATCTACCATCATTATTCTCATGACATGATGAATACTTGCACTTGCTTCTAAGAAACCTGTTTTTGATCCACTGTATCTGTCGCTTGGCATATCTCCGCGTGACCAGCTTTAGCTCAGCAATTCCTAGAAACAAAACAGTTTTCAATATTCTCAGACAATCTGAGAGTCAAAACATTAAAAATTTATATTTTTTATTAAAATCCGACATTAGTTTGATAAATACAAGATTCTGACTGGATGTTAGGCTATTATTATTAGTACTGTGTTTATTTATGACTGTAATGTATACTCCCAAAACAAATTAAGCAACTTAAGGGGTTTTTGTAAATCATCTTTTCTACTGCTTGTTAACTTATTTTAACACAATTAATAATATATTACTAGTATACACTCATACCTATTCCAAAACAACCCAAAAGTACCATAAATTGAACAAGAATGGACATCATTGCAATCGTCATTAAAAAATATATCATAGTTTTCAGGTAGTTAATCAGCCTTTTAAGACATCACTTCTTCACTAAATCTTCATTAATTATAATTATAATTAATAGTCATGCAAAAACAAAGTGAATGAATGTATTCTCAGGCTGAAATTACACTTATGGTTTATTTTACAAGATTATCCTTCTCTGTTACTCATTTTGCAAATAACACGTCAGCAAAACACAGCCTATGAGAAAACCTCAATCTTTTCACATGATATTAACAAAATATGACGTCAGTTTCAGTTTTCTACAAATGGTCAGGCAAAAAAGGGATGTGTCACTGTGTATGTTTATTCTCTATCAATACCGTACTGGGCATAATCAATATACTGATGTATTAAATGAATTTCTTACACACCGTGACCAATTGGTAAGAACACATACAGTCAACTCCACTTATTTGCACATCGGTTTATAGCATAATTCGGTTAATCGACTATTTTCACCCAACACGGAACCATTTGCCCTTATAACACTACAAAACATCCGGTTAATTGCACAGACTACAGGCTATATATCGGTTATTTGCACATATAAATAACGATTTTTTTGGTGCTAAATTAATGTCACAAATGACTGAGAATGTCTATCAAACTTTGGCAAAAAAACTCAAATAAATCACCGATTAATCTGTTTTGTTTGAGCTCACTGTGTGGTAAGCCGACTGTAAGTGTAATCGCTGTTTACAGAGTCGACGTGTGACATGCAAATGAGATGGTGTGCACGTTACTACTGGCGAATCACAATACCCGACTACAAGATTTAAGAATGACATAATTAAGTTGAATAAACCTAAGACCTAATGTTTTGTTTGCAATATATTGCTGTTAATCAGAGGCCATCTCAATAACAAGTAACTCTCCGACTATTATTTTTAGAAGTACCGCCTGTGCGCTTGTACGCATGCGCACTCAACTATTGAGGCCCTATTCGATTGACGTGTTCAGGGCAATCATTGTTCTGTATCAATTATTACGTTATGTTGAGAAGCCTTGTTAATAATTAAAAGATTACAGATCAATCGTCCTAGGCGGTTATGTTTTTAATAAATGTGACCGAGAAAGGGTTGTTGTTCACTTATTCATTAGATGCAGTGTACGCTATATCTGTTAAACGCAAAAGAAACGATTTATCACTTGCTTCCCGGAAAATGTAGCGGAAAAAAAAAAGACTGGTGGGGGAGGTCGTCAAAAAAACAAACATAACAAAGACCGTTATTTATGGATCGTCCCTAAGTTTCTGCTATATTGTTAGACACCAATCAGTCGGACCTCACCATGAAGGTCAGTCAATTGTGTTAGACCGGTCATGCATGCAATGCAGACTGCTGGAACTGATAACGACTCACTAGCCGAGCTTAACTTTAATTGCTTAACTATAGCAAAGTCATTATTTGGGGATCACAAATAATACCAAAGCTTGCCGTATCTTTTGGGATGGAAAGAACACCATACCAGCAAATGCATACAAGTTCACGTAATTCTATTCGGTCAATCAACAGCCCGGTAATTCCGGAAACTGACGTCATTTTGTAAACACGTGCACCGATGAAACGTGAACTTTTTGATGGTTCTGTTGTTTCAAGTTTATCTCATTAACTACATGGCTAATACACTTTGTTTACACTAGTGGATGGTCAGTGGGGTTTTTTTTAATGCACAAAGTTTGTGTTTTTAGAAAACGACGCCAGTTTGTGTTTTTAGAAAACGACGCCCAGTGACGGACGTTGTTGGTTTTTTAGAAAATGATTTCTGGTCTGGCAGATTAAAACAAAAACGCCATGCTAATTATATATATCGATAGATATATTTTTTTACATTTATATATATCTAACTGCATGTGACATGTGTTAACTGTAATAGTTCCGGTATGAAGTACCGCATTATGCTAGACTGTCTCCCATGCCACTTTGTAGTTGGATGGCTGTTACAAAGTGAAAGTCGGTACTCTTATCGGTTAATCGACTAACCCGGTTAATTGCACAAAATCGAGCAGCACCGAGGGTATGCAAATAAGCGGGTTTGACTGTACTTCAGACTTTCCAGCACACCCTTATGAAAAAGTAGGACAAAGTATGAATGAAAATATAGAAAAAGTAGGACAAAGGTAGGAAAACAGAAGGAAAAAGAAGGAAAAAGTAGGACAAAAGTAGGACTGAAACAGTACGTAACGACATTATTCATGCTCATATTGAGAAAACGAATTGGAGAAAACTTGGAGTGTTTTCTCTTTTATAGATACATTATCTGTCCTCACAAGTGTACCTGCCCCCCCCCCCCCCCCCCCCCCCACGCGAGTGGTCTGGTCCGAACATCCCAACAGCCAATGGGATGGCCTAAAATTCTTCACTGTATGCTCCCTGTAGTTCCGGTCACGTGACTTCAACTTCCTTCTTTTCCATGAGTGCATCAACAGAGAACAGGAAGCCTGGGGAGGCTTGGGCAGGAATAAATCTGTGAGGACAGGTAATGTATCTATAAAGAAGAAAAAACTCCAAGTTTTCTCCATTTCTTTTCACATTACCTATCCTCACAAGTGTAGCATTCAACAGATGGCAGTGGGTAATGAGATCCGCAGATGCACAAATGCTCTCAACAAGACAGGATGGAGTCTGACAAGTGGAAGAATTAGGCCAACCATGGTAAGCCCTCCTCCTAGGGATGCCCGTCACAAACCCATGCAGGTGATGTTAGTAACAACAATCAGAAAAGGCAGCATCTGTCAGCAGTGGCAGGTACGGCTCCCCGAATCACATGAAACAGGAACCGTGAAGCGACAGCTCAAGTAGGTTCTGACAGGGTGGGAAGACGTACCACCAGGGATGCAAGTGTTAGGTAACCTCCCAACATATTGGAGTGTTTTTAGTAAAAAAAACAAGCAACAGCATAGTATGGGTACATCCGTCAGAACATTGAACTAAACAAATCCCCAAATGTTTTCAGGCTAGTACACCAAAGAATTGTTAGTTCAGTTAGGAAACATATGGCCAAGTGCAATCCAAATGTTATCCAGACAAAAGTTCCAGCACCAGTGCATGTTAAAGGTGCAAAGAACAGAAGTCTTAGCAAATCCTCACCTGTTGAGTCTATAGACATGTTGGTGTGCAGTCTATAAGTCAACAGCAGCTCAGCGACGATGGCTAGTATTCACCAAAGTTTGCGCAGACACCACACGTCCCAGATGATGGAAGCCCTCAACATCCTTGGTAGAGACATCCCACAGGTAGTAGCTATCGAAGATGGAGTCCGTCACCCAGAACAACCAGAAAGTAGGTGCTGAATGGGTGTGTTACAGTGCAGGGACATGGTGGCGGCCAGGTAAACCTTCCTTCTGGTATGCAGACAGGATCGTAGACCGGATCCAAGAAGAGACCGTATTCTTGGTAATGTCTTCCAGGTGACTTTGGTGACAGGAAAGGAACAATCTCGAATGACGTTGATGGAACGAGCGAGTCCTCTCTAGGTAGTGATGCAAAGCTCTCACCGGACATAAGGATAAATCTTGCACATCGTCCGGACCCACAATGGATGACAAGGCTTGAACCATGTAGGAATGAGGAGCTTGATCAGGCAACTGATTTTGGCCATGAAGTTCATAAGGAGCCCCAAGGTAACAACTGCATTCACGGTGAAACCGGACCAGGTCCACATCTACGGCATGAATCTCGGAAACCTGTGCAGATGTAGCGAAACCCAGCAAGAACACAGTCTTCCATGTTAATGCTTCCAGGTTTAATGCTCTACTATAGGTTCATATGGTGCCGACGTCAAGGACCGCAAGACAAAATTCAAGTCCCACTCGGTGGACAAAAGCAATGGACTTGATCTTACAGCTTAAACCCCTTGATCATCTTGTGTATATCAGGGATGGTAGTAGTGGCTGGATCACGAACCATAGCAATCACAGACACGTACCCTGCAATGGTCGACCCCTTGAGCTTCAGAGATGTATGAAGATACATTAGGAAGTCTGCAAGACGAGGCACCGGAATAGTCTGAGATCGGAGTTTCTGCCAGATGCACCATCGGTGGAAACATAGCCATCGGACATTAGATGCAGCTGTAGTAGACGAGCAATGAGCCCTCAAAATAGCCGCAGAAGTCTTGGAAGAAAACGCCTTCTTCTTCAAGCTTTTGGTGATAATGTCCACACATGTAGCCGGAACAAGCGAGGCTGTGGATGGTGTAACCTTGATGTGGGATGCCACAGCAGATGATCCCAATCTGGTAGAGGTAGAGGATGTAGGTCGGCGAGCCTGATGAGGTCTGGAAACCACATTCTCGTTGGCCACATTGGAGCGATCAAGAGAAGACGGCAATGGAACTGCTGAAATCTCTGCAACACCTTGGGCAGCAGGATTGGAGGCGGAAATGCATAAGCATCCATCTGATTCCGGCTGATGGCCAAGGCATCTAGATCTATGATGTCTGGATCCGGGACTGGTGACACATAGACATGAAGCTGATGGTTGAACCATGTGGCAAACAAATCGATGTTTGGTGTCCAAAGCCGGATGCAAACCCATCGAAAAGCCTCTGGATGCAACATCCATTTGGTTGACTGCAGAGCTAATGGACAGGAGAAACTGTCTGCCAGGACACTGGATACCCCCGGAATGTGTCGAGCACAGATCTGCAGTGGAATGCTGTCCACAAGGTCGTACAGGCGAAACGTCATCTGCAGAAGACGGCTGGAGTGTGTACTGCCTTGTCGATTGAGCCGCCACGAAAACACTGTTGGTGGCTACCATCAGGGACGCTCCAATCAACCTCGGACGCCAGTGGAGGATTGCATTGGAAACAGCGAACATCTCCAGTAGATTGATGTGTAGATCGGCTTCTTCTGGAGACCACAGCCCTAACAGCGTCTGGTCACTGATATGAGCTCCCCAACCTTCTAAAGATGCATCTGCGAAGAGATGGTGAGTCGCTTGGAAGGGCCGCAAAGAGACTCCGTCTAAGACATTCGATCGGTGTTGCCACCAACGGAGACTGGGTTGCAGATCGACTGGCAGACGAAGCTTCAAGTGTGGAGTGTTGTACCGAATGGAAGGAACACCTGGATTCGGCGCAACTGGAGTCAACCTCTGAGCATCAAGTTGTGCGCCGACATCAAGAGACCCAAAAGAACTGCAAGTCCTGCAGTGGAGACATCGGAGACGACAAAGCCCAAATACGGACTCCAAACAACAGAGCCAAAACAAACATGTCCGAACCAGACCAGCGAAAGGAAAAGAAGGAAGTTGAAGTCACATGACTGGAACTACAGGGAGCATACAGTGAAGAATTTTAGGCCATCCCATTGGCTGTTGGGATGTTCGGACCAGACCACTCGCGTGGGGGGGGGGGGGGGGGGGGGGGGGAAGAGGAGAGGTGCACTTGTGAGGACAGGTAATGTGAAAAGAAAGTGTTAAATCCAAACAGTTATATTATTTAGAAAACATTTTTAAAATGTTTGTGGTGCTCAGTTGGTACCTGTATTTTCAGTTCTATCCAAACTTATATAATTTGAATCTTATGTAACAGTCACGTTATACAGTTATTTTAAATTAGTGTACACTGTATTAATCAATATACATATTTACATACATAGTAATGCTGATGCACAGTAAAACAGATTAACATGATTAATTTTAGTTTAGTTTTCCATACTGTATTATAGATTCTGAAGTACACATTCAGGGGTGCAGAAATGGAAAATATTTCACTAGCCCGCCGGACCAGAACCAACTAAAATTGACTAGCCCGAAGAATTTCTACAAGTCCGCCAGCCTATAAAACAATATATTATTGTTTAACATATTTAAAGACAAATATACTTGGTACGTGATCAACATCACATGGCAAACATACAAAATCAAACCCCAAACCTTGATTGACAAGTCAATAAATTTTGAAATATTCTTTTAAAGGAGGGGACAATTAAGGCATTTGGCCTGGTATGCATAGTCAACGATATATAATGCATATTATTGCTTAATATCAGCAAGTATAATCGACAGTTAATTAATAAAACACTTAAATGTGACGGCTATTATATATAATGGGCACAGCCATTTTGTACCATCCCAGTGAATATGCCCTCTGGTGAGCTGGTGGTTACGTAATACCTAACGTGTCACGTCAGGAATTAGTCTTCGAACTGAAGAAACAAAACATACCTGATTTTCGCGGATGCATCGCAATGTTCTGCAATAATATCCATCCCAGTAAGCCAGCACCAAGTATATATTATTTTTCAATACAAAATAAACCACCATTGTCAAAGTGTTGAAATAACTGTCTTATGTTTTGTACATAAATTAATCCACGTACTGAAATAATAATCGGAGTGTTTTCTTGGTTAATTGGTCTTTTTTTTTTCCCCGTGGCCTGTACCTGTGGTTCCTGATTGGCAGGTGTATATTTAGACGGTCCCCAGACACTGTCTAGACACACTAAAAAGACGTGCCTCTTTTATTAAGATCACAGGGTATTGTGTGATAACCACGCGGACACCCCTCAAATCGTAATGGCATTATTAGCCGTCCTGCTTTATTACTGTAAGTAATTCTGTAAAACCCTTGATTAAGTAGACTTTCCTATCTAAAATCACAAAACTGACCAATTATGTAGTCCCAAAGAAAAGAAAATGATCAAATTATCAAAAATTAAGAACGTACCCTACCAATAGGCCTAATGATATGCATTTTTTTCTTTGGATTTTTTAAGAATAAAATACTATTAACTCCATTTCGTTCTATTGATGCAAAGTGAAATATATTTAATTCAATAATTTATTATACTATCAAGTCATTTATGTTGTTTTACAAGTCAGGTTGATGAAAGCGAAGCACCTTGTCATAAATTAGAGCATAGAGGCATTGGATGGAGCTGACGTCACTTCATCCCAAGCTACATGTATACCACCAGACGTCACAAACACAAAACAAAATTAGCAGGAATAATCACGTTTTTTTATTAACTCTAAAATGATGTGTTATTCATTTCTTAAAGTGTCAGTATGTGTTGGTCATCTGGGTATGCATCTTTTCAACACATCAGGCTCATATTTGAGTTGATCCTCCCTTTAAAGACTACTTTTCACATTTCTTTCAAATAGATTTACAAATTTCAAGTCCAATCCCACTAGTATTTAACAGAAGAATATATTCAAAACACACTGGCGAAAATGGTACCCTTTTTCTTTCAATGTATTGGGGAAAACGGTGTTACAAAGTAATAAATAATTTATATAGCTGTTTTATTGAAAATATTATCGTTCACAACTTGTAATGTCGTTTTGGCCATACATTTTTTAATGTTTGGTTCAGTACAAGTCAAATAGCTTAGATTTTGGTTCCTTTTAGTTTGGAGTCTATTTGGCACGGTTCCATTTTCGCTATAACCCATTTCTGGAATGTCGTGCCTATGTAGTTCGGAACTCTGAAGTTGGCAGTGTGGTACATGTATTGTTGACAAACTTCTATATTGGTTATTATTCTGAACCGTTTGTTTGAATGGTTTGGAATTCTGGCATAGTTGATATGGAGTCATGGATTCAATGTAAAAAAAAAAAAAATAAATAAATAAATAAATACATCAATAAATTTACAGTCGGTCAGAAAAAGACGGATCGCCCGTCAGACAGGTAGTTGCATTTTTTAACTCGTCCGTCAGAATGTTTATTCTCATTTGGCGAGTGGGCAAGTACTTTCTGCACCCCTGACATTGTACACATTGTACATTATAATCATGTTAATCATTGAAAAAATTGTTATCTTTCAGGATTTACTTTTAATATGTTGAGATTATATGGTGCCACAAATTGGGAGATATACCTTGATGCCCCACCCAAAAAAATAATTCATAACTGTTGACTTTTATAATAACACAAGGAATATACGCACACTTTAACAGCAATATGTGGCATTTTCAAACAAAAAAGGAAAAACTAGGAAAAACTAGGTATTTTTAAGAAAGAGTAGGAAAAATAGGACAAAGACCAAAATGTAGAAAAAAGTAGCCTGCATATTTGTTAAAATATATACAAGCATTAACATTTTACAGACATACAACTGGCTGTTCCTAGGTGATGACCTGTCTGACATGGGAGGGGACTGAGTGGACTACTTTCTCATTTATTCATTTATATACATTGTATGTTCATAAAGCTATAATCGCATCAGATGTTGTAATAAGTATCAAGTTAATATGTCGTTTCCATGTCATAATGGTGCTCGTTCAGGAACACAGCTGGATCTACATGAATGACACGTTCATTTGACTTCAGTTTTACATAGAACTTGGTATCTTTAGTCCAGGCTGCCATCACATTTTCATGTACATTCAATTTCTTCAAATAGGAAATGTTTTTTGCTGTTAAATCCTAGGATATGCCAATTCCAGTACCTTTTAATTTCCATCTGTGTTATAGAGCTCGGTTTTTATGTAGCCTGGAAATAAATTTAGTGATGATAGGTCTACTTTTACCTTGTTCAAACTTGCCAACAGGATCTTTGTTTTTCTTCAGCACAAGATTGCTCGTGAAATTTTCCGAGTTTACATCACATTCAAGCTGGCTATATTTCTCTTTCAATTCTGCATTTTCCTTTTGTAACTGATCTTTCTCTACTTCAAGGGTAAACACACTAAGTTCTAGTTTGTTCAAACTTTGTTAATTTTTCGACAAAATGTCATTTTTAATTGTTCTCAATTCAGTTTTTAATTCAGTTTTAAATCATCCTTTGTATTTTCAGTTATTTTTGTTATATCTCTCATTTCTTCATATTGTTTTACCTGATTTTGTTATGCATTTGCTGAATGCTGTATTTAATCGTAAACAACAATACTATGAACAACTTGATGTTTTGTTTACATGATATAGACTGAATTACCAATTCAGTGTTCCTTTGGTTATTTTTTAAAAACAAGATATCATCACAGTCTCTAGGCTATAATGTATATTCACTAACATTTCTGAACAAAATCTTACTCTTGATCCCAGAGGAAAACAGCTTTCTTACAGCTTTATAGGTAGTACTAAACCAAATAACTTCCGGTTGGGTAAAAGTTTGAGGTGCACGCAAATTTTGATATAGAAGTTAACACTACAAGTTTTTGTTAAAAAAAATAATAGTTTCATCTGGGCAAAAAATGTATGCAATTTTATCTCATCCTGGTACCACTGTGTCAAGTAGCCTTGTGCTTGAAACTTGTAAAAAAAAGTACCAACATTTTGTGCGGAAATAGGGTAGTCATAGACGCTACTCATTATCTCTGAAATAAGCAGCTTGACCCCCATTTTTTCTGATTCACTTTAATGGTGAGGGGTGGTAGTATTTATACCTGTGCTGTTTATGTCGATTGATACGCTGCAGTTAGGTGTTTTAGCCACATGTTACTATTGTCGTCTATGGGATTTGATTTGATAGTATACACCCTATAGCACATATTCAGTGCATGATAAAAAATATTATGATTTTGTCATTTAATTTAATTAAATTATACTGACTGATTAATTAGCTATCACTCGACCATGCAAGTTCACAATGACCTTGATCATGACAATAATCACTGTACATGGCTTTGAATGGCGTTTGAATCAAAGTTAACGCTGAGGAAAAGTTGGTTTTGGCCTATAATTCATACTGTAAAGATTGCTATATACAATTGCTCTTAAATATGGTAATATATTTAGGCAACCTGAACTTAGATTTTAATAGCAATTTATTTTTATATTAACCTTCTGACTACTGCAGGCGAGATATCTCGCCCAAAGTCACAGCAGTCGACATACTGTACACTGTATACAGTGCATTCCTCAATTCATATTTCCTGCCATTTTGCACACGGTAAAAGGAAACGGAAGACAACTCAGCTTCCTGTATCTTTAGATTTTTTTTTTTATCAATGGAAAATAACTTGGAATTTTTTCAGTTTTTCGGCAAGTATTTTTGCTTCACAACAATGGAGGCACATCGTGGTCATTTTCAGGGATCGATAGCTGATTGTGACAGCTAATTTGATAATAAATTTGATCAGAATGACCATATGTTTGACGTCCAATAGCCGATGATAAGATAAAAAAAATCAATGTGCTCTAGTGGCGTCGTTAAATAAAACAAACTTTACATTACTTTAATATTTGTAAGAAGCCCAAACTGGATTTTGTCTTCAAATAATTTCGTACATACAAAAAAATTATTTTTAGGAAATAAAATGAAATTAACCTAGTACAAATATTAGAACGATCAGAAACACATTTGATATACAGCCACTAATATTTTATGCAGAAAAATATATTTGATATGTAATTAGTCATTAAAAAGTCTCTGTTAGTCAATAACATCTTAAAAATTGCAGCAAACTCAGGAATGTCCCTTTAAGTGAATATATGTGAGTAAAAATCATAAACTTGTACCCACTCAACATGGTTTTTGTCAAAAATTAATCCAGTAGTTTAAAGATTAAAAATAACATGTGCCAATATTGGGTTAATGTCTTTAATTTCCATTAACACAGTTAATTTTTCATGTATGAAATTCGGTAAATTCAATTTTGTAAAGACCTTGAAATTTATTGTCATTTTGACATATTTATAGGGTGCTAACTTATATTTTAGACAAATTTATAGTTTAATGCAAAATTTTATTTGAAGAAAAACTTTACCAAAGACAATTGAATTTGTTGTCACTATTGTGCCTTCTGTTCTTATTTATACATAACAATAAGGTTAAACATATTTTTTATCTCTAGGTCTTCAGATCAAATATTTGTTTTAAATAATCACTTTGTTTGCTCTATTTAAGTGCATTTTAAGTTTATACTAGATTCAGAACCAATTTTTTTCAGATTTGATTCTCTGCCTTGGGGTAAGTTGATAATTTATTTTATTGTTAAAGCTGTATTGCCCAATGTTACTAGCTAAATAATAGCTGGATTACAGACTGTAGGAATACATCCAATATACATATTGTATTCATCTGGATTAGAAAATAATGCAAGAAAAAAAGATGTCATTTAAAAACAGGTTTTTTTTAGTAATGAATCGAAAATAAATATGTGAAAGCTGGATGATAATTCCAGTTATCACAAATATTTAAAAACATCCAACTACAGTAGGCTATCAATAAAATAAATGTCAGAAATATTGGTGGCTGCCAATGGTTTTGATGGTTCATTATGAAAATCAGCATGGCCAATGGATTTGAAATTCCCACACCTGGTAACTTGAAGACACCCACACTCAGCATACAGAATCCCCCCACACTGATGTTCAGGACATTAAGTCATTATTTCATACAGTTGCAGTCAATTAATTAATTAATTTTTCCTTCCTCAGACACTGTACTATTTCAATAGTGACATTTCTTTGTGGTGCCTGTTAAGGTCTTCATAATCTAGGGATCAGTCAAGTACATGTGTTACATGCATTTCAATGGAATTCTTTAAAGGTCCACAATCATGACACATTATTAATACACAGCATATATAAAAAATACATAAAGATTACATTATTAAACATAAAAAACAAAAATACCACCCCAATTATTAATAAAGCGACTTTTTGTCAAACGCTCGGGGGAAAAAACACTGATCCAGTCAATTTGACCCGGATCTGACCTGTGACGTAGCATCCGGTGAATTCCACTCATTCATTAGTAGATTAGCATGGTGACAGCATGACATTGTAATCATTCGTTGGAAAATAACTCATTCTTATCGGATGTTAGTTTGGACATTTTGGACTTGTCGCATTTGTCTATTTATTCTAATGTTGCCTCAATTAGTGAGGAAGAAGGAGAAAATCCGTTGGTACTTCCCTATCAGTTTGAACTGTAGTACACCAACAATGATCTCATGAGCCAAATGCGGTCAGCCTATTTGCAGCCCGGAGCCCGAACATCGCCCGGAGACAAAAACAAAGCCCGAATGTTAATGCCGAGGTGTACATTGTTCATATTTGGCACAAAGATACACCTCAACATGGTGCATTTATATATGTTAACAAAATAAATGTAGGAAAAATATTTTTTTAGAAAAAATCACATTAACATTCAGTAGGCCTATTTGTTTTTGTCTTCGGGCGATGTTCGGGATTTTGTTATGTACAGCCCGAACATGAAAAATTCTATTTTTTTCGAAACAATATTTTTCCTACATTTATTTTTTTAACATATATAAATGCATCGTGTTGGGGTGTATCTTTGTGCTAAATATGAACAATATACACCTCAGCATTAACATTCGGGCTTTGTTTTTGTCTCCGGGCGGTGTTCGGACTCCGGGCTGCAAATAGGTTGAACCAGGGGGATACAGCCTTGGAACAGACATGTTCTTTAACAAACGTTTTGGTGCCATTCCCATCGACCATCTTAGATAATTGTCGTAATCCCCAGGTGTGAAGTGGTCATTGCAAATCGTATCCCACCTTGACGGTCCTTTCCAATATGTATATGTTCGGTTTAAGAACCGCTTCCATGCAAACGATGTCGGTTTGTCTTTCAGAGGAAAAATTTGAAACTTCTTTTGCCTTTAACTGCAGCTTTTGTACATCCATACACCGAACAATGGTTCACCATGTTTCACATTTGAAAGATATCTTCAAAATAATATTCCACATATACAATTCAATTCAATAGAATAACATTTTCGCGTTTTAAAAATACACGTGTTCCACTTCCATGTAAAATGTCTGAAAGGCTGCAAATCATGCTTTCATGTTATGCCGGTTAGCATGTCACGGGGTCATGTGACTTAACTCTTGGAGTTCAGAGGCTTTTTGGCAAGCAATGGGAAAATGCGACTTTTTATTGCGAATATATTAAAAAAGGGTAAATGTTTTAAAATTTATTTTATTGATACTTCATATATATTGTAAAAGGTGTACGTAGATACCAAACAATAGTGAATTATGTTTTTGATAAATGTAGACCTTTAAAGGAGTGGACACGTTGTCTCTACATATATAGCTGAGCACACACACACACCCAACTGCCAGTAAATATCTTCTGGAGTATTATTTAAAAACTTCTTCCCTTTTTTTTTAACACGACTTATTGCATTTGTACAAAACTGTATATGCCTTATGAGATGTATATTATATTAGGTTGCACTGTAGAAACAACAGTTTCAGTGGAATTGTCAGTTTATGTCAGAATTACCAGATCCTGATTGTCATAAAAACACATAGTCATAATATCCACTAGATTTTTTGCAAATGCTATACTAGCAATCTCGTTGTTATGAAATGTGATGTATTTATGATTGATGCTATGCATGTTATGAGTTTTGTTAAATATAATTATTTGTGAAACTCAGCTGTTACCCTATATGTAGTAAACTTTGAAATGACCTGGAATAGGATTAATAAAACAGTTATTAATGCATGGTGTTTGTTTTCGTTTTTGATTTCAGGACTACACACACTTGACAGTATGTTATAACTATGTGTATAGTATAATTTAATACAAGTATTAATATACTGTAAGTTGTTTGGCAAATGGAATCATTAACACTGAATTTACTGAACAAACAAATAAAACAAAATAAAGTCAAAGAAAAATTTCAAAATTATAATTGCTTAGGAAGTCATTTTCTATGTGGCAACATAAAGGGCAGAATCTTAATTAATGTTACATACGGTATGCACAAACAAATTAACAGTCACTCCACACAATTCACACTGTGAAAAATCATATAAAACAACTGTGCTGTGGAATGCAAGACCAATCTATAACTGTATTTCAGTCAGAGATATCTTCAGAACTGCTGATGCTATCTCTTGGAATGTCCACTATGATACATTTCTTGTATGCTTTGACATGTGGCCTTCTGGGTAGCACTGAACTATCAAGCCACAGTTTTACGGCACTGTTTGGGTCATATTTGTCAATATCTTCTGTCGAGAGCATAAATCTCAACTGGTCAGTAAGGGCCTCGGGACTAAAACGATTTCGCTAGTCTGTCTTAACACATTTCACCTGTAAAAATCCACGTTCATAATCTGAGGAACTCATGCTGACAGAAAGTAGAATGTCAACTAATGAAAGAAAATTTCCACAAGTGTCTCCAAAATATTTCTACAGTTTAGGCCAGGTGAGCGTTTCAATGCTGATTTGCTGTAGGTCCATTCTAAAGACACATTATCAGGCTTCTTTCCTAAAAGGTCAAGAACATTGTGAAATCATTCTTCTAATACTGAAATCTCATGATAAGCATACATGGTCCACGAATCTTCTTCTGGTTCCCACTTCTTGATGTTTAGTAATGTAGCTGCTTTATACAGCTGACTATCATGATCAACGTCTGTGAATCTTGTGCTGAACTGTATTAGTATTTCATCCAAGAGTTTACCAATGTCACCACGACTAGTTGCCTCTCTTGTTCTGCCAGCCTGTTCATTTAATTTCATATCTTGGAAATGTGTCTTCATCAGCTAGTTTTTTATTACTATGTATGATCGCTTACCGTTTTATACTATAGTGGGTTATTGTTTTTGACCCTCCAGGATCTAGAAATGATGAATGTGGCCCGGCCAGTTGTGGGTACTGCATGCACCACGTGCACATTATTCCTTCTTGTTCTTGTTTGAACCAAGGAAATTCACTTAGCCATTCCTTTCGAAATTCCCGCTTTCTGTTCTCATCATATTCTTTTATTTTCAAACGTCTGTCTTCGTCTGTTTGTTTTGTTTTTTTGTAGGGGGGCACCTATTCTGAACCTCCACATATCGATAATCAAAACCGTCCACTTACAGAACTTCCACCCCATACAAAATGAATACCACAAACCTCCACTGTCTCATTCCCAGATGTTTGCTGACAAGCCGTTGACACGAGTGGGTTATCAAGACTAAATTTTCACTCATGGAAAGCGAAAATAGACATATTATGGCACCATGAAATCACGGAAAACATTGTGATTCGAGACTGTCGTTTTCCTGGATTTTACAATATGTTGCATGTGTCATTTATAAATATCAATTTCATTTGTACAAATTATATTTAAGAGCCATGCGGACCTGTATACTAAGCAAGCTAGAGAGTTCAACATGATTTTTGCGAGCCCCAGGCTCCAGGACTCGCCTCAAAACTGCACACTGACTAAGAGTATGAGTGAATGAAATAAATTATTATTTTTAATGTGTGGTTTGTATCTTTGTGTAGCTTGACCGGTGAAGCATGACCTAACCTCCCTAAAAGACTTGCTTGCCATAGTCTAGATACTCACCCTTGTACAGGTTCCAGCACACACTTCTGACAATAAAATTAAAGTTACACATGCAGGCCTACTTTTAGTGCCAGACACAGGTGTTGTCTGAACCAGACTGCCTATCTATCAGCATGTCACATGATTTTATGGCGCCAGAGTCACTTCGAACTCTCAGACATGTAACACCTAATTATTATCTACATTGTATGAATAGGTGTTAATCAAGTTCTTCACCATTCATCCGTGCTTGTTAACAATGCAAGCGGTCACTAAAAAGTGACACCGATTTCGCCTTACAGTGAACTCTGCAACCATGCATCAAGCAAAACATGTTTTAAAAGAAATATTTTACAAATAGCAAGAAATCATGTGCGCATTAAGTCATCAATAATATTTCCACAAATTGAGACCATTTTTTACTTTCTTTTCGATATTGCGATAACAAATATAAAAAGAATACCAGTCAACAAAATACACTTGATGTGTTCGATTGTCATTTTAATATGTTCTAGTATTTACAAAATCAACATAGATAACTCATGTGAATTTTGATAGCTGTGTTTACGAAGACCGGTTGAGTCTCAACTGCAGTCAAAAATGGGGTTTTATAATAGTTTTGCACGTCTCAAATGCTGTTGAAAATGGGAGGGAGAGAGTTAATGCAAGTTAAAATACCTTCTTCCTTGAGTTGTCTACCTTTTTCACTCTGCTTTTCATCATCAGTAAGCATCAGGTAGTTATGAAACTCCTTGAAGCCGATACTCTGAAATATACCCAGCGTGTAGTCAGGCTTCCTATTAGGAGAAAGTACAAAAGGGGACATTATTTCTAAATTTTAGGTACCAGAAATCAGTTCTCATGATTTCTACACAGGTAACATGTATGAAACATACTAATCATTTACATTTTGATGACAGTATTTCCAGCTGATATTTCAGTTTAAGCAAAATGAAATATATAAAATTTATTGAAACATTTTAAAGAACAGTTTCGTTTATACCGGGCAAGGTTCACTTTCAGAATGAGTACTGTATACCAAATGTTTGACATTCAATAGCCGATGATTAATAGGCATTCTGAGAGTACTACTAAAGAAATACATGTCCCCTACCAGGCCCAACAAATTTTCATATCTCCTAAATTCAAGGGCCATAACTCTGTGAAACATGGGTAAATCGAAATGAAAGTTAACCTTGATCTGTAACAGTACACGATAAAGCTATATACAAAATTTCATCTCAATACATTTAGGCATAGCAAAACAAAGTCCGGGAAAAACAATATCTTATCTCCTGATTTCAACTGTGAAAAATGGGTAAATTGTCATGAAAATCAAATTTGATTTGTAACAGAACATGATAAAGGTATACAGAGAATTTCAGTTCAATATCTTTAGGCATTGCAAAAACAATTCCAGAAAACAAATTTTCGTATCTCCCAAGTTCAAGCACCATGTCAACAAGAGTACCAAGAGTACCGGTGACGTACATGATACACCTTTCAGGAGTTTTGACGGAAAATCATATGATGTTCAGAATATAGACAAATTATTTGATTTTACTTCAAAATACTTGACAGTGCATCTCCAACCATGACACAGAAAACCCTGATTTAATGCAACACAAGCTTAATTTAAAAACATTATAAAAACACAAATGTGTATTCAGACTGAGTATCCACAAGCCACAACTAAAATATATTGATTATACTATCAATTCAGACTGAGTAACCACCAACAAATAACTGATGCTTATTGGAAGTTGGCATATATATCTAACATAGTTTTTATAGCCACCTATCCAAACAAAACTATTATAAATTAATACTAAACACATTTTAATCTAAAAAGAATTTTAAAAACCCACCCTATCTTACAATACAGATTTAAGCATGGTCACAATTGCAGTTATTAAGGTTGTGTACATCTTGTGTCTAACGAACCCTTGTTTCCAAATAACAGCCTTGCATGCAATTACAGCTCTACAGATACCTACCTTGGATCTACTTTATTCAGCAGAAAAGTTACAGCTACAAATATTTGTGTAATGACACCTCCGCACAGTTTAAACTATAGCCACTTTATTTTTGCGGGGAATTTATTGTCGCATTTTTCACATTTGAATAAAATTCGTGAAAATAAATTCCACGCAAAATTAAAGGCTGATGAAAATTAGACATTTGAAGAAAAAAAAAGTAGTCTTGTTCAATCAGATCCGAGACCTCATTAGTTTCCGCTGCACAGGACTATAATAGTAATAATGCAACACGTAAAACTTTATACCAAGAAGCGATATCAAAGATCAGAGCTGGACTTGTATGCTGTAGCAATACTCTATACTCATAGTTCATATTGGGACTTCATACTAAATGTTTTATTTGCCTGTTGGTCAATCATAACCCGTACTAATCGAGTAGTTTGACAGTAATAAATAATGTTTAAGTCAAACTTGCGCTAGCATTGCGCCTTCAAATTCTATTTTGTTTTCAGATTGGGTTTTTATAACAAGTTTGAGGATTACGAAAAAGAACACGGGGTAGCCTGAGCACCTTGCATAAGCTTACAGTATTTTGTAAACAATAAACGTCAAAATTATTAACATCAGAACAGGTACTTAAAAAAAAAATTGGGGGGAGGGATGGGAATTCGCGAAAATAAATGCTTGCGAACTGACTCATTTTCATTAAATCGCGAAAATGTGATCCCGCAAAAATAAAGTATTTTTTATCGTCCTACATTTTTATAATATGTGCAGAAATACTTGCCATTTTAATATGCAATAACAAGAATTTTAAGGGAATTTATATTGATGGAGAAGAATATCTTATTTCGCAGTATGCAGATGATACTACTTTTATTTTGGATGGATCTCCCGAGTCACTGTACGGCACACTTACTACTCTAGACTGCTTTGCAAAAATGTCAGGTTTGAAGCTAAATTATTCTAAATCAAAGACAATATGGATTGGCAGAAAAAATTCTCAAATGAAGTCTTTCATCATACTAGATGGAAATTAGAATGGGGTTCAAACAAGTTTACTTTATTAGGAATTCGCTTCTCTTTAAATTTAAAAGATACAGTTAAAGATAACTTTGAACCAAAATTATTAGAAATGGAAAGTACAATGAAAATCTAGAGTGCACAAAAATTGACGCTATTAGGCAGACTCACTGTTTTAAAAACATTAATAATACCTAAAATAATAAATTTACTAATCTCATTACCAACTCCATGTGAACAATTAGTCCAAGTGTTAAATAAAAGATTGTATAATTTTATATGGGAAAATAAACCAGAAAAAATAAAACGTGAAACTATAATTCAAGATTATCAAAACGGAGGATTAAGAATGATTAATATTTCAATGTATTTAACAGCTTTAAAATCAACATGGATAAGAAGACTACTTACAAATGATTCAAAATGGATACATCTTTTTTCATCTATTACAAATTTATCAACACATAATTTAATTATATATGGGGATCAATTTGTTAGCAAGAAAATGCAAAATATAAATAATCCTTTTTTTAAAGATGTTCTTCAAAGCTGGAGAAAAATTCAATGTGAAGAAATCATTAAAAGTATAGACAACATAGTTGGTATCAATATTTGGCACAACAGTAAAATATTAAAAGATAAAAAACCTATTTTCTACAAAAAGTATGCCGAAAAGGGAATTATTTTTATAAATGATTTAGTTGGTGTGCATGGTGGCTTTCTAACTGTTGACAAATTTATGGTGAAGTATAATATAATGACACATTTTTAAGATTATACATCTTTAATTAAAGCAGTAAAATGTTTCATTGAAAAATACAGAAAATTAAATTGTCAAACTGAATTTTTTCCCTAATTACATGTATAAACCAGTTTATACACAAAAGTTAAAGCAGATTTTAAAAGAGAAACAAGGTTGCAAGGAACAATATAAACTGCTATGCAAAACATCACAAATTCCAAAATCACAATTAAAATATCAGGAAAATGAGAATGGCATGTAATTGCAATCGTAATCGATTACATTGCTAATAATAATCAGCGATTATTTTCATGATTACTCATAATTATTTACTAAACTTAGATTAGCATCAACTCCAGTAACAGTGCCTATAGTTAGAAGCAGTACTGGTCAGCCAGTAGAATTGACCTCCCATTGTCTACTACTCTCATAGTAGAACTATTATTTGCCTTGAGAAACAGGGGATCATAACGTCTGGATTATCAAATGAATGTTACCCAGGGGATGAAGACACACATTCACATAATGGTATCTATCGTGTTTACATTTACTATAAAACCACTTGAATGAATACAGTGTTCTAGCTAGCAATATATAAAAGAGCGCTGCACCATGCCCCAGTTTTGTGTCCTAATTCTTTGCCATAAAAAAATGAATAATATATATATATTTGTTTTTATAATAAAACACTTGCATTCCTCTGAATGCATATACAGCGTTATCACGGGTCTGAATTCAACTAAGAAATGCTTGACAATATCTCGTTTTGTCACAGGTGTGAAAGTCCATCAATGGTACCGTGGCAAACTTTCTTTTCTTTTGTTAGTGGTTACGACTGCAGACGGGCAGCCAGCCAGTTGTATCAAGCTTGATTCCATGGGCAGTCATCCTCACCCTGTTGCAGACACAACCACAAATAACGTAACCTTGGTTTATTTTCCTTTAAAATAGCTTTAAATATTAATACGTCTGATAAAAATTCCCGAAAGCTGATTTTAATAGATGTTCTACGAAATGCGGCGCTTCTAATGACACCAAAATAAACACACCCAGACCAAGATACTTGTAATTTTCACTGATACAATTGGATCCTTATACCGGTAATATGGCACAAAGCAAGCATGACTGCAAATCGATTCATTAATAATAGTCATTTTTAGAATGTCAACAATTAAATACAATGAGCAACTTGTGCACATGTATATGTATGCAGATATCAATTTAATTATTTATTTACTTGTTTGTTCTTTTCTTTCGTTTTTTATTTCTTCATTTATAGATTTAAAAAAAAAAAAAAAAAAATTAATTTGTGGATGGTATTAAATGGTATATGTTCTACAAACAATGAAAAAAACCCAAGTAATAGTGATCAGACAGTTTGCAATTACTAATTATGGACTATTTCAATAATATAACAAAATATATATGTTATGCATTGATACAATAATTATACCTATGGTTATGGGTACCTTTTCGTCAATAATCCAAATTTAAGAATAATAAATCTGGTTTTGGAAACTGATTCCCTCCCTGCAGTATACATACGTTTATAAATGTTTGAAATAATTTAATAAATAATCCAAAATTATCCATTATGTCTTTCAATGAAAGAAATCGGTATGGTTGTAAAATAAAGTGCATACCTTCATGGTGGTAACATCATTTCATTATCTGTGTAGATTTGTGGAAATGTAATCTGAGGGGGGTGGGATAAAAAATGTCATCTGCTTGGGGTGATCTGACACTGAATATCGGATATCCTATCTGTGGGATGGTGCATATAAAAGATCCCTTGCTACTAATGGAAATAGTAGTGGGTTTTCTATCAAATGTTTGACATCCAGTAGTCGATAATTAATAAATCAATGTGCTCTATTGGGGTTGCTAAACAAAACAAACTTTATTTTTAATATCATGACCGTTGAGGTATGAGGCACTAATTAGGATGAGGGTGGGGGACAACCTGGTCCCATCAAGGGTCTATGATCACAAAACCCATCCAACTTGAGGCGAGCGCTTTACCACTAAGCTACATCATAGCCCTAAGATACTTAGTATTTACAATAATAATTAATAGACAAGAGTGTTGTGCCTTTGAATGATGATTGCCCCAAGCGAACTGAGACTGGAGTCAAGTTTAAACGTATAGTAGTACTTGACCTCAAAGTAATCCACTGGCTACTGATAGTGTGTACATTATCATCCTATCAAACACTATAACTTTATAAAACCTGCTATTAACTGTAAAGTAAACACCAGGATAGAGCCAGTGTCCACCAACGTTTGTCTAGCTGTGGTGGACACAAATCACCTATATAGACGTATTACAAGACAGAATGTGAGAAACCTACAGTTGGGTTACCGGCAGGTGCTGTTTCCCAGCACGGCATGCGATAAATAGTCAAACAACACCTGACGGATGGCAAAATAAAATGTGTACAAATACTATAGCTTTGTTAAAGCAGATAAAACATTTGAAATTGACTGGTTCAGACATTGGAAGATTGCGAGAATTATCATTTCATATGCGCATTGCTCACAGAAGTCTAGTATTGCATAACCCAATTTTCATTTGCACATTAAATTCAGGACATCATTTACATTGTTCCAAAGGGTTATGTAACATGAAATGATCTACCCGACATTTTTTTTGGCATGACTTGTAAATTAGTTACCGTATATCACTGTGTATTAGCCGACTCTGTGGATAAACCGATCCATTAGTTTGCCCCTCAGTATCTGGTACAAAATGTTGGTATGATGTATAAGCCGACTCAATGGGCAAAAATATAGATCTACATATCTGACCAAAACAATGTCGGTCTCATGCACCAGTCAATCACAGGAATTTGTTTTGGTGAACCGATCAAAGTACAATGTACAAAAACTATTTTAATAAAGATTTTAAGATAGCTAAAAACAGAATAAATAGAGAATAATATATGAGTGGCCATTAGATACTATTTATCTCAGAATAAGTTGTTTTGAAATGTATCTAACGAGCAAAAGCAAGTTTGATACGTTTTTAAACAAGTTGTGAGATAAATGATATCTAACAGACACGAATGTATTATTCTATTTCTTACATATCCTCAAAAATCAGGTTTAAAGCAAATTTTAACAACTTTTTCGACTAAAAGTTATTTACAGCCATTGTACTTGTAGCTGACTTATGCGTCACAGACAAATGAATGTCAGGTTAACTATATATCACAGTGTAATCAATTTCCATCGTGTAGTTTTTCATTAGATGGTATGGCATTGGTGACCTGGTCATCACCTAGGAGCAGCCAGCACACATACATGTGTTAACAACCATGTGTGACCAAAAATAACACACAGTGTTCTCACCAACGGGTGTGTAAGATAGGTTTATAAAAAATTCCCTAATGTGGGATAACTTTGTTATGTTCTTTTATTTCTCGACTGAATCGATCACACGAACATCGCAAGCTGATAAATGTAGTTTCACTTTTATACGGCAGTGTAAATATTATTTAATACCCACAATAGATAACAGCAATGATGAACACAACCTATTGCCTTCGTTTTATAAGTGGTGATATCTTCAATAAAACGTAGTGTCTAATAATTTATTAGAAATTGCAGAATCAACAATGATGGTAAAGATCATTAGTTCTAACCAATTAAATCTGCAATTGGGAACAAAATATCAGCAGTCATGAAAATACTTAATGACCGTTCCGTTAACGTGACACATGTTGCGCCAAATACTGGTACTACTTGTCAGTGGCTTTTGCTGGAAATTGTCGACACAATAAAAATAATATAAATTTGATTTAATTTCTCAAATAAAATATAACTTTTGTTGTATCAAACAATCAAATGGATACTGGTATGAGACTTAATAGAGGCTGTTAAAAATGCTGGTTAAATAACACAATGGTAAGGTTTTGAAACCTAGATTGACCGACGCGTTTTCATTAGTATCATATTTCAGTACATGCCAATATTTTATTTTATTTTCTAAGGACATTTTTTATTGACTCTGTGTATTGGCCAACCCCTCTTCTATTGGTGGTATTTAGAGGCTTAAAAAGTCGGCTGATACACAACGATATACAGTACGCAAATTTTTAATTTTCACAGGCCTGTGCTTAAGTACTGAGGTAAATAAAAAGTGGGCTAGCTTGGAGTTCAACTGCACAACTCTCATCTGAGGTGTAATGGGTCATAAGATTGTTCACCCTTGATGGGCTTATCAGGTTTTACCCATGCCAACCAGTACCCTATGATTGGTATGTCAAAGGCTGTGGTATTTAAAAAGAAAGAATCACTAAACTCACTGAGAACGGGAAGCTGTTTGTTGTTTGTAATATGTATGAAAATTGTCAAGTTCTTGTAAAAGACCTCTTTCCACCATGTAGTTTACTCGAGAATCCAGGCGTTCACATAGCACTGCAAGTTGTAACACATGAGAAAACATCAAACATTTAAACAATATAAAACCTTATATTTAAATTTTCAAGTATGGATTGTGAAAGAAAAAAAAGTGTGCGCATATTTAATTAAGTTTGGTTAATATAATTTAAGAATAACTAACACAGTATCCTGTTGTATTAGTACACTGAAAATGAAAGAGATAATAATATGATTTAAATTCAACCTTTGTGTTCACACTGAATCCAGAGTATACAGGCATTTGGATAGCGCAGTGGTCCACTCAGGGCAGGCCCACCTCTGTCCAGGTGCTGTGCTCTGTGGATGTCACTTATAGCTACTCCATGGTCTTCATACACTTCTAGTGACCTACCTCACAACACAAATGGACAACATATTCAGTGAATAGTACAATTTATCTTAAATAATTCAAGTACCTGCAATTCCATTATTTCAAAAACAATAGCAAGTTATGCATGTACATCTATAAAATCAAGAATGCACATGTGTTCACAACACAGCATGACAGTATCCAAGCATGCATATTCAATCACATAAGCAAAGAACCACTGATTTTAAATCACCTTCAATAATACCATATAACCGTAAATAAAATGTGTTGAGTGCGTCGTTAAATAAAACATTTCCTTCCTTCCTTCTTTCCAAAGAAATTCCTTAGTGGTGTAATGTAGTCAAACAAAAGTAAAGTAAAGTTTGTTTTATTTAACGACACCTCTAGAGCACATTGATTTTTTTATCTTATCATCGGCTATTGGACGTCAAACATATGTTCATTCTGATAGTTTTTTAGAGGAACCCCGTTGTCGCCACATATATATAGGCTACTCTTTTATGACAGGCAGCAAGGGATCTTTTATTTACACTTCCCACAGGCAGGATAGCACAAACCATGGCCTTTGTTGAACCAGTTATGGATCACTGGTCGGTGCAAGTAGTTTACACCTACCCATTGAGCCTTGCAGAGCATTCACTCAGTGTTTGGAGTCGGTATCTGGATTAAAAATCCCATGCTTCAACTGGGATCTGAATCCAGTACCTACCAGCCTGTAGACTGATTGATGGTCTAACCACAACGCCACCAAGGCCGGTGTAGTCAAATAAGAACGCATTTTCACATGTAATATTCGTAAATCAGGGCCCTTGCTTATAAAACTTTAGTCTAGTCTCAAATACTTCATAACATCCCATACATGCTTTGTGCAGACATAGCCATGATGTTCAATTCTCAGAGACAGGTTATCATTATGAATAAACATATATTATGCTATACATTGATTAAAAATGTTTTAAGAACAGTGCTAAAAGCCAGTCAATGGTTAATCAATATGTGACTGTTATATTTTTACCTGATAATTCGTCTTCTGTTATGTGGATGAACCATTCTTCCTTTATCAGGATCAACCTGCATCAAGCGTCTGTACAAATCATTTGTTTCAAGTGCAGCAAATCTTCCTTCTAGGACTTTGGAGTTGCTCTGACCGGAATATTCATGGTTTTCACACACACTTGGAGCTGAGTTGTGACAACGCAACATGGAATCATCTTTACACTTGTCAGTGTCTTCACCAGACCCTTTAGTCCTTGTTGCTAGGTGTTCCATAGGTTCTGTCTCTGGTAACAGTGTCACATGGTCATCTCCAACAGTCTGCAGTTCCTCTTTCTTCGCTCGTTTGATGTCCTGAAATATGAATTATTTATGAGGATAAAACAGTGGACATACAATGCATGTCAAGTACCACTGTGCAATGATTGTGTTAACTACGGCTTTAGGGCTCTACATAAGTTTCAGCACTAATATGTTCTATGTTTAAGCAGCAAAACATCCTCTTAAAACAAACATTTAGATCTGCCACAAAATTAAATTCATAAATAAATTATAATGTTATCAATATATTGTAGTTGATTTATCCACTTGGCAAAGTTGTTAGAACAATTATCAGACTAAATAACAAATGTTAACAGAGAGCTTTGGGCTAGATACTACATTTAAAAAAGAAAAAGGGGGAAAAAAAAGTCTTCCAGTTTACAGATAAAAGCAGATCTTAAGACCACATCAGCAAATATGACCATACTATAAAAGTTAGTTTGTTTTGTTTAATGATACCACAACAGCACATTGGTTTAACAAATAGTCCTAGACAACAAACACGCTACATGTTTCCATTAGTATCATTAGTAGCAAGGTAGTATCTTTTGTATGCACCATACCACAGACAAGATAGCACATGCCATGGCCTTTAATATACCAGTCATGGTGCACAGGTTGGAATGAGAAATAGATCAATGGGCTGAATGACTGCCATCGATGCCAGATCAACCACGAACCAGGCGTGCAGTTTACCACTGGGCCATGACCCACCTCACCATAATATACTGTTTCACAAAAATAATAAAAAATTTAAATGCTGTAAAATAATGTTCTTAGTTGAAATTATTGGTTACTTCAATAAATTTTTATCATGAGGTAGGTTGCTTTTGAAGTCTTGTAATTTGTAAAATGATGCTTGAGTTGCAAGACTACATAAAAATTGAAGATAATTTGTGCATTACAAAAATACACTAATTCATGTTTAACATAAATTACTGTTAACACTACATACATGTACACATGAAGCACATAATGATTGTCAAGTTGTCAAGTAGGAATCAATTAACAGTCTAGGGAGTGGATAGTGGAATTTCTAATGCCATGACTTTTACATTCCTGCATAATCATAATTATCACAATGCAATATGTACATGAAATGAGTCACGTTGGGTTTTTGAATTTGATAATTTTCAAGAAACTGACATTTATATTTTACAATTATGTCTAACTTTAAGTTTAAGTATTTTAATTCTTTTTAATCACATACTGTCATTCCATCTTCCAGCAGTGTGGATCACACAAATGCCAGTACCAGATTAAAATAAAACTGAAGCCAAAATGCTTCTCTGTCCAAGTTATTTCATACTATAATCCTTAAGCTGAAAAGGATTTGTATAATACAAGGAAATCAAATTCAGGAGAGTACAAAACAGGCTTTAAAAAACGTAGCATTCATACACATGTAGTCATAGGCATTTTGACCTAGTAACTTTGTTTATAAAGACCAGATTAGAAAAAAGTAAACACGACTCATCTGTGGCATGTTGATGCTATTAGTAGTATTAACTGCTGCTTTAAATGGTACTGAGTATTTGTTTGGTTTACTCCAATTTGATCAAGTGTTAAATAAACAGTAGAAACAAATGAGTGATTTGCTAATTACTTGCCTTTTACTGGTAATATGGAATATTCATAACTTGTGTTTATCCAGGTTTAATTAAATGTCCAAATGCATCTAGGTACTGCAGGAGAGTCTTGGCTCCTGTCTGCAATTGTGCTTTGAGATACACTCTCATTCAGGATGGTCAAATTCGATCTGCATCATCTTGGAACGCTTAGCTTTCTCGATTCCCTTAATTAATTCAATAAACTGATACAGGTTGGGGTGTTGATGAGGAATAGATCTGTTAATCCTTGCATGGAAACCCTCACAGTTGTGTTAGTTGGCCAGCCGTTAAATAATGATTCCGCAGGAGAACTGGGAAATGATGAGAATCGTCGTCAACTGAATTTGTCACCATGTAATCATTCATCTTGATGGCTCTGGGTACATTTGGCCACTGCTCCACAGATTCCATCCACACATCCTGAACCTCAGGGATGAGTAGGACAGGAAGTCCCGCCACACGACGGATCCATGTCTGTTCAGATGGATCATTCTTATAGAAAACTGCAAGGCCGAGATATTGCGTCTTACGCTGCACAGGTTGACAGAAGCATGTGGAAACACTTGTTGAACAGCATGAATAGCAGACATTTCAAAATCAGTCTAAAATAATTGTGGAACCAATGGATGATTCACCACTTGCTGCATGTGAGTTTTCAGATGGTCAAAGAATCTAGTGTATGTGCTGATCTGTCGGTCAGATAGTAATGCATAGATATGGGGGTACGTATGGGATCCAGAACAGGCATGCAGTATGTAAAGCTGGTTCCATAGAGCTGGGCAAGATGAAAATGTCTCGCCCATGTACACAGTTTCTGCAATCTGTAAAGCGGTCAGTTGGTCATCAGTGGCAAACACAACAATCTTGTGGTCATCACTATCAGGAAGCATTTGCCATCTCTGGTTTTCATCCATGATCCTTGTAAATCCACATGTGAACGGGTCTGAGGAAAAAGTTGTATGGTGTTCTCTGACGGTACATCGCGCTCCTGATGCTTAGGAAAGTGGGATAATTTGAACTTCACTGACATCTTGCAGATTAATCTCATCATTATATAACTGTTGCAGTGGGGTTGTATTACTTTGTGCCCTCTACAGCACAATACTTATAAATTTGATCGGGGGGGGGGGGGGGGGGGGATGGTCATGGACAGATATGTTTCGGACAAACTCTTCAACAGTTGTCAGTTTGCCTTTGCATGGCCTAGTTGAACATCGCCAGTATGTGCAATCTCCCAACTTGGGGTTGACCACGTGAAGACTGAACAAACTCAACTTTTATTAGACCAGTCATAATGATACTATACTCGGCCGTCAAAGTATAATTTATACTGAGCATGCAAATTTATACTCAGTTCATGTTAGGTAGCGTATATTGTTTAAATTACATCAAAGAACTGTTCAGAGAGTATTTTCGAGATCACAGCCAAGGTGAGAAGAAGCATATTCACTTAAACCCAAGCAATCCCTTCTCCAAAACATGCTTTACCAGAGCTCCTTTACCTGAATCGAGTTCACTAACTAATTAGATAATGCCAGGTTGTCATCTTAAGTCACCACTATTTTTTTCGACCAAATGACTCTTCAACGAACTGGGACTTCAACCAAATGGGATGATACCATTTGTTTATGGTTGTTTACAAATCAATTCATTAGTTGTTTATCAAAAGAAAGCAGAAACTGCTAATGTACATGTAGTTTGGCCCCAGTACACACAATTGTTGAACAAAAGGGTAGTATTAGCAATAAATCAGTTTATTATTTGGTAGTGGGTGAGGGTGGGCAGTTACAAGACCATTTAGTTACAGAAGATCCTGTAGATAACATTAATTGGTATGTTCAAACATTTGAAACCATCTTAAAGTGGGGAGTTTTGCTCTCTTTATATTATTGGTGGTTTGTGCTGGATTTAGAACTACTATAAAACTATTTGGGTGTCTATGTAATGCTTTCATTTTAATTTTATGTTGCATCAAATTCCCAAACCAATAATAAATTTTCATTTATTTGGGAAAACTGTGATTGTATCAGTTTTTAAAAAATAACTCAAAAGAAATGTGGTTATAATTACAGCAGAAATACAGCAGGCAGTATAATTACTACTAAAATAAAACAAATACTGTTGTACATAAATATTTGTAATAGTATGGGGCCATTTAACGACTATGTAATGCTCTATAAAATGTTATGGGGGAGGGGAGGAGGTTTTTGTCAAGTTATATGTTTTTAAACCATGTGTTACAGGTATATTCATAAATTAAATACAGGCAGTCATGACAAGTTTTACAATTACAGATAATTCTTTCATAATCAAGAATGTATTACTAGTAAATACCACAGAAACAAATACAAAAATACAAATTAAAAAAAAAAAAAATATTGATTAAATTATGTTACAGAGACACAAGTGGTCTTACTGTTGCAAAATGTTATATGGGGGAGTGGGATACCTAAATGGCCTGATTTTGTTGAATTGTATTCAGCTGGAGTCTACTAAAGTACATGTATTATAATAAACAGTGCCAAGAAATACTGCAGTTTTAGTGGCATAAGATGCATGCATTTTGATCACTATAATCAATGTATCCAGTACTTTTACTTGTAATCTTGTAATATATTAGTATTACATGTATATGTTTAAATTGCATTTTTCAACTTGCATATTATTAGGTTAACATACCAAATGGAATTGCACTCACAAACTAAAACTGTTTTCTGTGGCTTAAACCATGTATTAAAAGCTGGCCACAGTTCTAGTAAACAAACCTCTCGAGACATTCAATCAACATTTTTGTCTGACCAGAATTGTTTTGACAGAGACAGTACCTGGTGACATATGGCAATAACTCACTCTGGAATGTCAGCTATCTTAAGCATTATTCTTTTCAAGGAAGAATAAGTTTGCAGATTTCTTCCCCAAGAAAGAATTGAGCTAATATATTGATATATATATATATATATATATATATATATATATATATATATATATATATGTTGTTGTTTTTTGTTGTTTTTTTTAAAATTAGATTTCAATGATAAGCTGGTAATATTTTAATCCTATAGGAACATGCAGAACATGTTTATTCCACTCTTTCAATAGTTGCAGTCTGTTTCCATGAAAAGAGAACTGGTGATTTGCAATGTAACTCTATAATGAATAATGTTAAAACTAATATGAAAATGCATTAGAAACTTTTAAACCCAAAACAACTCCCATATTTTTTTACCAAATAAAATAAAAAGGTTTCTTGCAAATTATCAACAAACTGTGTAGATTAATATACATTAATCTGACATGTGATACTCAAGTTTAATATGCAGTAATCCGACATGGGATACTCAAGTCTAATATGCAGTAATCCGACATGGGATACTCAAGTCTAATATACAGTAATCTGACATGTGATACTCAAGTCTAATATGCAGTAATCTGACATGTGATACTCAAGTTTAATATGAAGTATTCTGACATGTGATACTCAAGTTTAATATGCAGTAATCCGACACGTGATACTCAAGATTAATATGAAGTATTCAGACATGTGATACTCAAGTTTAATATGAAGTAATCTGACATGGGATACTCAAGTTTAATATGAAGTAATCCGACATGGGATACTCAAGTTTAATATGCTGTAATCCGACATGGGATACTCAAGTTTAATATGCAGTAATCCGACATGTGATACTCAAGTTTAATATGCTGTAATCCGACATGTGATACTCAAGTTTAATATGCAGTAATCCGACATGTGATACTCAAGTTTAATATGCTGTAATCCGACATGTGATACTCAAGTTTAATATGCAGTAATCCGACATGGGATACTCAAGTTTAATATGCAGTAATCCGACATGGGATACTCAAGTTTAATATACAGTAATCCGACATGGGATACTCAAGTTTAATATGAAGTAATCCGACATGAGATACTCAAGTCTTATATGCAGTAATCCAACATGGGATACTCAAGTCTTATATACAGTAATCCGACATGGAATACTCAAGTCTAATATGCAGTAATCCGACATGGGATACTCAAGTCTAATATGCAGTAATCCGACATGGGATACTCAAGTCTAATATGCAGTAATCCGACATGTGATACTCAAGTCTAATATGAAGTATTCGACATGGGATACTCAAGTCTAATATGCAGTAATATGCAGTAATCTGACATGGGATACTCAAGTTTAATATACAGTAATCTGCAGCTGTTCACTGTATATAGTATGGTCATGTGACAATAATGGGAGTAATTATTGTCCTGAAATTCATGTTATGTTTTTTCAGTCAGTAATGTTAATAATGAGCTTAATTTATTTATGACATCACTTTACAGTTTAATGCACCCTCCCAACAAAACAATAATATTAAAAATATAATACTTGTTTGAAGAAAAAACATCGTTTTGTATCTTAAATTTGCTATATGAAAGACTGGTCCCAGCACAGGTCAAACAAAGATGGCGGACAGTTGGAAAGAATACGTTTTTACCATTGAAATGACAATAAAACAAGTAATTTTTTATTATTATTCATCAAACTTATAATGCATTCAAGAACAAAAAACTGCATAATATTGCATGATGGGGTGTTTTATTTATACTGTGCACAAATTATTGTTACATAATCTGTGAAAGGCTTAGGGTCTGATCAAAATTTATAAGTCACGGTCGGGAGTATTTTCGATCGGAATTTTATGCTCCAATTTGTTGCCTCCGTGTATAAGCTGACTCTGTTCTTTTGGAAAGTGTTTCTAGACTTCAAAAGTCGGCTAATACACGGCAATATACGGTACAGTAATCTGACATGTGATACTCAAGTTTAATATGAAGTAATCCGACATGGGATACTCGAGGTAAAATCATGCCTTGTTGTCCATGCCATGGTGTTGAAGTTAATAACATGACATATGTTTTGCTCAAACAAGTAATTAAATAGTCTTATGTTTATTTTGTTGGAAAGACAAAGGCATTATTTTAGAACTAAAGTAATGTCGGAAATAGAATAAAACTGATTTTCGTCGATTATTTCTTTCATATTAAACTGACACGTAAATATTATGTAAATATCTATTTAATGATACTCTAACTAATTTAGCATTTACTTGTTTGGGCTCTCATTGATGTACAAGGTGGTGTTTACTCTTGAAATTAAAAGAAAGATGTCAGTAAACAGTTGATTTGTGCACTTTATTGGAACAAACTATAACACATTTTGATCAACGTGTTAATTTCATTGCTGTTGCAATTTGTGAGGGATCATCTCTGATGACGATTTACCCCTATCCCTCTCCAAAACAAGACATTTCTAAGTAACTTTTGAGCAAAACTGTCAAGAACCATTCTGAGTGTGTGATCTATTATACCCATATTAAAGGTGCTATGTATTAAAGGTGCTATCTCCAAGTTGCATAATGATAGCTATTGCAAATATATATTTTTTAATTAAATTTTGCTTTCAAATTTAAAGACTACACCTTCAACTATATGCCCATAAATGATTTTATTTAATAGTAGAAAATACATTTATATTGGAGAATCTTTATCACAAACAGGAAGGAAATGGAAGAAATGTTTTATTTAACAACACACTCAACACATTTTAATTACGGTTATATGGTGTCGGACATATGGTTTATCACAAATAAATGCTCACATATAACTATGATATAGCACCTTTAAGTGGTTGCAAGATTGTGTTAATTTCTTATGTATTTATATTGAATTTATATGCTGATCATAATTAATAATTTATGCTGCAATTCAAAATACTCAGTTAACTTGCAGTTTTAAATTAAACGTTTGTTTAAGGGTAAATGAAATTGACACACATTGATCAAAATGTGTTATAGGCTGTTTCAATAAAGTAAACAAATCACCTGTTTACTGATATCTTTCTTTCAATTTCAAGAGTAAACACCACCTTGTACATCAGTGAGAGCCCAAGCAAGTAAATGCTAAATCAGGTAGAGTATCATTAAATAGATATTTACAAAATATTTACTTGTCAGTTTAATGTGAAAGACATAATCGAAGAAAATAATTTTTATTCTATTTCCGACCCTACTTTAGCAAACAGTTGGTCTACAAATGAGCAAGTCATGGTTTTTTTAATAACTTGCACGCAATAATGTTGAAAAGTTACACAGAGCAACATGTTTTATGAAAGTAAATGCCATGTCATGCTAGTACTTTATTTTTCACAGAAAATGTCAACAAACACAATGATTAGTTGCAGTTATAAGTCACGTGAGTCGGGAGGGTGTCATTTCTCTAGACAGTTGTTAATCTCTATTGTGCAATAATAAAGGAACGGGCTTAAGCTCACAAATAACTGCAGTGTTTCTCCCAGGAGTTTTGTTCAGAGGGTTGGCAAAATAGTTAAATGTAGACTAAGGAGTCGAAAATGCTAAGGGGTTCTAGGGCATGCTCCCCTGTAAAACAAAATTGAAAATTCAGTTGCTTTTAGATGAATTCTGGGGTACATTTGGGTGTCATGTACACTTATAGAAAGATATCTTCTAAGATGTATTTCAATAATGTTTATTATTATTTTTATAATGTCAAAACTTTGATCAACTATACAGTTGAACCTGTCTTAAAGGTAGGGTCAACTCAAACAAGAGCCTTATGTGTTGGAAAGATGCATACCAGGACCACCAACACATACTGACACTTTAACAAATGAAAAATGCTTAATTTTAGAGTTAATAAAAAAACATGATTATTCCTGCTAACTGGGGGCAGCAATTTTGTTTTGTGATGATCTGTGGTATAGCTCGGGACAAAGCAACGTCAGCTCCGTCCATCACAGTGTAAACAAACGTTCTAATTTACGACACTGTGCTTCGCTTTCATCAACCTCACTTGTAAAACAACATAAATGACTTGATAGTATATTTAACTAAATATATTTCAATTTGTATCAATAGAACGAAATGGAGTTATAGTATTTTTCTTTTTTAAAAATCCAAAGACAAAATGCATATTATTAGGCCTATTGGTAGGGTACGTTCGAGCAAAAACGACCACTCACGATACTCAAGTGATACTTTTCTTTTCTTTGAGACAACGTAATTGGTCAGTTTTGTGATTTTAGATGGGAAAATCTACTTAATCAAGGGTTTTACAGAATTACTTACGGAAATAAAGCAGGATGACTTAGGGATATCCGTGCGGTTATCACACAATACCCTGTGATCTTAATAAAAGAGGCACATCTTTTTAGGGTGTCTAGACACAGTGTCTGGGGACCGTCTAAATATACACCTGCCAATCAGGAACCACAGGTACAGGCCACAGAAAGAAAAAACCAATTAACCAAGAAAACACTCCGATTATTATTTCAGTACATGGATTAATTTATGTACAAAACATAATGAAGTTTTTTTTAACACTTTGACAATGGTGGTTTATTTTGTATTGAAATATATAGTAAAGTATGTTTAGAACGAACACGCTTATAACAAACTACCGGTTAGAACGAACTGATTGTAAAGTCCCGATTTTCTCCCCTATATATTAGTAATACATTTTAATGTATAGAACGAACTATGTATAGCGAATTAACTGTTAAAACTAACCAATTTTGTGGTCCCAAATAGTTAATTCCAGTGTAAATAAGTGTTTACATAACGAACCATGAATACCGGAAGCATTACGTATCAAACCAATCAGTGTAAAACGCTGCAAAGCCGTGGGATCGACCGCACGACCGCACTAAAACAACAGCCTAAATAACTTTTGTTTGTCTGGACTTGGGAACAGGTATCAATTAAGGGATTAAGTCACTAATTATACCGGAACCGTTACGTATCAAACCAATCAGTGTTAACGGACAGCTGAGCCGTGAGATCAACCGTACTCCAAAAACAGTCTGACACGTTCAACTCAATATATATATATACAATGATATTAATCAGCGGTAATTAATGGGATTCTCTTTGTTTGTTATAAATCCGTGTCAGTTTTTCGTTCAGTATGCAATCATGATGGACACGAAAACATCACGCAAAAGAAAAGCGCTCGATCTAGATGTGAAATTTCAAATCGTTACAGCTGACAGATGACGACATCGTTTCAGAGATTATCGGAAAACGAGACGGCCACAGTGATTCTGAACCAGAGGACGATACACAGGAGCCACCCGAACAGCCAACGCTCACAGCAGTTGAAACGCACAAGGCACTCGAGACAGTCAGACTGTTTTTTCAGAGCAAAGGAGATATTCGATTGCCAGTATTTGACAGCATTGCGGACATTGACTCGGCATTAGAAGTTATGCGTCCAACGCTAAGTAAACAAACCACGATTAGTGATTACGTGACGAAACGTGATTAGGTACATGTAATTCACTAAACTCTTTTGATGTGATCTTTCAGTAATGTTTTGTTGTATTTATTGATTGTAATAAATGATATATTTTGTATAAATGTCTTATAATCACCAAGGCATTTTTTATTTTTTTTACTATAATATTGAGTTCAAAATTCAAAATGGCCGACTTTCGGAATAAAAATTACCAACTTCTGCAAATGTGTACAACGAACTACTGTTATAATGAACCAATGAAGCTGGTCCCTTGCAGTTCGTTATAAGCGTACTTTACTGTAATATATAATTGTTGCTGGCTTACTGGGATGGATGTTATTACAGAATATTGCCATGCATTCGCAATAATCAGGTAAGTTTTGTTTCTTCAGTTCGAAGACTAATTCCTGACGTGACACATTAGGTATTATGTAACCACCAGCTCGCCAGAGGGCGTATTCACTGGGATGGTACAAAATGGCTGCGCCCGTTATATATAATAGCCGTCACAATTAACCGTTTTATTAATTAACTATATGATTATACTTGTTGATATTAAGCAATAATTAGAAAATTTGTTTCTAATTTTCATTATTATTGATACTTACCTAGTGCTAGCACAACAAATATGCTATTCAACCTGAGTCATACCTACACATTGCAGAATTCTCTCCCTTGCCGGATATGCGCAATGCTATCCTTGCACGGGCTACCTGTAACTTCATTCTCGGTTCGAAGTCCACCCAAACCCACCGAGGGAAAGCCTCATAGGGGTGGGTGGGAGGTATAGTTTGTTGTGCTAGCACTATGTAGGTATGAATAATAATGAAAATTAGAAACAAATTTTCTAATAGTCTTATTCAACTTACTGTGCTAGCACAACAAATATGCTATAACGGACGTGCATTGACACCATTAGAGCACGTGAATTCAACATTAATGGGAGGAGGTAAGAAAATAGAGGACTTACCCGTACCCAAAAAGATCCTTTGAAGTAATGACTTGGAGATAGGACGAACCACGACATACGGTAACAAGGGAGTCAAAAAAACTTTTGGGAATAAAAAGGGGCTTCCCAAAACGAAAACTCATCCCCATGAAAGGGAGGAAAAACATCACCCCAGGGAGAGGAAACAGTAGACAACACTACAAAAAAACCCATCCCTCAGAAAAGGGTGGAGTGTTAAACATGTCCGAAGCGTGAATCGATGGCAGTCGGACGGAAAAGAAGTCGACCCCTTTCCATTGCCCTTGCGCACAGACACAACGTGTTGAGCCGCAATGACTGTCTGGATCCTACGCGTACCGTCAGGACCAACCGCCATATCCCGGAAATAGAAACGGTCAAAAGTGTGCAGTCCTTTCCAAACCCCTGCATTCATGACCTTTATAATATCTAAAGAGTCATGAAAATTCAGGGAAGCAGAAATGGCTCGGATTTCATGTGGTTTAACAGAGAAATTCTGTAACACATGATCACCCGCCATCTCATATGCTAGCTTGATGGTAGCTGCTATCCATCGAGACAAAGCATTTTTTGTGACATCACCAGGCCTAATGGTATAAGAAATAAACAATCTCTTTTTACCCTGCTGCCGGTTTTTTCGTACGCTCCAAATAATACTTCAATGCTCTCACCGGGCAAAGAAGTCTATCCGAGTTGTCAGATGACAGTGTACAAGATAAACTGTGAATGACAGTAGGTGGAAACTCTTAGGGTCGGTACATAAAGTGACAGACAAGTCATGCAAAAAAGCATGTATCTCACTGATCCGACGACAAGCCGCCGGTGAAACTAGAAACAGAGTCTTCCACGTCACGGCACGAAGACTAGCAAACCTCAACGGCTCATAAGGCGCACCCTTAAGAGCATGTAACACAAGAAAGACATTCCATTTCGGAATAATGGAAGGTCGTTCAACCGTAGATTGTAATGATTTAAGTAAATCATGCAACACCAAGTTCGTAGAAAAGTCACGACATCCACACTGTTTAAGAGTAGTGAAAATCGCAGCTCTGTGACTTTTCACTTTCGTGACTTTAAGTTTCCTTTCTTGGACCAACGCCAGAAAGTACTCCGCTAAATCGTTGACATTCTCAATTCTGCAGTCCACCTGTTAACACTTGTTTAAGCTTTGGCAAAAAGTTTTCTTTACTTGTAATTTTGTGTTTGCTTTTCGGTTGAACTTGACATACGGTTGGTAGTTGGGAATTTTGTGTTGAATTTACCATGTCTGTCGCGAGTTCGTTGACAGCTAGCGCATGGAAAGTTTGTGCGCGAGATAGTTGTCAATTTCCTTTACGACGTAAAGACACACATGTTGTGTCCAGACTGTCGGTCATGTTCTCAAGACCGTCAGTGTGAGATCTGCGCCACGTGGTCTCCTGACCAGTGGGTTCAGTTCGGTTCACAGACTCAGGTTTCGGGTACCAGCAAAATCTTGTCGGCTGCTTCATTAGAATTCCCCAACAAGAGATCACGTGAGATTTCGCAATTTTTGAACAAATTTAACTGTCTTGATTGAGGGGTCGTCTCATATCTCCAAAACATATTTATATCCATAGAGGTATGGTACAACGCCTTTCCAGGGGTCGGTGAGTGGGGGATTTGCCTTGAAATTTTGACAGTGGCCAGCTGTTGGCATACGCGTTACATGTAAGGGGGTGTTACTAATTACGTAACGCTCTAGGGGTAGAGGAAGAGGGTATTGTGTTCGATTTACGTAACATTTTTATTCATTACTTAGACCTAAAAAGGTGTTTTTTGGAAATGCGCGGTCAGTCTATGATCGATCCCCATCAGCGGGTATACAAAAAGACCATGGTATGTGATATCCTGTCTGTGGGATGGTACATATAAACAATCTCTTGCTAAAAAAAAATGTAGCAGTTTCGAAGGCACGTGTGCAGGGACTTCAGCTGGGTTGGAGTTATAGACTGTGTTAAGTGAAGTTTATATGGGGCCATGCTCCCCCAAAAAATACATTTCAATTTTTTTTAAGCTTGGGCAAGTAAGGGTTTCGACCTTCAATACCCTCCCCCTGCACATGCACCCGATTCCTCTCTAAGATTATATGTCAAAATTATCAAATGTTAGACATCCAACAGCAGATGGAAGGAAGGATAGGATATGTTTTATGTAACGACACACTCAACACATTTATTTACGGTTGTATGGGGTCGGATGATTATTAAATCAATATGCTTTATCTTTGATGTCGTTAAACAACACACACACACACCCCACCCAAACTTTACCCATTCCAAACGAAATAATATTATTTGAATTTGTCGATTTTAACACGTGAAAGAAGTGAAAATGTTCATTGTCTACTTTAGTATATTTTATTTTTAAAATATATACATGATTAATGTGTTACTAGTATACAAACTAAACTTTGAAAGTTCTACAAACACTTTATAAAATCAATTCTGAAATAGGAAGGTACGACTGTCGATAATACGTTGTCAAGATCAAACCGGTTTCAACTAAAGACTCTAGTACCGTATCCTCAACCGAATGTTCTTCGTACAGCACAAGATTTCTCTTTTAATTTTTTGAGACGAACCCTACAATTTGAAATCTGCAAATGCACGTGTTAACTGAAACTGACAACAGG
Organism: Gigantopelta aegis; assembly: GCF_016097555.1. Lineage (NCBI taxonomy): Eukaryota > Metazoa > Mollusca > Gastropoda > Neomphalida > Peltospiridae > Gigantopelta > Gigantopelta aegis. The sequence goes on from NC_054704.1 coordinate 59,512,313, forward strand.
CTGTCGTTTGTGCTTTGCTGAGCTATGGTGGCACAGGCGACGAATCAAGCGTATGCGTTTGACGTTATCTGTTCATAGCGAACACACACGACTTTTTTAAAAGTGCATTTGAGCTTGTATTTCACATGATGTTATAATATGGTAACCAGAGAATGTAACTTTAAGCGGTCACACAAGGGAGTAAATAAAAGTGGCCGCTTAAGACAGGTCACCGCTGATTACAGGTTGCGACATATAGTCTTCAAAACATATGTTGTTGTTTCTTGTTTTAGCGTCTTTACTGCTAATTAATGAATGTGTGCTTCACAGTTTACTATAAATAAACTTTTGACATGTCGCCTCCTTCAGGAAAAACTGCAACTGGAATGTATTAAATTTACCATTCTCAACAAGTTTGTTTTCTCTTTCCATTTAATTATTTAATTCCTACTTCATGTGATGTATTGTCATAGTAAGTGAATCTACAAATGTCAAGCATAGCCTGCCCAGAGGCAATTAGATGCTTTCCATAGTCATACTTTCTTAATTGGTATACAGTAAAGATGTCGGGACTCAATGGGTACTAGTATTCCTGAAGGTGTGAACATTGGTTATTTGCTGAGCCTTATCGCTGTTGTTAAATATCTCTTTTATATAATAGTAAACATTTATTGAGGCCGCTTAATACAGGTATTTTAGCGATTTGGGATCCAATTTGGGTGGCCGCTGGTCACGTTAGACAGGTGACCGCTTATTACAGGTGCATTTACGTTATATATTGTTTGGGAGGGGAAAAAGTGGCTGCTTAAGGCAGGTGACTGCTGAATACAGGTGGCCGCTAGGACAGGTTTGACTGTAATTAAATATAGAATTATTTGACTAAGCAAAGCACATAATACATACTACTGAATTATTAATTGTCATTTATTTTCTTGCATGAACTGCAATCTAGCGCTTTTAGATTTTTCAAAAAAACTACAAAATCCGCTAACATAAGATCAGTACTTTTTAAAATTCACTAGCCATGATTGAAAATTCACTAGTCATACTTCTGTATGTACATCAGGGGTTATAGAATTAAAACACAAATTTGTCTCTCATTAACTGACCATGTTTTAAAATTCATTTGCAAAATTTTAACTGATAAAACCAATGAATGAAAGTAAATAACTTTCCATTGTATAATTTGAAATACTGATATAACTGAGATCTTGTCTATTAGTTTGTCAATTCACACACACCAGATGGGTTGATTAATCATTAGTTACTTCTACTAATTGGTCTACAAAAATATGCCAAAATATTTATTAGTTTAAAATAAAGTTATCTAGAAAAACATTTCAAAGCATTAAACAATAAATGAATGATCAACAACACGGTCACACCCCACCACAAAAAATACATTGGCTATTGGGTATGAAACAAAAGGTAATGAATGAATTAAGCATTAAACAAATGAATGAAATTAGACTAACAAATACATCCGTTGTTACTTATCAGTAAAGTTTGTTTTATTTAATGACGCCACTAGAGCACATTGATTTTTTATCTTATCATCGCTATTGGACGTCAAACATATGGTCATTCTGACACTGTTTTTTTAGAGGAAACCCGCTGTCACCACATAGGTTACTTTTTTTTCAACAAGCAGTAAGGGATCTTTTATTTGCGCTTCCCACAGGCAGGACAGCACAAACCATGGCCTTTGTTGAACCAGTTATGGATCACTGGTCGGTGCAAGTGGTTTACACCTACCCATTGAGCCTTGCGGAGCACTCACTCAGGGTTTGGAGTCAGTATCTGGATTAAAAATCCCATGCCTCGACTGGGATCTGAACCCAGTACCTACCAGCCTGTAGACCGATGGCCTAACCACGACGCCACCAAGGCCGGTTTGTTACTTATCAGTTGATATCTAATATTTATTTACATGTGTAATGGGAAATCACTACCCCTCGCCACACACACCATAATTTTATTTTATTTTTTATTAATAATTTGTTTGCAAAAAGTTTTCTTACACTCCCATTGGTAAGAACACCATACGTTATTTTTGGTAACACATAGTTGTTTACACATGTATGTGTGTTAAAGCCGCACACCCTAGTTCCATCCAGCGAAAAATAAATTATAATTTGGTTAATCTACAAACCTGTAACACACTTAGATCACGTTTTTATCAAATGGAGTGAAAAAGCAGGTTTTATATCGATAAATACCATGGGAATCCCCATGTCCCAATTGCTTGAAATAATTTTGAAAGTTAGTATTCTGATTTCACCGGTAGATGTCGCTCGAAGCAAAACAATGCCTACGTCACGACAAATTTCACAGAGTGCGCACAGACTTGGGTTGCGTTCTTGTCACCTCTCCTGGACATGTTCCAACTGTTCTGTCCTGGTTGTATCCCCTCTCCAGATATCGTAAGACTTAGCAAAATTATTGGTTTTAAAGGTTAGTAACATTTTGTATTGAGACACTTACTTGTCTGAACTTTATTGTTACTAAAAATGTTCACGAACTGTGAAGAAAAAGCTCACAAATGAACGACAACAAATCGGATGTTGATTGCGCGAACCGTGCACGAGAAAACAAACCGAACCAAAATGATAACGGTCACGTGGTATACCAACGTCTGTGACATTGAAATGGAAATATCCCGTCTAAAAATAGATTAGACCTTGTCTGCTCAACGTTTTTTTCTCAAACATACGTGCGTTTTTAAGAAATAAGAAAAATGCATTTTGTGGTATTACAAAAACCAGGATTACCAGGATTACCAAAAAACACTTCAGGTGAATGGAAATGTATATTCTAAATAATAAACGGTAAGTAAAGTGCAATTTTATTTGTGAAAAAATGGGTTTAATAGCTAAAAACAACGCCATAATGGTTAACAACTAGCCGTAACTAGGGTGTGTCCCTTTAACAATTTCAAGACATACGACTGGCTGCTCCTAGGTGATGACCAGGTCACCAATGCCATACGTCCAATAAATAAAAAAAAGCACAGTGGAAATTGATTACATTGTGACATATTGTTAACCTGGCAATCATGTGTCTGTGTCTAACCTGGCAATCATGTAAGTGCAAAGGGTTGTAAATATCTTTTAGTCGATAAAGGTGTTAAAATGTGCTTAAAACCAGTTTTTTGAGGATATGTAAAGAAATAAAATAATACATATGTGGCCGTTAGATACCATTTATCTCACGAGTTGTTTTAAAATGTATCTAACGAGCGAAATCTGACATACACTAGATTAATATAATTTGACATGTATTTCTTTATACTAGTTCCAACTAAGTCTTTAAGCATTTTTTGTCCAAAATTCCAGTTCAGATAAAAAATAAATGTTCTGCATTTATAAGCATATAATGAATGTCTACTCATGGAGTTTGAAATTCTTATTTAATTTTTTGTTTTGTTTACATACATACAAACTGGATGACAAACTAGTAGAAACATATTAACAAAAGAATAATCATATATACAGTTCGGTTAGATAAAGTAATCAAGAAAAACTCCATGAGCAGACGGCATTCTTCACTAAGGATGAATATTGCTGTTTTATTTATATATTTGTTTTATTTATAATAATGACCAATGTTTTTACAAACTACCTATATTATAAGCAATGTGATAATTCAAATGTCATAATACTTTAAATATTGTACACCTTGACACCTATACTTTAAAATACACTTTTACTTGACCTAGGCAATGTAACATACTGGTGGAAATATACACAAATCAGAATGATACAATTATTGATGAAAAGTTTTGTTTGATATTCTCTTATATTCTCATGTCAAAAAAAAATTAATTAAAAAAATCAGAAATTTTCAAACAAATGGATTTGCAAAAATTAACAGTTCAAGGATGAACTTTTAAATACTTTAAGTAGTGAAAGTACATCAAAGTTTTTATACACCATACATATTATACAATACACCAGATATTTTTAATCCAAATACCGACTCCAAACACCGAGCGAGTGCTCCACAAGGCTCAATGGGTAGGTGTAAACCACTTGCACCGACCAGTGATTCATAGCTGGTTCAACAAAGGCCATAGTTTGTGCTATCCTGCCTGTGAGAAGCGCAAATAAAGATCCCTTGCTGCCTATCGTAAAAGAATAGCCTATGTGGCGACAGCAGGTTTCTTCTAAAAAAAAATAGTGTCAGAATGACCATATGTTTGACATCCAATAGTCGATGATAATATTAAAAATCAATGTGCTCTAGTGGTGTCGTTAAATAAAACAAACTTTACTTTTTTTATTATACAGTATTAACTGGCTATTAATATTATATACCTCTGCTAATTATAATATAAATGCAAACAGACAAAGAATAATTTAGACTTTTAATAATTTGTAACAATTTTTGTAGAGATGTATCGGCAGTTGTACTGGCATTATGTGAATAATGGCTATTACTGGCCATACAACAAACAGCCCACAACATGTAACGGTATGTAACACACTGCCAACAGGCCAATCTTAACAGGTAAGCTATTAGGATTACCCTTGCACTAATATTTCATTTTGATTGCTCATATTGTGAATGTAGCCTGCAGATAGTTTGCTCAGTAAATGGGAACTGGCCTTTCAGGTCATCATCTCTTTGTCAATCAATAAATCAATCAATAAATCAATCAATCAATTAATCAATCATCCCTACCAGACACAAAGACATTGGTGATTAACTGTCTGTGTGCAAGTAAGTACTGAAAACAACTTTACAGCAATTAGTTTACATTTTGCACAAACAGGGTTCCAAATGTAAACTGAAATGTGAAACTTAGGATTTTTTCCCTTAAGTAGCCGGAAGCTATCAAAGTGCTGAATAGTAAGACAGGACACATGCAGCATGTTTGTGTAGCAGTGTTTACTAACCTGCTTTCAAGAATGTCAGGGTCAGTCACAGCTGGTCATTCCCCAACTAACCTTTCTTTAAAGATTTCATCTCAGTCCCAGTTATCTTTGCTATTGGTCAGATAGCAAGTTAATGACAAAGATGTGGAGTTTCTCTTTGTAAACAACAATATCTGCATTTAGTTATTAATGAGCATGGCTACTGATCTGGATGCAAACAAAATGGCTATATTTATTTGCAGTTGGACAAATATATGTACATTGGGGTCAAGTGTCTGGCAAACACATACATTATTTTGGTGTTCAACCTGGAAATTTGTGTGAGGATAAACCATTTTAATATTTTTATGACCAAATCCACCAATACAAACTTTTTTTTAAAGATTAAATTGCCAGAATGTACATGTACTCTCATTAATAACATTTTATCACTGACTTACTTGGATGGCGAGTACATGTCAGCATTATGAAGAATTACAAAGTTATAATAGCATTGTAAAGGATCTTGCACTAGAAGTGGATTATAAAATCATGTAGAATAAATAAAGTATTACAGTACATGCAGGACATGAAGCTCCCATCCAATACTTGATATTACATGTGGATCAAGAGTCCAGCCTAGAGCTTTTTAAGCTATCTTGGCAGTACGAAATCGTAAAACCATCAGAGGCTATGATGTCATTATGACAATGGATTTACGATATTGTAGCGCTAATACAGCTTCAAAACGAAGGGCCCTGGAATTTAAATTCACTGTGATATTCAAAAGCAGTATGTACAGTATCCTGAAGGCTCAGGCAATGTGAACAGGAGAAATCAAACCTTTTCCTCACTAGCAGCAACTCCACCACCATTCCTTTAACAGACCTCATACCTGATCACCACCTTGTGTTGCTGCTATACAAGTGGCACTAAACCACTTGCACAGTTGTTATTAGTATAGTATTATAAATATAACAAGTAACTTCAAACCAATGGGTTATTTAAATACTACAGAGGTTAACCTATGTGTAATCATCAAAGAAAGATTTCAAAAAGCATATCAGAATTTTGTAGTATTTTTTTTTATGAGGAACTATTTCCTAAACCGGACTATATTATGCTACTACAAGTAATGACACGACTCCTGTCCTGGATGGAGGAGCTGGCTGAGGCCAACATCTGCGCCCAGGACAGGCATGCACTACAACAGCTTAATCTGAATGTGCACATTAAAATTAATGAATGAATGAATGTTTAACGACACCCCAGCACAAAAATACACATCGGCTATTGGGTGTCACAAATAGTAAGTATATGAAAATATTATTTAGAATGTGCACGTTAAATTCTCTGACCTAATGACACGACAAATGGTGGCGTGTTGCCTTTAATACTAGATGTGTTTTTCACAGTCACTTTTTAAATATCAATATAGAACAGAACCTTTCTAAACCAGATATCTCTTAAACTGGATTATTTTTATCTGATCCCATGGCTCCAGGTAATATTTTAATGGGCCATTTAATGTGTCAACTACATGCTACTACATTGCACAGTCATTCAAATTCATCTATCTTAAGTACTGGTACATTTCATTATAAACAATCCCACTAGCAACAGAAATGTATACAATACTACTGGTACTCCCCAATACTGGGTGGTAGCTTAAGGTCAGTGACCTGAATACAGAAGTGGAAACAAGTTGGCCAACTGCAATCAATAAAAATGGACCACACTAGGCCTTGAGTGTTGAACAGTCTCAACAGCAGCAGCAATATAAAGTGGGTCGTGAACTTGCATTCACCTGGTCTAGATCAAACAAAGTGAACATGTAGTTCCTCATAAACCTGGCTGTTTTTCTACCTCCCTGACACAAGATCTGCTTCTCTGTCGGCCAACTGGGTAAACACCAAGACCTTTCCCCACAGACAACAAATAGGTTTCTACACACCAGTGTACTCTTTGACTGTGTGGTCCTTTTCCTACATTGATTGGAACAGAGTCCAAAACATACCACAGCACAATCTGCTATACATTATAAACCTAAAAGAAGCACCACTGGTTGTGTGTGTGTGTGTGTGTGTGTGTGTGTGGGGGGGGGGGGGGTGTCTATCTGTATGTCTGTCTGTCTATCCATCCATCTAAACAGTAGACAAAGTGTTTGGAATTGGATATTTGCATAAACCAATCAATTAAAATGCTCATTGTCCATTAATTTGTTTTCTACTGGGTAATTTATGCCAAGCATGTATTATATTTTTCTCTATTAAACTTTAAAATAATGATCTGTTTGTGAAGCTAACCATCTAGATTTTTTTCACTAAATATGGGGGAAAAAAACATTGAACAGATGTACATGTAGATATGTCATACGAAAGAAAGAAGGAAGGAAATGTTTTATTTAACGATGCACTTAACACATTTTATTTACGGTTATATGGCGTCGGACATATGGTTACGGACCACACATGGGCTACTCTTTTCAATTGGTAGCAAGGGATCTTTTATATGCACTACCCCATAGACAGGATAGCACATACCACAGCTTTTGATGTACCAGTAGTGGTGCACTGGCTGGAGCGAGAAATCATACGAAAGAGTGCACAACATTACATTACATTTTATTTTGGTTCACACTTGCATGAACCAAAATAACTTAAGTGGTCAATTTTTACATGAGTTTTAGATAATCATAGTTGAACTGCTAATTATGAGAAATCAGGCCTAAAAGAATTAAGAAATAACATGCTATAAATTAAATTTTCATTGAACAAGTAAAGTGCTTATATATTTTCTTGTCAGCCTTTGAATACAGTGATCATGCATGAAATGAGGAGTGAGTGAGTACTTTTAACAATAACATGCCCATATACCACTAAGGTTTCAGGCATGTCTGTCACGGGCCAAGTCTCTGGATAGCCAGTGGCTTGGACCAGGACAGAGCATGAAATGAAGTTTGTTTTGTTTAACGACACCACTGGAGCACATTGATTAATTAATCATCGGCTATTGGATGTCAAACATTTGGTAATTCTGAGGAAACCCGCTACATTTTTTTCTAATGCAGCAAGGGATCTTTTATATGCACTTTCCCACAGACAGGAAAACACATACCACAGCCTTTGTCCACTTGTGATGCACTGGTTGGAATGAGAAAAAAACAATTGGCTGAATGGATCCAGCGAGGTAGTTCAATCCTGCGACGCAGGCACCTCAAAGCGAGCACTCAACCAACTGAGCTAAATCCCACCCCTGCATGAAATGAAACAGCAACATATACATTAGTGCACCATGCATGGACAACAGAACTGAAAAGAATTAGTATTCATGACACTTGTAATCAATTAATTAATTAATTACTAGGATCGTCACTAGTACACAACATTAGACTTGTTAAAACAACCATAATTGTTTGCTTTTGCTTAGTGAATACGGTGAAGGCTATTTAAAGCAACAACATGTACTGCAAGCTGTATTATTTTACATTTTAACAATATTATACATTTTACTGGAATTAATTTTTTTTTTAAAAGGCATACAATATAAATTAATTTTAGCACTATCAATCCCAAAATGTCAGTAAGAATTTGGCCAGCAGGAATTTGAAGCACAACACTGCTTACCAAAACCACCTGTTCACTCAAGTATCTCAAACAGTGAAATTGAAGCCTTCAATAAATTATGAGATGCTGAGCCAATACATGAGCTAATAGCCTCAGCTAACATTTCTGAGTTCAGTGTGGGAACATCCTGTGGCATGCAGTTATAGTCCAAACATATGTTGCCATGGCCAACAGCATGGATGAGTGGCTGTCACAGGAATGCCTCATGTCCATCACAGCCCTTAATCATGCCACTCCTTCCAGCACACCCTCCCAACCAACTTGTATGTATAGCCAACACTGGTTAACAAACTAAACATTTAAACATTTTAAAATAGAAATTACTTTTACTGCCTTACGTACACCTTATTATTATTTATTTTTTTATTGGCCCAGAAATGTCGATAGCGTCAGGGATGGGGCCCTGATTCACCATCTTACAGATAATGTTGAACACACACACACACACACAGAGAGAGATATATATATATATATATATATATATATATATATATATATATATATATATATATATATATATATATGAAGTAAAACAGGACAGCAAGACAGTTCTAACATTAAAAAAGCATACACGCACACACCAGCACGCAACAGCTTGATAACAATTGTATACATGTGATTAGTTTCCAATCAGTTGTATTATAGTTTATTAATGTTCTGTGATACTGCAGGAAGTAGAGACGAGAGGATTTAAATGGTAATAATAATAATAATAATAATACCAAAAATATTATATTAAATATTTTCAACTAATGAATGATACAGTGACCACTTGGTAAAAAAATTTGTTAAAGACTGTTCTTACTAAAATATAAATGTTTTTTTATAGAGTATCTTTGTTTAATTTCTTTTTTAAAATGAATAATATTTAACTTAACATTTTGCACTTTACATTTATATATGAAATACTTAGAAGTAGCAAGAGATCAAAGATACTATCTGTTTTAATGTTGTCTTTAAATCCAAATATGACTAGTTCGAGAGACACTTTTAAGTTACATAAGTGATTACAGTACTTCGATAACCAGTTTAAAAACGAATTCCAAAATGTTTGAACAAAGTTACATTCACAAAAAAGATGTTCTATTGTTTCTTTATTTACATTACAAAAGGTACATGTTTCAGAATCAATAAGTTTTAGCTTCACGGCAAAAATATTTGTCGTTACTTTTCTGTGTAATATCCTATATTGGAACCATCTTAATTTTACTTCTTGTGTGGTGAGAAATGGTTTCCAACAGATAATGGGCCAGATAAGATCAGTACTAAAACGATTTTGCCATTTTGCCATGGCGGTATTTGGTACGTCTGAATATGTTAATGTGTAATAGTATAATTTTGATCCTTTTTTAATGGAACAAAGTTTTCTTTGGACAGGCAAATCGTCTAAAGGAATATTTGTGTTTATCTTATTAATTTGAGTTTTTTTAAGGTATACCTTGAGTGAATTAATGACTCCTGATATTCTAAAAAAGACTCATGTAAGTCATAAATATAATTAAATTCAGTTAATGTAAAGAATTCTACACAGTCATTACTAGATCGCATATTTCAGAGATGCCTTTTTCTAGCCATTTTTGTTTTAGAAACATTTTCCTGTCAATTTTTATATGACAATTAGAGAAAATTGGTTCTGATAAAAAAATCTTTAAAGTCTGTTACCTTAATAACTGTAGAGAAATCACAAAAAGCCCCAATACAGTCCTTCCAAAACAAGTTGTTAATATTTTTATAACATCTTTGAGGGAAATCATTACCAAATACAGGAATATTACGGGGAAAACATGCCAATAAAAGAGGTTTCCATTTTGAATCATTACTTTCCAGTTTTCGTAACCAAGTAATTTTCAAAGCTTTAACATATTTAAATATATCTATCATGCCTTACACCTTATTATTTAATGTATAATATATTCAGGAACCTTTTTGAATTCTCAGCATCTTCTTTGCATTTGGTTATGTTTTTCCCATGTTTTTTTTTTATATCTATAAAATGTACATTGTGGGGTGTTGTTTTTTTTTTGGGGGGGGGGGCTTCATTCTTTTGCTACTTATGCTAAAAAAAATCCTTTTCTATATTAAACAAACAGGGAAAGCTGAAAGTTTTTTGCTGTAATATTTTAGTCTTAAACTATTCTAATTTAAATTTACCTACATTTTAGTTATCATTAATTTGTGAAAGCTGTTTACAAAGTGTTTACTTGTAGGTGGCAAGCAATGATTTTCTTTTTTTTATGTTTACAATTATGTTAGATACAACCACCTCTTTTCTCAAGCAGCCTTCTACTTTGAAAGGTAATGAAGATCCCAAGTTTATAATTAAAATATCAAAACATTTAAACAATATACTTGCCAATATAATAATTATGTACTTTTTATAAAGAATTATTGATAATTATTCCTACCTACAAATGAACTGTAATCCATGTAAAAAAATTGAGTAGCGATTCGTTTACAACCCATTCTGCTTTTTCAGTAGTAGTCTATGTCACAGCAGTGGTAAAGCAGTAGCCCAGTGGTAAAGCACTCGCTTGATATGTAGTTGGTCTAGGATCAATCTCCGTTGGTGGGCCCATTGGGCTAAGAGTGGGACATACAGGTGATGCGCCAGTTCCGGATAATTTTTTGTTCACCTGTAGTTACCGATCAGTCTGTCGGTTTATTCAATTTTTAGTCATTTCTATTGTAAATTTCATTAAAAAAAATATTCCAACAAATAAATAATACATGTTTCTTGAAATTGTATGTAAAAAAAACTAACAATATACAGTCTTGGTTTTGCTTTGGATGCCGATACATAACCACTGTTAAAAATTTACACGAGCAGACATGAAACAAAAGACGTTTAACAATAAAGATGAAGTTTTTTATGTTTTTCTATTTATATCCTTTGAAATTTTATAGTACGTGTAGGGGAAACATACCGTATATAGATTGTGCATGACAAGTTTTATGAAAAGTGATGCTGCAAACAACTTACAATAACTCCTCAAAGGGGACACACTTGATATGCCAGCTGCGGATCACTCACAAAATGGAAGTATTTACATTGTAATTGCCGCTAGATGGCACAATGAACGCAGGGGTTATCTCAAAACTCAAAAACGTTGAACACAGTGGAATTTTTTTCTCCCACTTTTTTCCCCCTACTTAATAATAATAATAATAATAATTATTATTATTATTATTATTATTATTCAGGGGTGGTGCAGATGGTACGGCCGGTACGGCCATGGCCATACCACTTTTCAAAGACCCGTACAAATTTGTGTGTGTGTGTGTTATACTTGTTACATCTGTGAAAATGTCCTTACAAGTAACTTGAAAGGTGAGTCGGGCAACCACGAGCCGAACCACTATTTTTTTTACACTTAGCCACCCGTTATTATTTATTATTATTGATATATACGGTAATAAATGAAAACAAAAATGTATTATATAATAGAATGCCAGAAATCAAATATAATTCGTACAAAACAAAAATAATAAGGATTGCAGTCGCACCTTTATTTTGACACAAGCCCCGTATATCTGACGTCATCGTCGATTTTCAATCGATTTTAGAAATTGCTAATTAGGGGCGTAATCAGGGGTGTGGGTACCTCATGGAGTTGCAAATGGCCATAAAATATGTCAAGCAAGATACACGAACATAAAGAAAGTGCTAAGATGTTGGAAATAGTATTTTTGAAGGCGTAATCCTCTCATTTCGAAAGTGATCCAGAACTGGACAAAGTGATCTGCAACTGGCGTATGCCAGCTCAAACAACACTGTTGTTGGTGTCAAATGTTTACCTAAATTTACATTTTATATCACTGTTTATTTAAATGGTTGATTGTCTTTATTACCAAGAATTTCTTTTAAAGTCATACACGCACATGTTGACATAATTCATAATTTTGTTTGAAGTGATCCAGAAGTGGCGCATCACCTGTACCCCAGGGGTAAAGCACTCACTTGATGCATGGTCGACCTGGGATCAAGCCCTATCGGTGGACCCATTGAGCTATTTCTCTCCAGTATATTCGGTCTATGGGATAGTGCATATAAAAGATATCTTGCTAGTAATGGAAAAATGTAGCTTGGGTTTTCTTTCTAAGACTATCATGTCAGAATTATCAAATGTTTCACATCCAATAGCCAATGATTAATAAATCAATATGCTCCAGAGGTGTCATTAAACAAAACAACTTTAAACAAACTATATAGCTGTTTGGCAGTAACGTTAACATGAATAAAAGTTATCCATATTCGAGCAGTTTTGTTTAATTAGAGCAAAAATCAGCCTGTCCCACCTACTCTAAAAGAATGGGATCTTGTACGCCTATGACATAGGTGTACATTCAAGAATATGTAGACCTACTGACCAAGCCTACCATTTTATATGAGTAATAACTGCAATTATGTTGAGTAGTCTCTCTCCCTCTCTCTGTCTCTGTTTCTCTCTCAAATTGCAGAAGTTCTTTAGCTAATCAGTGCTCAATTTTTACGGTCGTCTGGTCGTCCATGACGACCTAATATTCTTCTCTTTTTTTCTTTTTTTTTCTTTTTTTTTTAATCCCTTCACAGATAACCTGTTTACAATTAACTGCCCCAATCCAGGGAAATGACCTAATATTCAGGCAACTTAATTCTATGATACTAGATGCCCGTCAGATGACTAACTTTTTTTTTACACCAAACAGCAAGTTGTGTCCCATAATAATGTGCAGTTTCCTTGTCCACAATCGCTTTTAAACTGTCATTATCTAAAGCGTCAGTCAATCAGTCGAAATCACGTGAGTTTGTTTGCCACTTGGAACTCATTGGTCAATTCTGTGAGACATCGGGGGAAATCATAATCGGCTGAAGTATTCCGAATAGGAAACATTCCAGTGCATTTGATTGGAACATTTGATTGGAAAATAGCTGACGTGTCACCAAATCACAAAAATCTTAAGCAATTTGGGCCTAAGTGTACATGTGTATAACTACAAACATTTAAAAACATTATATAACATTACATTAAAAAATGTGGAATCAGACAAAACCGACAATATATAAGTATAACTATAAATGTTGACTGTTTCTGATGTTGATGACATTGCTTTTGATGTTTCAGTACCCAGTGCGCTGTGTTTTATCAAACTCCATTTTGGATTCATTCACCTCCTATCTCTTCCTGTAGCATTTGGACTTACAAAAAAAAAAAAATACTTAAGTGTGTATCAATTATGTGTTTTGATTTTTATTCTGGTCATTATTATTCCCCCAAAATTTGGCATTTCCAAATTTTATATTTCTAATATAAAACCTTTTAAAATATTAAAAAGTGATGTATTTTATTTCAGACAGTACATATTACATTTTACAGTGACAACATATTAATGCCAAACCTGTTGGTTGTTGTTTTATTGGAATATAAATATAACTATTTTCAAAACACGGATGAAATCAGGGCAACCAAATTTTTGGAGGGGAAACCTCAATGTGAACACATACACATGTACTTGTCCTCGGTCAAGCAACCAAAATCCTTAAAATGGAGCATTGCTAATGAATACCAGTTATAGTGTAAAACCTGATAGCCTATACAGCTTCAACTTCAAATGTAAAAAGACTATTCTTTATTATATGTGCTGAAAATCCATTGAATATATAAACCCACTGTTTTATGAATGGGAAACACTTGGACCAAATATAACACAGTTTATCATCATATTCATCATGTTTGGCCTTATATGAAGTGTCAATAGCAGGCCAAGGAAGTCCAAAGTGAATAGGGACTCATTTGAAAACATGACAGTTACCAGCGACAAATACCCCAGTTCTGATGCTCCCTACACTATTCACGTCTGTGGGCATGTGACGATTTGTCAAGGTACATGTAGGCACAACCCGGGGCCGTCGAGCATGAAGATGGGCTGCAAGACGACGATTTCTAATGGCCTCAGATTACAGTTATCTTCCCATTTGGTTGTCCAAAATCCTGAAATTTGACCGCACAAGTAGTCTGATGTTACTACATGTTGTTGCAATATTTTTTAACAGTTTTGAGCTAATAATTTGGTAAAAAAGAGCAAAAGTTGGATTTTGTTGGTCAATATTGAGATTTTTGAATTTTTTTTAAATATTGAATTTTAATGAGTTTCTCAATTATTGCAATTGGACAGAAGATCTAAATATAATGAATATATCATTACTAAATGTAATTAAACACTTTAAATAAATACTATACAGTTTTTAACAAGATTAAGTACTCTAATAATACATTTCACCTACATTTATGTAAATTACACACTTCAGTCATTTTTCAAAAGTACCAGTCGAGGCATGGGATTTTTAATCCACATACCGATTCCAAACCCTGAGTGAGTGCTCCGCAAGGCTCAATGGGTAGGTGTAAACCACTTGCACTGATCAGTGATCCATAACTGGTTCAACAAAGGCCATGGTTTGTGCTATCCTGCCTGTGGGAAGCGCAAATAAAAGATCCCTTGCTGCTAATTGGAAAAAGTAGCCCATGTACTGGCGACAGCGGATTTCCTCTCAAAATCTGTGTTGTCCTTAACCATATGTCTGACGCCATATAACCATAAATAAAATGTGTTGAGTGCATTGTTAAATAAAACATTTCTTTCTTTTTCTTTTTTCAAAAATGATCTTTTATCCTTAGAAAATCTAATCAACTAATATTCTATGCTGTCTGAATGTATTTATTGTGTTCAGTAATCAGATGCTGGTACACTTGTCAAGTTTATTGCAGAAAATGTGCCAAAAAGGTTAACATTTAGCTTGTAATACATATGGCAACATAATCCATAATGCATTACTATAAACATCCTTCCAATCAAGAAATACTACACTGAGGTCTCCAAGACATTGGCACATGATTACACTTGTTAACAGTTATCACTGGAAACTGAAAAATATGGTGCAAGTACCTATTGGTAGGATTTACAACAGCATTTTGTGCCAAAATCTTCATTTTCAAAGTTGTCATCAACAAAAAACATATTATGGTGTATACCTAAGTAACATCTGTTGGGCATATTCATATTAATATGCATTTATATGGCTGTTTTGCCTTTTACCAAGTGGCTACATGTCTAATACAGTAAATGAAGTATACTACTCAAAAGAATTTAAGGGTCAAAAATTTATAACCAAATAAGTTTCAGAGTGTATTAGATTGATGATGTAAACTACACCAAATTTTTTATTTATTGTTCCATATTTACAAAAAACCACAAATAAACGTCACTGTATATAAAAAAAAAGTCACATGGCATGCTGTCAAAGTTGAAGGTTGTCAAACATGGATTTTACACATTAGAACATTCGTTTAATAGTGTGTGAATCCACCCCTGGCGCGAATACACTCGACACATCGTTGCCTCATGCTGTTGATCAGACGTCTGAAGAACTCTTGGGGAATGGCCTGCCACTCTGCCATAAGAAGTTGACCCAGATCATGAAGGTTGGCCGGAGGGGCATGGTTATCCGAAACTCTCCTGCCTAATTCGTCACAGGCGTGCTCTATTGGGGCCAAGTCAGGCGAATATGCTGGCCAATCCATCCTGGCGATACCTTGTTGTCTGAGAAAGTCTGTTACCACCCTGGTGCGGTGGGGTCTGGCATTGTCATCCTGCAGAACTGCCCCGCCGCCAATCTGCTGAAGGCCTGGGAGAACCAATGGCCGGATAATCTCATTCAGATAGCGGATTCCATTTAGATTGCTATCCACTACATAGAGGGCGGTCCTGTGGTGGATAGAGATGCCGCCCCACACCATGACGCTGCCACCACCGAACCGGTGACGTTGTCTAACATTAACGTCAGCGAAGCGCTCCCCAGGACGTCTGTAGACACGAACCCGACCGTCGTTGAACTGGAGACTAAACCTGGACTCATCAGTGAACATAACTCGACCCCACTGAACACGTTGCCACCGCAGATGAAGCATGCACCAGTGATGTCTGGCTGTTCTGTGACGTGGTAGGAGTGGTGGTCGAACAGCCTGGCGACAGCAGTGTAGATTATTGGCTCTCAGACGATTGCGTATGGTTTGATCAGACACTCGAGTTCCAGTCGCAGTCCGCAGATTGTCACGTAATCGGCGTGCAGTGGTTGTGTGTTGACGTAGAGCCATATTGGTGATGTAGCGGTCCTCTCTATTTGTAGTGCTTCGGGGTCTTCCCGAACGTGGACGATTTCAAACAGAATTCGTTGCTTGGTACCGTTGCCACAGTCGGCCAACGACACTCTGACTGACACCAAGTCTCACAGCAACATTTCTTTGCGTATTGCCATCCTGAAGCCAAGCAATAGCCCTTCCTCGATCTTCGATAGTCAGTTGAAAAAAGTAAAGTTTGTTTTATTTAACGACGCCGCTAGAGCACATTGATTTTTTTCGATAGTCAGTTGAAGTCGTACCATTGTCGAATTTGGAGTGTGCACCGTACACGAACGCAAGCTCCAATTATACGGAAATTCAGCATTGGGACCACGTGCAAAGCGTGCAAATGAAGCGCTTTGTGAAAAAGCAAGTTATGGGCACTTAGCAGACCTTTCGCTTTCGCCCTAATTTACGTGCAAATGTAAGCATGTTTTCGCCATTAGAACTAGTCGACAGTGTCAATGACAGTGGATTTTAATTCATTTATGGGTTGCTTACACCCACTTTCGTCAAAATGGAACAATACCATGCGTGACATTATGGTTTAGCCAACATAACTGACATTCAGAAAATAATGTCGAAAATATCGTTTGACCCTTAAATTCTTTTGAGTAGTATAGATTCAGTAAATATAGCAAGTCAAAATTGAATCTGAGGCCTATCATGTCTAATTTTCCCTCAAATTAGTGTATAAAAATTTGCTGCAATTAATGGCCCCAATTTTGTGACTTTCACCATCCCTCTGACACATTTCTAATAAGGTACCATGAATTCAGTCACCATATCTTTAATAAGCCTCCAATTATCATATCTAAAAGGTAAAATTTTACAGATACAGATTTTTTTTTTTTTTTTTAAATTTGAATTTAAAGTTTAATATTTCATTAAAAATGAAGTAAAATCTAATGATTGATTTAGGTTTTTTTAAATATTTCAAAATCTTTCCAAGACAACACTGTGTAGATAGAACATATGTAGAAGAAAATATAGCTGTTTATTGTATGAAAGAATTCCAACATTTGATAAAGTTGTTACATTTTTAAGTTGGTGTCCCTCAAGTTTCCATTGCTAAAATTGGCCATGGCAAGGCACTGTGGTAGGTGTTTTAACACAGCCTCTATATACTCTCATTTTAAAGGTGACATTCCGATACTTAGCATTGCTTTAATATGTATATCATTGGAATGCATTAGTGTGAGCCAGTTTTTAGGGGATAGGCTTCAGATTACAGTTATCTTCCCATTTGGTTGTCCAAAATCCGGAAATTTGACCACGCAAGTAGTCTGCTGTTTGACTGTGATTATTTCATGGCAGACATCCATGAAGTGGCAATTATTTGACTGAAGTGACAAGGGAGAGCATGTAGTTTGTAAACATGTGTAACTTGTTGACATTGAAGACTTGTTTGTGGTTATTCCGGCCCATGAAATAGTGGTGCTTGTCGTGTAAAATGGGTGTATTCCGGCCTGGTTTAGAGGGTGTGTTTGTTTAAACCAATATGCTGGGAGAAAGAGCTGGACAACAGGGGTTGTCCTTTTCAGTGTATGTGTCCCCCAGGCAGGCAAAGGTACATACAAAAATCCACGGGCCTGCTGATATTAATAAAAATGTTATAGCCACTAAGGCTATATAGATGAATCAATCCTGTACTCCTGTCGTTGCCCTGGGACGACCTGAACAGGGTCAGTCGTCAACATTTTGGGTTTGTTGGTACATGTTCCATAGTCTGCTAATCACTGATTTCGAAACATTGAAGGTGTTGGCCACTTCACACTGACTTTTGCCCATTTGCAGCATGCCAATAGCCCGTAGACGCTCATCCCGTTGCATACACCGCATAGCAAATTCAAACAATAAAAATGAATAAAAACAAAACAATAACAACTGTATGATCAACAGACTGAAAAAGATTGACAGAAATAATGTTCCACAGTGATCAATCGACCTTCTTAGAAATTGTCAAAATCGAGAATGACACACCACGCACGTGATACACATGCAAACTATGGAATGTGTTTCAGTGTGTTGATAAACAGACCTGAACATTCTTTACTAGGATGTCTGTGGTCTAAACGTATGTTCAGTCTAATAGTTGATACTAACATTAATATTTCTGGTTCCCCTACTTTTTTTAAAGAATATATATATATATATATATATATATATATATATATAATGAAGCGGCCCCTGGCCAGCTTTAGCTCTTGCTGTGTATTCGATGTAGTTTAACGTGTTGATTTATCACGTTTAAACACTTTTATTCTAATTATGAACTATTAAGGATGTTTCGTTGGAATATAAGGAACGACGGAACGTATAAAAGTATTAAAACGTGAGTACTGTTCTCTATATAATAAAATAATAGAACGTGAGTACTGTTCTCTATATAATAAAATAATAGAAGTTATAGTGTTCACAACAATTTATACTTAAATATCTTATTTCTTTATCTACCCAGAATCTTTTCGTATTATTACTAAATTATCTTTGGCGTTAATTACACTTGTAAAGGCATGTAAAATGTAAGCCGATTTAAAGTGTTGTTAACTATACATTTTTGGTTTTGTTTATATGTTATTTGACATTGGCGATATAAAGAATAAATTATTATTGTCTTTATCAACCTACAGAGAACAGCATCTCCACATTAAATTGTAGACTATAAAATAAGAAATATCAAACAATTCTATAATTAAAATTAAACATGGATCTTAATTGTGCATTTTAACTATTTCCGGGTTTTGCATTTTGACGTCGCCTTCCGATTGTGTAATCGGAGGAACTTGGAAAATAATGACGTAATGTTAGCCGATGTCATGTAACATGACGTCATTTACCCGGGTTGGGGGTATATAAGTCGAAACGTAACACTGTAACGGGGGCTTGAGGTTTTTACCCAGCTCCGAAGACTGGAACCAACAACAGCAGAGTGGAGACCAGAATGCAAGGGACGCAGTGCTAACGCAAGGGACGCAGAACAATGCAAGGGACGCAGAGGAACGCAAGGAACGCAGGGTTAACGCAAGGGACGCAGTGTTAACACAAGGGATGCAGTGTTAACGCACAGAACGCAGTGTCAACGCAAGGAACGCAGAACAATGCAGTGTTAACGCAAGGAACGCAGCACAACGCACGGAACGCAGTGTCAACGCAAGGAACGCAGCACAACACAGCGTTAACGCAAGGAACGCAGCACAACGCACGGAACGCAGTGTTAATGCAAGGAACGCAGAACAACGCAAGGGACGCAGTGTATCGCAAGGAACGCGGCTTAACACAGTGCTAACGAAACGGACGCAGAACAACTCAGTGTTAACTCAAGGGACGCAGCAACAATGCAGTGTTAACGCATGGGACGCAGCATTGAACGCTTTGTTAACGCATGGGACGCAGAATAACGCAGATTAAGACGCATAGCATATTAGATGTTCAGCGTGTATATGTGATATTGTTTTGAAATATGTTAGCATCTGGGAACCCCTTACTTTCTTGTACTTTGTAATGTCTTAGTGTCAGTCATCAGCAGCAACAACTACCTCATCGCCATTGGTATTCTAGGATTGTGAACTTAGTGCATTCTATAATTGTGCTAGTGTATTCCAGAATTGTGGAATTAGTGCATTCTAGGATTGTGAACTTAAGTGTATTCTAGTGTTTTGGATGAGAGATTACAGGTTGAGGTTTCCCTGAATTCTCGCTACAGCTCATGGTGAGCTGTGACGGAGGAGCGGGACAGGAACTGGAGGTAGATGCAGGTGTAAGGCGCGGCGACGCATCCATAAGGCATCCAGGGAACTCGAAGTATCGCTGTCACTCCTCAGAGGTGACTTTGATGTACTCCAGTTGTTGAAGACCGTCACCACTCTGTTGTTGGATGTTTGACCTAGACCGGTACTTCTGTTGATGTTTAATTCCCACCAGAGACTCAAGACCTCTTATATTCTCGGAGTGGACCCACAGGGACAACGGCTTGACTACGGGCACCAACAAGGTGTTGCCTTCTCTCTTTGTTAGCTTCACTAGGATATTAGACCTTGGACCTCCTGTGGTTCGATAACGTTTCCAGTGTACCAGACCGACGCCCCACCCCAGATGAAATCTGAGTGGATTTGCACATGGCCAGTGCAGTTCCAATACACTGTAAATGAGCAGTGTATACTACCAGACACAATAATTGGACAATAACACGCGTCGCGAAAATAACGCGATCGATCAATTCCATGTCAACCATTTGCTTTATTTGTGTTTTGTGACATAAATGTTTATTCTCCAACTTCTGTGTTGTGTTGTAATTTGAATTTCTAGTGTTATCTAGTATCTTGTTATATCTGGATTTTAACTGGACCTTAACTCTTCTAAGACCCTGAAGAGAACGCTTCCTGCTCAGTAGCGTTATTTCAAATTATCACTGGCGGGGCTCGGAAACACAATAGTTTGTGGCGCCAGCTACCAAATTTAAAGCGCGAGCAATTGTGGACATGAGCCGCCCCGTTACAATATATATATATATATATAATATTTCAACTAGATTTTATTCAAATAATATAAAATAATTAAATTATTAAAAAAACATACACACCGAGAATGGATATGTTTTTGGCAATGACATATACACGTCTCGTTCTCCAGTGATTCAGTTTGTTTTTGTAGTTTTTTGTCATATAATATGCAGTCTTTAGCCATTGTTTGTGCAATGACCTCATTGTCTAAAAAAATATGACCACATTTCCTGTCCGTACAGCGCCAGACAAAGTAATGTTATGTGATCAGTGGTTTCAAAACGCATTACTGAACAGCTGTTTACACTGAGATAATAGTGTATATAATAAAGATGTGGCCCCTAAGGGGAAGATAATTTTTTAGCCTTTGCCATTAGTTCACAGGGACAGTGAAAGGATACATGAATGTTACCAGAATGTTACATACTTTTGGAGTGGAAGTGGCCTGCCTTAGTTTAATCATATGACAGGGATAACAGTGTAAAGACTTTAATTTCATAAGAATAAATGTGGTTCATCTAGCTCATCTGTTTCATATGCAGTTACAACAGGTGTGGTAAATTGTTCAGACATATCCATGAGATGCAAAGTTGCTTATGCCCTTATATCTGCCAAAAGATGAAAAATATTGAGTGTTCTTATACTTGCCTTTCATCATTTTGCTTTAATATAATCTTTATTTAAAGATTTGGAACTGCTTTCCTTATTTGAAATGTCTTACCTAGAATTATTACTAGAAGAGCAGTGGGTTGCTCTTCTGCCATTTCCAAATGGAGAGGCCTGTTGTTAATGATCATCCATCAAAGAAATGCACCCATTATTACTGGTGGACTAACTACTATCAATGTCAATGATTTATCATTGGGTTGGTGTTTTTTATATGATAAGTCATCACATGTAATTAGTACAAGCATCACTGAGGTGTGTACCTGTGTAAACTGATAAACAACTCCTTTAATCTTGAATTTATATAATTCTGAATCAAGATAACATCTGGATTAGGCTGATATTAAAATAAATCTGTCCCAGGACCAGATTTTAAGAGTTAAACATTTTGATTTACAGTGAAACCTCATTAGTCCGGACTCCAGTAGTCCGGAATCCTCACCTTATGGACGTTTTTTTTGCAAAACGAAACGACCACTCAGTAAAGTTATTCATTAATCCAGATATTCAGCTTCCGGAAGTAAAGGCAAGTTGCTTTGTTTGACCGGTCGCCACTGATTGAACATAAAAGTAATCCACCAATTAAGGCAATTAACGCTCAAGGAATCGACAGAGATAAAATGGCTGCACGGGGTTTCACACTGCAGTTTATTTAACCATTCACCTGTGTCTATTTAGTGTTAGTCAGATAGAGCACAAGTCTTCACAAGTGTTTGTTTGGGTTTTTTAAATATAATTTCTTTAATCTATGACCAGACTGGCTGTTTTATTTTATGAAGAAAAAAAAAGAAGAGTATTTTATTTTTAAAATTGGTAACTCTTGATCATACCCTACGGTACCCCATGACCTCGTTTTGTAACTACCCTCCTAACTTACCTGTATGATTTATTACTGAATACTGTTCATAATTGTTTTGGTGTCCAACTCAAGAGTACTGCCAGTCACCCAACATAAAGACAAAGGAAACGTCTTTATATGTTATTGCTATCAAAACACTGGCTTGTGACTCTTTCACAAGTGGAACAATGCTCATTCAGTTTCACGCCGGTTTCGAGAGAGTTGTATTTCTGTGCTAGGGGCGGAGGGATGTATCATGTTGGCGTTTATATTATATCAGTAGATATAGCAGAAATGAATGATAATTTCGCCATTTAATATGTTTAAAATATAATCTGTAAATGTAGAAACTTTAAACTAATAATGGTTGTATATAAGTGAGAAACAATATGCATTCCTCAACAACGTACCCACTTCGTGGAAATGAACTCAACCACGTGGCCTAGATTTACATTAACCTGTACGACAAAACACGACTAATAAAATTTAAAACTTGTTGTCGCTAGTAATCAAACATTTAGTATCAACAATGCAACACGTCTTAAACAGTATTTCATTTTATTTAATCGCACTTTCTCACTTTAAGACAATCACCTGGCAGTACACTACTGAATAGTAGACTGGCCTCACGGACATGCAAATAGCGCTTATTCACACCACGAGGCGGATCAACAGAACAAAACTGGTTGAAGAAATGTTTTCTTCTAAAAATCAAATGTGTCGTTTTTATTTTGTTTCTGAATCAAGGGAGGTTACTCATCACGTACATTTCAGTAATCCGGAAATTCGTTAATCCGGACGTTTTTTTTAATAACCATATTGTCCGGACTAACAAGGTTCCACTATTAGATGACACTCTATGTACAAATGAAAGTTAACTGTAGCTTGCATAGCTGCGGGAAACAGTCTAATCTGTCAGAATTTTAATATAGGATCAGAAAAAAAGAAAAAGAAGAAACACAACATCAAAATATATGCATTAACACTTTTCCATTTTGCCTCAGGCAATTTTTGCTGTAATAAATATGTGTGTTTCCCTCTGGCATGTGTCAGAACATCAAAGATTTTTTTTTCACAGAAGTATCAAACATGATACACCTTGATACCTATGTGTACAGCATTTTAAGCAATGCATGTAATGGAAGGCGCCATTAGCAGTTGTTAAGATAAAATTACATATCTGACATTATTAAAATAACATCTCAGGCACACCTTAGTATGTCTCCAAGATAAAGTGGGTCAATAGCTGGGATGGTGTTGATGTTGAAAAAACCCACCAAGAAATCATTAGATTTTAAAACTTCCATTCTTAAACATGCCAAATACAGACATTATGGACAGATTACCGTAACATTTTCAGTCTTTAAATAAATTGAAAAACTATACAATCATTATGTTGTAAAATTATGCAATGACTGAAACAAATTTGACATGCACGGGGTGTTATCAGGGATTTATCCTATACTGTAACTTATCCATGATATCCATGTCATAAACCCATGTGATAATTTAGTGTATTAACCCAGTTAATAATGGTATGCAAATTTAAAGGTATATGCAAATTTGTACGGTCTCTAGTTGCTGTCAATGGGTCATTTGTTTACAACCTGAGCGTAACGTTTTCATAAGATTTAGTTAAAATGTGTGATGTCACACTAATTTGTGCTAATCGTGATTGGTAGTAATATTGACACTGATTATTTGTGCAAATACTACTGACAATAAGGGGCCGTCCATAATTTTCAACATTTTCACAAGCGTACAAACCGTACGTGGGGGGACGGGGTTAAGGAGCCAGCGTACACTTTTTTTGAAAATGAAAAATGTCAATCAACATTTTTCATTTGGGGGATGTACACTTTTAGGGGGGTAGGGGGTTGGTCAAAAGTGTACTCTTGTGAAAATGTTAAAAATTAAAGTATACACTTTTATTTGTTATACAGTTGTTATGCAGTATATACCAGAGGTTGAAACTAATGCGGGGTACCCCCAAAAATGGAACAGCAATTTTTAGCAAAAATTATGGTTGCTATTAAAAACATTAATTAAATCTCTTAAATTGTATGTGACCCCCCCACCCCCCACCCCCCCCACCCCCATTTTTTTGCAGGTAGATTAGATGTGAGATGCCACACTTTTTACTGCTGTACTTCCTGGGTGTGTTCCTGGGCATGTTTATATGCTGCTTATATCAGTTTTATTAGTAAACGTTAACATTATCGGCAATATAGGAATTGATTTGGTCTATTAGAACCTTTAGTACTGTAATTTACTAAATATATAGTGTACTATTAAAAAATGCAAAACAGTGTCTACTAATATACATATTAAAAATTTTTTATAATAATAATCTCATTATTTAATTATCTCAAGTGCCAAGTCCTATCCTATTTTTTGCAGGTAAATAAAATATAAGGAACGACACTTTTTGTATGTACTACCCAAGAAGATTGATACATTGTTTAGATCAGTTTCATTTCAAAATGGTAACATTATAAGCAATGGAAACTAATTTGGTGTACAGTACATGATTGGTTTTCATTTGCATTATGCCTAAAGTGTGTTACTTTAAAAATTTAGCAAATCATCAAGTACCAGTGTAAACAGCATGAATACAGTATTTCTTAAATTGGTAAGTAGCTTAATTTTTAGTTGGTATATATTGATGATGCTTAGATTTTGATATGAGATTAGTTAATAATTGGGAATTTATAGCCAAGAAATTGGGAATTTTCTGTGACATTTGCTTTTGGGAAGGTGTCAATGTTTGGTACCATACAACACCTGGATAAATCCCTGGATATTATGGTTGTTACTGGCTTACGTTAATAAGTAGTAAAATTATTTAAAGACAGCTTAAAAGAATTTAGGAACATATGAAACAATGAGAACACATCAAATAGTAAATATACATGTTCATTTCCAAAATGTGATATACACACATTTCTATGTTTTGGAGTCAGCAGTGAAGGTGTTAATACAACTCAGCAATATGCTACAATGTATGTCCACGTTGCACTAAAATCACATTTTTCTCAAAACAACGTGAATAGATAATGGAGGCTAAAACATGGGATTTTTTAATATGATTTTTATGTCAACGAGTGATGTATAAAAACTATATTTTCATTCACTGCTTCGCAATTCGTGTAAATATGTTTTTCACATATTACTTGTTGACATAAAAACTGTATTCGAAAAAATACCATAACATGGTCTATTTATTACATACATCTTTCACTTTTTAAAATATTTTCACTTACAGTATCCTATAGAAAACATTTAACACCATGATATATTTGTTTCACTGGAAACAGAAAATGTACTAAAACAAAACAGGAATCGAACTTGGTTAAACTTTAACTTACACTCAATGACATGACATTGTGTCACTATTATTTAAAATTAACTTCGTACACAATATTTTACACTTCATATCCATTTTTTAAAAGAACGATTGTTTAAATTATGTTTTTATTTTTCAAATACATGTGTACGACCAGATGCATTTGTAATCATCAAACTAAAAAAAAAATGAAGCGACACTGACTACAATAATTAAAAAGTAATAATTTACAAGGGATATAATTGAATCCTAAATTTGTTCCCAAAAATATAAATGTGATTTCTATATTTCATCGAATATAATTTTTATGGTTTCTGTAGATCTATATATATATTTCATAGCTATGTATATAATAAACTGTGTTATGGAACTCTTCATATTTACATGCATGGTTAGGACAGAATGCCATGTGTGTACGCACCCACTTCCAGCCACATCATCAGTTTGAAAACTGTGTATGTGCCCAACATAGTAGAATCACCCTCAGATCTACCCGAAGAATTTGGTGAAACTCACATGCATGTTTACACTCAAACCATGAAGAAATATTCATCTCATTACAAAGGAAAATTAGATTCAGGATGTACAGATAACCTTGAGAGACTGTATCGTAGTGAATGCCCTCATGAAAAAGTGAAGTAATGCCTGTCAGAGTGGTGGTAATACTGAAAATCAACTGGTACCACCGGTTTCCGGGAACTTCAGTTCATACTCAGCATCACTCCACAGACTTAGCAGTCCAACAACAAAAATAATAACAGTGTTTGCAACAATTTCATCAGTGTTTGCTGCTGCAAACATTTGCTAATCTCTTCTAATTTTCAAGCCACAGTTTTGATGTTTCTCTGTGTGTACATTTACAGCTCTGCTTTGGCATGGCTACCACTTAATGCACCTTATGCAAGTAGCTGTGTTCACAGGGCTGGGACATTGTTTATTGTTGTCCTATAACTGTAAGCCCAGTGTGCCAAAATGTTCCTGCATGACAGTTGTAGCACGCTTAAAATGTTTACTCTGCAAACAGTTTTTCTGACAATCATGGTCTTGGGTGGTACCAACAAAACAAAGCGATGTCCTCAAAACCTGATCAAGTCAGACAATCAGTGCATAGCTAACACCACAACAGTGTGTCATCAACCACCTTACTGACCAGTCAACATGTCACGTACAGTCTGACCACACAAATAAAACACAGGCAACAACAGAATAATTGCATCCCAACAAAAAGTCTTGTCTATCATCAACAAAACACAGGCAGCAACAAAGAATAAGAGGCTCACCAGCCTAAATGGTCACCTCAGTAAATTGTTGACACATGACACATGGAAAGTACAACATTATGGTGATATCAGAATGACCATATTCATGATTTTGTTTCTCCCTGGGTCAAGGAAGCTTCCTACAAACTTTAGTTGGAAATGGTCTAGTAGTAAACTCCACCCATCCACAGGCTCAAACATTATAATGAAATTCACAACTACAATGTATAACCATCTAATGACTTTTAAATATGAAGACAGCATTTCTGGAAGTAGAGAAGAATTTTTTTTAATTGGCTTATTTTCTCCATTTGGCTCCACACCACAAGGCCCTGGGAGAGGTGAGGTCAGAATGACTAAATTCACACACTTAGTTTTTCATGTGTCAAGGCTTCGTATTTATGAACAAAAAGAAGTGTATTTTTTAAACTGTTTTAGTTTTTTTTCCCTTTAAGTTAAACTTTGAAGTTTAAGGCCCCACCCTCAGGTGCTTGTGAGGAGGGGTCAGAATGACCAATTCACAATTTTGTTTCTCTTTGGGTTAAGGAAGGTTCCCTCCAAAGTTAGTTGGAAATGGTCTAGAAGATCTCAGAGGATCGCAAAGATGTGTTACTCTAATATTAATAGTAATACAGTGCAAGCATTATATGCAAAATGGTCACTGGTCAGTCTTTTAACTATTTAAGGTTGCATGTCACCATTTACATTTGCAAAATGTTAAATTTCTAAATTATTTGTTTAATTTCTAAAATGTTACATAAATTGCAAGACTTGTCAAAAAACAAATAAATAAAAAATAAAAATAATTAAGTATACAATATCATGAAAAAGATAAATTTAACATTTAAGTACCTACATTGAAAAATTACTAATTTAGTTGGGTCGGGTCTGGGGGAGGGGGGTAAGCCTTACACTGTAAAACACATACACTTTATGCTAATCATTTTTATTTTTATTTTTTATTTTTTGAGGGAGAGGAAGGAGCTCCCATTCAATAGTAAATAATTATACTCATTTATAAGTGCCAAAATATTCATTTATTTTTAATGCTTTTCATTATTGTAGTAGGAAAAATTGATTATTTTTATAACTTAGGTGGTTTTAGTGGAAGTTATTCTAAACTAATGAAAGTTATTTGCATGTTTTTCTAAACAAATCATAAAGTATGCCTAATAAAGAGCCTAACAAATTGATTAAACATGATCTCAGTATGAAAAATGTACATTGAAAAGTTAATTATTTCAACAGTTAATACTGCATGGGCAAGTGAATTTTTCACCATGGCCAGTGAATTTTCAAATCCGCTGGCCCTATGGTAAGTGAATTTAAAAAAGAACCCCTGTGATCTAAAACAAGTACTGTTTAAATACATTTCTCTATATAACCCAGGATTTTTGTTCAGAGGGTTGGCAAAATAGTTCTGACATAAACTAATCGGGGTTCGGGGGCATACTCTCTCATAATGTTCTTTAAAATGAGTACATGTGAGTGTTTGTATACTTATAGAAAGATATATTTTAAGATATATTTTAATAATAATAGTTATTATTATATACATAGCAATGAAATATATAGATCTACGGAAACCATAAAAGTCATATCCGGTGAAAAGTCATATTTACACTGTATTTTAGCTACAGTGAAAATATAGAAATCGTATTTACTTTTCTTGTAAAAGTGCATGATTAAATTATCTCCCTTTTTCTCGTTTCTTCGTATTTAAATTTGATGATTACCAATGCATCTGACCGAATGTAAAAAATAAAAAATGTAATTTAAACAACTGCACCTATAAAAAAGGGATACGATGTGCAATTACGACAAAATATATAAAACGAATTGAATACGAAGCTGCATAATGATGACACAATGTAGTGTCATCGAGTGTAAGTGTAAGAATTTAACGGTGTTCGACTCGTTTTGTTTTTGTGGGAGTTTTTAGAGGATCGCGTTGTCAGGTATGTTTGCACCGCAGTATTGTTAAATAAATGTTAATAAAGATAATTTTTATTCAAATTTCTTTTTAAAAGTCTATGGTCAAGTAAATATTCTGGCAAAGTTCCATAGGAAGAAATATATCATGACGTTACGTGTTTTCGATAGGATAAGCGAAAGATATTACCAAAAAGCGAAAGATATTACCAAAAAGCGAAAGATATTGTAAAAAATTAGGAAATCTGTATATAATAAATTTACCATTTCATGGTGTTTTTCCGAATACGATTTTTTATGTCAACTCGTGATGTGTGAAAACCATATTTTCACTCATTGCTTCGCAATTCGTCAAAATATGGTTTTCACACATCACTCGTTGACATAAAAATCATATTCGAAGAAAACCATGAAATAGCCTCTATTTATTATTAAATATTTTTATAATGTCAAAACAATAATTTGAAAAGGAAGTATAAAATGATTAGACTAAGCACCAACAGATAATACATATTACTAAATTATTGAATGTAATTTATTTTCCAGGTGGGCAAGATGTAGCCCAGTGGTACAGCGCTTGCTTGATGCGCGGTAGGTGTGGGATCGATCCCCGTCGGTGGGCCCAATGGACTATTTCTCATTCCAGCCAGTGCACCACGACTGGTATATCAAAGGCCATGGTATGTACTACCCTGCCTGTGGGATGGTGCATATAAAAGATCCCTTGCTGCTAATCGCAAAGAGTAGCCCATGAAGTGGCAACAGCAGGTTTCCTCTCTCAATATCTGTGTGGTCCTTAACCATATCTCTGACACCATATAACTGTAAATACAATGTGTTGAGAGTGTCGTGAAATAAAATATTTCTTTATTTTTCAACAAAAATGCATGCTTGCGGCTAGGTTGTTGCAAGGTAGTTACAAGGTTGTTACAAGGTAGTACAAGCAATGCAAGCTATTTGCAAGCTAACATTTAGCTCGCGTAACGTAGTCAGTAATTCTGCAAGCTTGCCGCATGCATGTTTTCATTTGTGAAAGCATGCGCAAGCTTGCTGCATGGATATCTTCAACTGCGCAAGCTTCCCGCAAGCATGTTTTCATTTTTGCAAGCTTGCTGCATGTATATCTTCAACTGTGCAAGCATCTCTACACTTGTGGAGAAAAAGTTAAGTCCAAGTAATTTTCATGGTTAAAACAGAATCATCTGGTAATGATTGGATTTTCAATTGGCCCCAAAAATAATAACATATGCATGGCCACGAGAGGATGACATGGGCCATGTTTGGTTGAAATTAGCCTGGTGGAATTTGAGAAGATGTTGAAAATGTCTGAGCCACCTTGGATTTTGAATCAGTCCCAAAAATAGCAATACTTCGTCAGGTCCATGAGAGGATCGTTTCAACCAAGTTTAGTTGAAACCTGGATGGTGGACCTTGAAAAGAAGTTTTAAAAATGTCTCAGTCAATCGGAGGCCAGGCCAGCCATCTTGGATTTTGAATCGGCCTGAAAAATAACAATACTTGGTCAAGGCCATGAGAGGATAATTTGGAATAGATTTGGTTAAAATCTGCTCATACGTGGACCATGCATGAGAAGTTAAAACCAACTCAGTCAATCAAAGGCCAGATCAGCCGTCTTGAATTTTGAAACTGCCCAAAAATAACAACACTCTTGGTAAGTGCCATGAGAGGATCACTTGGACCGAATTTGATTGAAACCTGGCTGGTAGAACTTAAGAACTAAAAGTTTTCAGTTAATCAGAGGCCTGGAGGCCATCTTGGATTTTGAATCAGCCACGAAAATAACAACACTTAGTAAGTCATGAGAGAATCATTTGGACTAAGTTTGATTGAAACCTGCCTGGTGGACCTTGAGAAGAAGCAAAAAACTGTCTCTGTCAATCAGAGGTCAGGGCAGCTATCTTGATTTTAAATCTGCCCGAAAAATAACAAACTTGGTCAGGGCCATGAGAGGATCATTAGGAATACATATGGTTGAAATTTGTATGATAGAACTTGAGGAAAAGTAAAAAATGTCTCAGTTATTCAGAGGCCAGGGCGGCCATCTTGGAATTTTTATTGGCCTGAAAAATAACAACACTTGGTCAGGTCTATATGAGGATCATTTGGACCAAGTTTGGTTGAATCCTGCTTGGTGGAACAGGAGAAAAAAGAAAACAAGAAGAAACAAACAAATGACTTTACACCACAGTGTGGATCTCCAGATAGAGGAATATAACCTAAAACAAGAAGAAGAAGAAGAATATAGGACCAGGAGCATATTAGTTTAGTCAAGACTATCCCACATACATAGAACATGTCTATCATACAGGTAAACTAATTTTGTTGCCTAAGTATCTGACAACATGTAGCACCTATTTTTTTGTTTTAACTGTTCATGTTTTTCACTTTAAAACCATTGGGTGTTTTTTTAAAGAATTATACAAGATGCAAGATGGCTGCCACTGATGATGGCGCAAGCTTGTGGGAAGCTCGTCGCAAGCTTGCAGGAAGCTTGTCGCAAGGTTGCAGGAAGCTTGTCGCAAGCGTGCAGGTAGCTCGTCGCAAGCTTGCGAGAAGTTTGTCACAAGCGTGCGAGAAGCTCGTTGCAAGCTTGCGGGAAGCTCGTAGCAAGCTTGCAGCAAGGTTGTAAAAAGGTTCCAAATACTACCTTAAACTAAACAAGCTTATGGGAAGCTTGTCGCAAGCGTGTGGGAAGCTTGTCGCATGCTTGTGGGAAGCTCGTCACAAGCATGCGGGAAGCTCGTCGCAAGCTTGCAGGAAGCTAGTCGCAAGCATGTGAGTAGCTTGTTGCAAGCTTGCGGGAAGCTTGTCGCAAGCTTGCGGGAAGCTCGTCGCAAGCTTGCGGGAAGCTCGTCGCAAGCTTGCGGGAAGCTCGTCGCAAGCATGCGGGAAGTTCGTAGCAAGCGTGCGGGTAGCTCATCGCAAGCTTGCAGGAAGCTTGTCGCAAGGTTGTAAAAATGTTCCAAATACTAGCTTAAACTGAACAAGCTTGCGGAAAGCTAGTTACTACCGTGTAAGATATGCTTGTACAACCTTGTCGCAAGGTAGTTACCAGCTATTTATTAAGCTTGCAATTTTTGTTTGGGAGGTCTTCTAGAATTTAAAACAAAATTCACTGACCATGGAAATGGTGATTTTTAAAATTCACTAGCCATGATTGAATATCCACTAGTCCTACTTGTGTAAGTATATCAGGGGGTTCTAGAATTTAAAACAAAATCACTTCCCATACTGACCAGTGGATTAAAAATTTACTTGTTATGCTTAAAAATTAACTTGCTAAATTTTAATCACTAATAAAACCAATAAAAGAAAGTAAACAATTTTTATTTTAGAATTTCAAATACTAATATAACTGAGATTGTGTCTGATAGTTTGTTACTTTACACAACAAATGCATGGATTAGTCAGTGGATACTTATACTAATTAGTATTCTTTTTAAAATCCAAAACCAATTAATTGGCTGTTGGAGTAAAACAAAGGTATTGAATTAATGAAGCCATGCAAATGATGCTTCCAGTCTATATGAACCTTAACATCTCATAAAAAGCGATGTTAACATTTCAAAACAGGTTCTTTCATTTCCTCACATTTCCTTTAATCTAGAGTGTTTAGTATGAGTAGATGTTGCTCCTATAAATTAACATGTCATATTTACTAAAATCAGCTTATATTTTTTCTTCTTTCAGTTGTTGCTGGAATCTCGTACTGGTTAAAGCATTAAACAAATGAATAACATTAAAGATTAAACAATAAAATGGGAAATCACTTCACCTCCCCACCAAAAAACAATTGTTAGCAAAAATTGTATTACAGTTTAAAAGACTTATAATATAATACTCTCACACAGAAATTGGTAATAAAATGAAAAATAAAATGGGAACCAATTTTTTTTTTAATTTTATGTTGGTACATTTTTAAATCTATACTGAGTCAAATTAAAAACTTCACCATCTAAAATTTTAATAAAGTCAATGACTGTTGAAAGCAGGTATTTTTCAGGAATAAATATTGTAATGATAATGTCTACACTCCATTTGAAGCCCATCACAGCCCACGTTACCCGATCCATAGCATTGCACAGCACCATTGAGGCAAAAGTGGTTTTGCACGTGCCACTGGTCATGTGACTAAAATAGCACACGTGTTTTCATTGTTACCGGTACTTGCTCACAGTAGTCTGACAACGAAAAAAACACATTAAAACAATATTTGTTTCGATGCCACGCCTCACAAATGTGCAGCATGAATGTGCCGTTGGCGTGCAACATGCACGCAGGAACATCAGTAGCTGATGTTGCAGGTAGTACTATACCAAATAACTTCTGGCTGGGTCAAAGTTCGAGGTGCACCGAACTTTTGATAGAGAAGTGAACACCACAAGTCCTGTGATTGGTTATAAATGTGAGTGTGTTGGTTGTAAAAAATAATAGTTTCATCTGGGTAAAATAAATGTGCAATTTTATTTCATCTAGTACCAATGTGTCAGGTAGCCTTGTGCTTGAAACATGTATGGGGTACCTGTAAAAAAAAGTACTCAAATTTTGTGCGAAACTAGGGTAGTCATAGACGCTACCCGTTATCTCAGAAAATAGCAGCTTGACCCCCATTTTTTTCTGATTCACTTTGAGTGTAAGGGGTGGTAGTATTTATATCCGTGGCGTTTATGTCGGTTGATACATTGCAGGTAGGAGTTTTAGCTGTATATGTTACTATTGTCGTCTATGGGATTTGATTTGGTAGTATACACCCTATAGCACATATTCAGTGCATAATAAAAAATATTATGATTTTGTCATTTTATTTAATTAAACTATACTGGTTGATTAATTAGCCATCACTCGATCATGCAAGTTCACAATGACCTTGACCTTGACAATAATCTCTGTACATGGCTCTGAATGGAGTTTGAATCAAAGTTAGCACTGAAGAAAAGTTGGTTTTGGCCTATAATTCATACTGTAAAGATTTCAATAATTTCTTTTTACATGGTATTTGACTTGCCATATGCAACTGCTCTTAAATATGGTATTATATATAGGCAACCTGAACTAAGATTTTAATAGCAATTTATTTTTATATTAAAAATAGCATGTGCCAATAGTGGGTTAATGTCTTTAGTTTCCATTAACATTGTTAATTATTTATGTATGAAATTCTGAAAACTCAAATTTGTAAAGAAGTTGATTTTTATTGTCATTTTGACATATTTATAGGGTGCTAAGTCATATTTTAGACAAATTTGTAGTTTTATGCAAAATTTAAAGTAAATTTGAAGAAAAACTTTACCAAAAACATAATTAAATTTGTTGTCACTATTGTGCCTTCTGTTCTTATTTGTACATAACAGTAAGGTTGTTAAACATATACTTAGATCTCTAGATCATTTTTGTTTCTTAATAATCACTTAGTTAGCTCTCATGAAAAGCATTTTGAGTTTATACTAGATTCAGAACCAATTTTTTCAGATTTGATTATCTGCCTTGGATTAAGTTGATAATTTATTTTATTGTTAAAGCTGTATTACCTAATGTTACTAGCTAAATAAATTGCTGGATTACAGATTGTAGGAATACATCTAATGTACATATTGTATTCATCCGGATTAGAAAATAATGCAAGAAAATAGATGTTCGGGTAATTTTGTAATTTAAAAATAGTTTTTTTCAGTAATTAATCAAAAATAAATGTGTTAAAGCTGCATGATTATTCCAGATATCACAACTATTAAAACCTCCAACTACAGTAGGCTATAAATAAAATATAGTCAGGAATATTGGTGGCTGCCAATGGTTTTGATGGTTCATTATGAAAATCAGCATGGCCGATGGATTTGAAATTCCCACACCTGGTAACTTGAAGACACCCACACCAAGCATACAGGATTTCCTCCCAACACTAATGTTCAGGACATTAAGTCATTACTTCATACAGGTACAGTCATGTTTGTGTTTCCTTCCTCAGACAGTGTTTTTTTTTAATACTGATATTTCTTTGATGTGCCTGTTAAGGTCTTCATAATCTAGGGGTCAATCAAGTGCATGTGTTTTAATGGAATTCTTTAAAGGAGTAGAGGTACTCTGACTATCTTTGATGTCTCTACATATATACCTGAGTACACACACCCAACTGAAAGTAAATATCTTCAGGAGTTTTATTTTAAAACATTTTGTTGTTTAATATGACATATTGCATTTGTACAAAACTATATGCAATATATATGCTTTTTGAGATGTACATTATATTAGGTTGCACTGTAGAAACAACAGTTTCAGTGAGGTTGTCAGTTTATGTCAGAATACACCAGATCCTGGTTGTCATAAAGACACATAGCTGGACACTTTTTGAAAAATGTATGTTATCAGTATAGGTAGTACTATACCAAATAACTTCCGGCTGGGTCAAAGTTCGAGGTGCACCGAACTTTTGATAGAGAAGTGAACACCACAAGTCCTGTGATTGGTTATAAATGTGAGTGTGTTGGTTGTAAAAAATAATAGTTTCATCTGGGTAAAATAAATGTGCAATTTTATTTCATCTAGTACCAATGTGTCAGGTAGCCTTGTGCTTGAAACATGTATGGGGTACCTGTAAAAAAAAGTACTCAAATTTTGTGCGAAACTAGGGTAGTCATAGACACTACCCATTATCTCAGTAACGAGCAGCTTGACCCCCATTTTTTTCTGATTCACTTTGAGTGTAAGGGGTGGTAGTATTTATATCCGTGGCGTTTATGTCGGTTGATACGTTGCAGGTAGGAGTTTTAGCCGTATATGTTACTATTGTCGTCTATGGGATTTGATTTGGTAGTATACACCCTGCAAGGGTTTTGGGTTGCAGTCAATGGGCAATTTATGATCTGCGGTAACGAGTACAACAAATTTGCACCACAGCTGATCGCCCCCGACCGGGCAGACCATGTGTGACGTCATAAGCAGATGACAGTCATATTGTGTTATGTCACCTCCGCAACCATTTCATGACAGCTACAGCAACCAGTAATAAACTTATGAGATGTCAGGTGTAGAGGTGTGCGGTATTACCGGTATACGGTATTTTTTTCTGTCGTGGTACGTACCAGTACGTTTTATACTGTACCGGTATACTTCGGGACTTTCCGTGGACGATAACTTTACGGAAATTTCAGAGAAATAAATTATCAGTGTCATGAAATAAAATACATAATTTCGAGGAGTTATTTAAAAAGTATCCAATGTTAATGATTGTTTATGTTCTATTAACAAATCTTTGAAAAAATAACGGAATTTCCCAAATTAATTAGAATTTCAAAACGTCGCCACTAACAAAAACATGGTGACTAATTTGTTGTTCACAACACACGTGCGATATTGGTCATTTGCAGGGCTTGTGCTGTTGTTGGTCAAAGTCGCAAATTGCAAAAAATAATAAAAATTGGCAAAAGAATTTTCGATTGGCGTTTTTTAATGTCGATTTTTAGTCACCAAACATGCTCTCAACTAATTTTGTTCAACAGATATGCCTCGCAGTATGCATAAGCGCCATTTGCATGTCTGGGTGACCAGTCTACTATTCAATAGTGAACTGCTTCTCGTAAAGCTACAAAATGTGATCAAATGTTGCATTGTTGATACTAAATATTTTATTACTAGCTACAACAAGGTTTACTTTTTATTTGTCATGTTTCTAGCGTTTTGTCTATCAGATAATGTAAAATCTAGGTCACGTGGTTGAGTTCATTTTATTGAAGTGGGTGTGTTGATGAGGATTACATATTGTTTCTCACATATATACAATCATTAGTTAAAACAAAGTTTACAGATTTAATTTTAAACATATTAAGTGGGGGAATTATAATTTATTGATGCTATGTCTACTGATATAATATTAGCACTGACATGATACATCCCTCTGCCCCTGGCAGAGAAACATACAAAAGTCTCGGATTATGTTGCAATGAATTTATAAAACTGAAAGAGTTTTTTTCCAGTTGTGAAAGTCTGAAAGACAGTCACACGCCAGTGTTTTGAAAACGATAACATATACATGCAATGATGTTTTCTTTGTCTTTGTTTTGGGTGATTGGCTATAATCTTGAGTTGGATACGAAAACACTTATAAACAGTATTCAGTGTAAAACATAGGCCTACATATATATATATATATATATATATATATATATATATATATATATTAGGAGGGGAGTTATGTACTTAAAAACAAACAAACATGAAAGCCCAACTATCTATTTTTATTCATAAAATAAAATACTGCCAGTGTGGCTATTTTGTTTCTAAATTGTTTTACTTCTATAAACATAAATTTATTACCAAAGATATTAAAGATACAGGCCCATGGCACATCAGGCTCACGCGAGGTCAAAATCATAGAGCGAAGTCACTTCTCTCTCAAAGTTTAGAGAGGGCAAAGTTTTTAACAGCAGGGAGGACTTGAATTTTTGATCCAAAAAATAAAGTACGCAAAAACAAGTTGCAACTTTTACAATCTGTATTTTAATTTTTAAATAAAAAAAATTTGGGGGGGGGGGGGGGGGGGTACCGTCTGTACTGCTAATTGATGGATATGTGCTCTATAGTTGTTTTTTAAATCACCTTTCCACATGTCGCCTTCTTTAGAAATAATGAAACGTAACTGAACAGCACTAATTTAACCATTTAGAATTCATTCTGTCACAAGTTTGTCTTCTCATTTCATTTAATAACTACTCTATGTAGAGTATTGTCCTACCATGGTTATGCTTAGATTACTTAGAGGCAATTAAAGGAAGGGACAATTAAGGCATTTAACCTAGTATGCATATTCAACAATATATAATGCACATTATTGCTTAATATCAACAAGTATAATCATATAGTTAATTAATAAAACAGTTAAATGTGATGGCTATTATATATAATGGGCGCAGCCATTTTGTATCATCCCAGTGACTACGCCCTCTGGCGAGCTGGTAGTTATGTAATACCTAACGTGTCACGTCAGGAATTAGTCTTCGAATTGAAGAAACAAAACATACCTGATTTTTGTGGATGCATCGCAATATTCTGTAATAATAGTCATCCCAGTAAGCCAGCAACAATTATATATTATTTTTAATACACAATAAACCACCATTGTCAAAGTGTTGAAATAACTGTATTGTTTGGTACATAAATTAACCCACATACTGAAATAATAATTGGTATGTTTTCTTAGTTAATTGGTCTTTTCTTTCCGTGGCCTGTACCTGTGGTTCCTGATTGGCAGGTGCATATTTAGACGGTCCCCAAACACTGTGTCTAGACACACTAAAAAGACATGCCTCTTTTATTAAGATACAGGGTATTGTGTATTAACCACATGGACACCCCTCTAATCGTAATCGATCAGCCGTCCTGCTTTATTACTGTAAGTAATTCTGTAAAACCCTTGATTAAGTACTTTCCCATCTAAAATCACAAAACTGACCAATTACGTAGGCACAAAGAAAAGAAAATTATCACCTGGGTATCGTCGAGTGGTCATTTTTGCTTGAAAAAAGAAAAATACTGTAACTCCATTTCGTTCTATTGATGCAAATTGAAATATATTTAGTTAAATAGTTTATTATACTATCAAGTCATTTATGTTGTTTTACAAGGTTGATAAAAGCGAAGCACCTTGTCATAAATTAGAGCGTTTGTTTACACTGTGCATAGAGGAGATGGACGGAGCTGACATCACTTTGCCCCAAGCTATACCACCGGACGTTACAAAAACGAAACAAAATGGCTGCCCCCAGTTAGCAGGAATAATTATGGTTTTTTATTAACTCTAAAATTACGCGTTTTTCATTTGTTAAAGTGTCAATATGTGTTGGTGGTCCGGGTATGCATCTTTCCAACACATAAATCTCGTTTTAGTTTACTCTACCTTTAAGTGCATTCCACAGTCAGTTTCTTAATTGATACACTGTGGAGTTTTTAGACTGAATGGGTACTAGTATCCATGAAGGTGTGAAAATTGCTTATCTGCTGCACCTTGTCACTGTTGTTTAACATAAAATATTTTTTTTTATAAAATTTACAGTGGTCGCTTAACACAGGAACTTTAGCAACTTGGGGATCCAGTTTAGGTGGCCGCTAGGTGTTTAGGACAGGTTACCTTTTATTATTAGTGCATATACATTAAAACTCCACTAGGACAGGTTTGCTTGTATTATTTTATAATTTCGACATTTGTTTTGTATGTCGAATTTATTTATTATGACAAAGTTTACATAAAACTAGTTAATTACTCCCCGCATTTTTTCATGTCGAGGTCTGCTGCTCCAAACGATTTTTTTTTCAATGTATTTTCTGATGGAGCATGACCCAAACTCCCTAAAAAAAACAATTCGCCATGGTCTAGATCCCCACCCTTGTACAGTTTCCAGCACATTCGCCTGACAATATATGCTCCAAAAGTCAGTAGGACATTAAGGTCATCTATATATAGATGACCTTAACGTCCTATGTTGTGAGAGCTACAGGGTCTACCGTATCTGTGAGCCTGTTGCATGATTTTGTGGTGCCAGTCTCTCTTCAAACTCTCAGTCACTTCACACTTAATGATTATCTACAAATAGGTGTTCCTGAAGTTCATCACCATTCATCCGTGATGTGTACATTGCAAGTGGTGACTATTTTTTAAAAGGTGACACAGATTTCGCCTTATGGTGACTGGCACGGTGAAGTCAGGCTGGTCAGAGTGAAGTTTGGGCTCACTTCGCCCGGTTGCGTGACCCCTGGCACATAGCCTATATATATGGCCCATTGGGCCTGTGGAATTGGCACGATATCTGGAGGGTTGGGGACGTATGCAGATCCTCTAGTGGGTTGGCACAGGTTACATTTTTTATCTTTACTGGTATATAGAGCAGAACAAAAACATTGGATACTGAATGTCAAGCATTTGGTAATTTTGATATATAGTCTTAGAGAGGAAACCCGCTACATTTTCATACCACGACCTTTGCTATACCAGTCATGGTGCACATACGCAAATGAGAAATAGCCCAATGGGGCACTGACTGGGATCGATTCTAGACCTACCACACGTCCGACCGAGTGTTTTACCACTGGGCTATGGCCCGTCCTAGACATAAGGGGCCATTCAAACACTACGTAATGCTGGAGGGGTGGGTGACTTTGTACATTTTGTAGCGTTACAGGTGGTGGGTGAATGTACTGAACAGCATTACATAAAACACTATTTTTTATTACTAAAATATTTTGATTATTATTTTGTTGGTGTCATAAACGCTATGTCACGGCAACACTGTTTAAACTTTAATGTATTAGCATAGGTAGTAATAGTTAGTTGATAATACAAAACAATGATTATAAATCGATTTGAAATACATGTGCTAGTAAACTTAGCTTAAAACGTATGTCCCAAATGTCCGATTGTCACTCTGTAAGGCAGTGATGGTTTGGTTGGACCAATTCTCAAGTAACTCATTCCATCATAAGTGGTTAGCCCAAGAAGATCTACTCTATTATTCTAGAGCTACATGTAGATGAACATTTGGACACTTACAGTCAGAGATAACAAATACACAGAATTTCTGCCTATCACCGGGTAGGCAAAGATTCCCGCTCTAATACCACAATTAGCCTACGTTTGACGTTAAATACCATTACATTGATAATATTTGAGTTGCGATAACAAATATTTCACATATTAATAAATTCAGTAATCCAGATAATAATAACTGGAATTGACATACTACATGATTTATTCAGACATTCATAGATTTATGGAGTTTTTTTATTCTTGAAACTAAATTGATGTTAAGATGATTTAACTTGAACAATAATACATTGTAGCAAACTGAAAACATAAAGGGACCTGTTTGCCTGGGTCATCAACTGAAATAAAAGTAGCTATATAAAAGTTACTAGTAGTTAATAGCTACTGGTATAATTAAAATGGTGATAATAGAATACATTCGTTTAAACTTTGTCATTTTCATTATTTTTTTCAGTTCAAGTGAAATGACAGGGCTCAAACTTAAGAATTTATCACCCACGGTAATTTAAAAAACAACTGCTGTCGGTGAAAGGGCCCAACGGCAATTTCGAGTATGCTGAAGGCCTAATTACACTGGAGAGCGGTAACGGAAAACCGTGCATTAAAAAAAATAGAACTAGTGCTTTTTCAATGGATCCAATTACACTGAACGGCCCAGCGGTACAGCGTTAAACCGCTTCCGATAGAACTCGAAGCGATTTTTCTAAAATTCTGCATGGCAAAATTATGATTTTAGCTAATCGGGGTAAGTGCTGTATATAGTGCTTCGAAAAATCTAGTGTTTATCAGAGGAATACCACAAATATATTTATTGTTAATGTTAATGGAGGTTGGTGGCGTGTAATATCTTGGTCGACTTGATGTTTCTGAAACGATGTGCCTTAGTTTGTTTATCAATATGTTTATATAGGCCTATATAGGTTACCTTAAAGCCTT
This sequence comes from Gigantopelta aegis, assembly GCF_016097555.1. NCBI lineage: Eukaryota > Metazoa > Mollusca > Gastropoda > Neomphalida > Peltospiridae > Gigantopelta > Gigantopelta aegis. The sequence continues at coordinate 59,553,960 of NC_054704.1, forward strand.
TGAGTATCGCTTATTGGTTTTCTCCAAGTTGCTCTAAAACCTGTGCAAACTAACCACGGGATATTCGGAAGTAGGAGAAGAAGTGATCTTTATGTGAACTCAGTTCACGTACTATTTTATGGAATTAACCTAGTTCATTCCTTTTTTGAAAAATTTTGTGAACCCAATTTTTTCTTGTTTTTCTCTGTCTTCGCGCCAACAATAGCAGAAGTAACATCTTCCCATCATTTTACAAACTGACTTTTGCAGCAAATAAACTTGTCTGAAAAGTTAAAAAAGAAAAAGGAAATGTTTGGTTACCGTATATCGTTGTGTGTTGGTCAACTTTCTGGAAATACCTATCCCTTATTTTGCCCCTCAGTATCTGGTAGTGAAAAAATCGGTACGATGTATTATTTTTTATCCACTATTAGTTAAAACGTAGTTCAGTTAAAACGGAGTGTCAGTCTGACATTCACGGGTATTCGTTTTGCTAAACCGATCAAAGTTTTAATATTAATATTTTTATAAAGATTTTAAGACATCTGAAAAATAATAAAGAGAATTTTTAAGTGATCCCTACTGTGGGATAACATTTTTCTTTTCTTTTTATTTCCATCTTCATCCAATGAATCAATTTCATTGATATTGTTTCATTTTTGTACAGGCGGTGTATATATTATTTGGCACCCATAATAAATTATTTTTATAATGAAAGAAAGAAAGAAGTGTTTTATTTAACGACGCACTCAACACATTTTATTTACGGTTATATGGCGTCAGACATATGGTTAAGGACCACACAGATTTTTTTAGAGGAAACCCGCTGTTGCCACATAGGCTACTCTTTTACGACAGGCAGCAAGGGATCTTTTAGTTGCGCTTCCCACAGGCGGGATAGCACAAACCATGGCCTTTGTTGAACCAGTTATGGATCACTGGTCGGTGCAAGTGGTTTACACCTACCCATTGAGCCTTGCGGAGCACTCACTCAGGGTTTGGAGTCGATATCTGGATTAAAAATCCCATGCCTCGACTGGAATCCGAACCCAGTACCTACCAGCCTGTAGACCGATGGCCTGCCACGACGCCACCGAGGCCGTTTTATAATGAATGCTACCACTTCCGTTGTTTTTATAAACGGTGATATCCCCCCCAAAATAAAATAAAAAATAAACGTTTCTAATATTTAATAAAGAATTGCTGAATAAACAAATGGCAATAAGTAAAAATCATCAGTTACGACCAATTAAATCTGCAACTGAGGATAAAATATCAGTTAGTGGACACAAAAGACAAAATGACTGTTCTGATCACATGACAAATTTGGTGCCAAATAAGTGGGTTTTCAGTCAGAGATTGCCCTAACGATAAAATTAAAATATTTTAATTGCTAAAATAAAATATAACTTTTATTGTGTGTATCAAACATACAAATGGATACTGCTATGGGACACAACAGACATTGTTAAAAATAGTGTTAAATCAGTGGCAGATTCAGAAAATCCATTTAGGGGGGCCCCAAATGACATGAGGCAGAATACCAATGGAACTTTGGAGGAGGTTTGGTGGGGATCGTAAATTTTTTTAAAATTAATATATAATAAAATTATAACTGTCGCAAAATTTACGGGGGTCTGGGTCCGTCCCCCCAGATCCGCCTCTGTAAATTATGTTACGGTCAATGTCGTAAGTTACTGAAGGTTTTCGTCAGTTGCATTTTCGTACACAATGCGGCTTATTTCCTTTGATGTCCAGTGTGCAGACTGATCGATGTTTTTCAGTGTGAAAAAAGTGTGCATTTTGAAATAGCGGAGCTGAGTGCTATAAATTATCACAGGATGCCGAAAAATAAAGAGGGGTTCAGAAAAACAAATGGGGATGCCAAATGTGAAAAGGGGCGGCATAACACGAAAGCGAGGAGGCAAAATGTAGTGAGAACGTATATTATACAACATAGGGTGACTTGTTCCATCAAGTGGTACAAACTAAACACACATTAACTCCAACCAGGACCCAAACGCCCGTGTTAAATACCGTCAGATAATGTTCATTCACGTTTATATATTTTGCCGTCGTCGAGGAGCTTTACCGACGGCAGCAATTTTTATCTGGCAGTACAAAAGTGCCATTGGTGACGCCTCCAACCGACGGCAGTTTATATGTCACCGACGGCAATTGCCGTCGTTAAGTTCGAGCCCTGAAATGATAATTACAGAATTCATTCATCTGTTATGTTTATTTCATTTACATTATAAGGCCTTAAACTGTAAAAAGTAAAGTAAAGTTTGTTTTATTTAACGACGCCACTAGAGCACATTGATTTTTAATCTTATCATCGGCTATTGGACGTCAAACATATGGTCATTCTGACACTGTTTTTAGAGGAAACCCGCTGTCGCCACATAGGCTACTCTTCTTTACGACAGGCAGCAAGGGATCTTTTATTTGCGCTTCCCACAGGCAGGATAGCACAAACCATGGCCTTTGTTGAACCAGTTATGGATCACTGGTCGGTGCAAGTGGTTTACACCTACCCATTGAGCCTTGCGGAGCACTCACTCAGGGTTTGGAGTCGGTATTTGGATTAAAAATCCCATGCCTCGACTGGGATCCGAACCCAGTACCTACCAGCCTGTAGACCGATGGCCTGCCACGACGCCACCGAGGCCGGTCCGCCTTAAACTGCAACAAGGCTCTACAACTATGTTCTACCTACGAGTATTAGCTATTCTCTAAATGAGATTTTTAGTCCTGCTTAATGCTTAATCAACTTTAAAGGGAAATAGAGTGTAAACTGAATCAGTCAAAATCTCTGCTGGTTGATATTTCATTGTAGTTTGTCATATATGTTTGGTCCCTAAGTTCAAAGGCACACAAATGACATTGTATGTTGAGCAATTATTGTATCACTGAATTGCAGTGATTAGTATAATGTGGTATACCGTGGTACATTACAAAAAAACGCGGTATACCGTGGTACGTATTTTTTCGCGGTACCCAACCCTAGTCAGGTGTCTGCGCAAACGGTCCGCTCACCTCCACGCACAGCACCCATATGTTGGACCCAATTTCATCGACGTCAACGTCAGTTGTGGGCACAACGCCACTTGCAATGGAGGGAATGGAAAAGAGTCGTGTTAAGTGACGAATTCAAGATTCACACTGCGATTTGCCGATGGCAGGCAGAGGGTTTGGAAATGACGTGGTGAACGTCATGCTCAGTGTTGTGTCAGTGAAGTTGACAGATTCAGAGGCAGAAGTCTAATGGTTTGGGGTGCTTTCTGTGGAAAAGGAACACTGCTGCATACCACGACCAGGTGCTGGTCTAGGAACTTGTGCCCTTCATGGCAGCTCCTGGTCCAGGTCTGATCTTTCAGCATGACAATGCCAGACCCCTACACGGTCATCTTGACAAGGGATTACCTGAGAATGCGGGCATCAATGTCATGGATTTGCCTTCAAGGTCGCCGGACCTGAATCTCACCGAGCACGTTTGGGATGTGCTGGGAAGACGCCTGTGCACTCTCAGGAACCCTCCAGACTTTGCAGGGACTTGGTGCCTCATTAGTGGAACAATGGCACTGTATCCCTAATGCAGTCTTTACACACAGGAGGAGGTGCTGCTTTGCAGTCGTGGGTACACATGGAGAGCATACATGCTACTGAACCTGTGATTTCATCAGACGACCCTGCTTATGAATTACCATTTTTACTGTTTGTGGTTTTGACAAATGCTGTGGGCACATTGAACAGATTTTTGACTCAACATTTATTCCTATTCTTTCTTTGGACGTCATACAATAAAAAATACCTTATTTAACACATTCTTCTGTCATATTTGCTAATTAGCCAAGATGAAACGGTTGTGAAGTTTTAAATTTGATTCAGTATACAGGGAGGATCTACAAATGTCCCCCACCCACTTTTAGTGGAGCAGCTAACAAAACAATTGTGCACTTTTGGTAAAAAGCATGAAACGTGGCATACACATACTTTGACCCATTACAAGCATTTTCTGATATGGACCCAAGTCAGCAGCGCCCACTATTGGCCAGGGAGGATCTACAAATGCCCCTCCCCATTCCGTTTAGGGATTTCTTAGTAACTTGCAAATACCTGCATTCAAATGCATGGTTTTACCCACCGACTGCATGCATCAATTCTAAATTTAATTATGAATATATTAGATGAATGCAGGTGCAGATTTGGGGTGTGGGAGTGCAGGATGAGCAATATATTTGGTGTGCAGGTTTTATACTTTCATGCCATGAAGCAATCATATGTAACATACATGAAACTTGTATGCATAGATACCATGACACATTACAAACAGTCAGAAGCAGCCCCTGGCGACCATGGGAGGATAACAAAAATACCACCACTTTCTCATGAATATTTATAAAATTGACAAAATATGGAGACAATTAAGATATCAAGTGGAAAAGCTGTAACACTTATTGTGAGTCTTTCCAGCTTTTTGCTTTGTTGTCATTCTGTTCTAGACAAGGCAAAGTTGCCTTGGAATATAGGGTAGTGTAGTCATGGCATAGATTAACCCAATTAAGAATTACAATATATATATTGCTAACTTCATGCACTGTTTATGCATGCACTTTCTATGGAACATTTCAGTTCAGTGCATTTCCAATGGACCTTTTTTGCATGCACATCTAGTGCCACATCCTTTCAAAATCTTGTAACCACACATATCCCAATCACAGCAATTTTTTGGCACCACATGTACAGTATACAGGACTGAATGTCTTTAACAAACATCCATCCCCACCCCTCTGGAGTAGATGCACTGTGTTCACTCTGTTAATTGGTGGACCACAGTGTTCTCGCTGATCCATTTAAGCGGGGCGGCCCGCCCCGCTATTTTGCATTTTTGCCGCCCTCCTTACATGTTTTGCTGCCCTCCGTTATTTTTCTGTGCTTCTCTTTAGTTTCCCTGCATCCTACTATATTTTGCAGCACATATCTCCTCTATTTCTAAATGCACACTTTTTTCCAGACACAACAATAAATCAGTCTGCACGTAAGCACCACGTAGATAAAGGTGTGGGTTATATCAGGGTAGCAGTTTCTTGCACCTCAGGCTGTTATTTCACCTTTTCCAAGAAAAACAATAATACTAGTGTCACACCCATACAAGTAGGGAAAGGAATGTACGTCATCAAATGGAAAGTATTTGCCTGTTCCAAAGGCAATCCAAATAGTCACATTTTGATTCAAGGTAGTAAAATGTTAGACTTGCCAACTAGGATGACAAGCATACGTGTGTTAACAGGGCACACAAGACTGTTGAGAAAACCATTCAGAATAGCATCCTGAACATGGGAATTAAAAGCCTAGTGTCTGCTTCTTTGTGGTTATATGGTGGCATTGGACATTCGGTTCCTTGAAGAATAACACCATGTGTACTGATTATTTCCTTGTCTTCGGGGCAGTCTAAATTGATAATTTTGGTGGTGAGGAATGCAAAAAGTTCCTGCTTGATGATTGGATAATGTAAAACACCTGCCTACTTTCGTGGAATCTTGTTCCTATCAGCAACCTGATATTTGATCAGAATGCTAACAGTATATTTGTTACATACATCACTAACACAGTTAAAACATTCTAAAATAATTGATGTATGGGACACACATCACGAGCAGCAACAAAGAATTCAAAAGAAAAGTGAGGAAAGGTGTTCGAGAAAACAGACACTATGATATTAATGATGTCCTGGGTAAAGAGAAATCATTGGCCTTACCTCTATACCACAGCTTCACAGGATGTGACAATACTTTTTCTTCCTTTGGAAATATAAAATGAGTCATGGGTGGGGTTTAGACCTGGAACGTGTTGACCAAGCAAAGAAGGTGCTGTACTGCCAAAAGGGTAAGACAGTGGAAACCATTCCACCCACCCAGAATGCCCTAATAATAAGTTGCCTTTTAATCTGTAATCTATAGTATAATATAGTATAATATGCAACTACCATACAGCAGGGGTGCAGAAAGTAATCGCCCACTCGCCAAATGTGAGTAAGAATTCTAATGGACGAGTAACAAAATGCAACTACCAGTCTGACGGGCAATCGGTCTTTCGGGTTTTTTTTTACTAATTGTTTTGGGGGTTTTTGGTATCAAATCCATGACCCCGCATCAGCTATCCCACAATTCCAAGCCATTCAAACAAATGGTTCAGAATCATGACAAAATACACAACAATACTGTGCAAGCACGACATTCCAGAAGCAGAGCTGGTGAAAGGCCAATACTTCCTAGAGATGGCTTTTCTACATTGAAAAAAGTATGTTGCTAATAGATTGTTCTGTTAAATGCCTGCAGGATATCATTTGAATTGTGTAAATCTATATGACAAATGTTAAAAACCTTTGTCTTAATCAGAATATTTCAAAATTTATTGATTTGTTAATCATATGTTTCTATCATTTGAAGTGAAGACAGTGTTATATTGTTAAACAATATTGTTCTATATAGGCTGGCAGTCTAGTTGAAATGCTGGCGGGCTAATAAATTATAGTTGGTTCTGGTCCAGCGGGCTAGTGAAATATTTTCAATTATGCCCCCGATACAGACAGTGTCAGATATTGATACTAATGGTTTTATGCCCACCTAAATATTGCTCACACTTGTATTACCACAACCCCCCCCCCCCCCACACCACCACCCCGCAATCTCTCCCTGTATGCATCTCATCTATTCAAAAGAACATTTGAATTGATGCAACAATAACAATGAGTGATAATCAGACATTTGAATGCAAGTACTTGAAAGTTATTAAGAAATGCATGCACTAAAGTGGGGTAGCATTTGTAGATCCTGCCTGGCCAACAGGGGGTGTTGACGACTTGGGTCCATATCTCAATATGTTTGTAATGGGTCAAGGTGTGTATGTGTTAAAGTTTCATGATTTTAACCAAAAGTGCATACATGTACTTTGTTTTTAGCCGCCAAACTAAAACGGGGTGGGGAACATTTGTAGATCCTCCCTGGCCACAGGGGGGCACTGCTGACCTGGGGCCATATTTAAAAATGTTTGTAATGGGTCAATGTATATATGTGTCAAGTTTCATACTTTTAACCAAAAGTGCACAATTCAGTCAAATAATGGGTGTTAGCTGTCCCACTAAAAGGGGGTGGTGACATTTGTAGATCCTCTCTGGCCAACAGGATGCTCTCCTGACTTGGGACCATATCTGAAAATGTTTGTAATGGGTCTACATGTAGGTATATTTGTGCCAAGTTTCATGTTTTTAACCAAAAGTGTCCACGTTTTTTTGTCATCCGCCCTACTAAAATGAGGTCTACCTGACTAGAACCAAGTCTATTATGGCAAGTAAATTTACCATCCAGATCCCCTGCTATTCTTCCATTTAACATTCTGATTTGGGATGTTATGCACATGTCTATTAATTTTTATCCATTGTTATCAGATGACTGTCAGTTTTTAATATTAATATTGTCACTTGTGTTTGAATTTGGTAACGGAAGGTATTCTAAACTGTCAATTCACGATGTAATCTTTAACTGGACCTTTAATGAGCCAGTCCTGGCACTGAAATCTTCAAGGAGTAGTATATCTCCCTTGTTTGAGAACATAGCTATCTCTTGCTCTATATCAACGAAATGGTTTTATAAGTATGGAAAATCATCTGGTGGAATATAGGATGTGCAGACAAATAAATCTTTCTTCCAACCAAAATTATTTGCATGTAACTTTATCCATAATGTATTTAGGTTGTTTGTTTTTATTTTCTCAATTTTCCATGAATAAGTGTTATGAAATAAAATCATAAGCCCCCCAAATCCCCTGCCTGAGTCACTGTTGGAATAACTATGCTTAAAATAAAATTGTTATCCATCTACCGTATATCTTTTCCCTGTATAAGTCGATCTCGGCTATAAGTAGAGTCCCTAATTTCAAGCCATGAAAACATAATTTTTTTATTGACCCGTTTATAAGTTGACCCATGAAAAACAACATAAATATTGAAGTATTTCTTATTTTCAACACGAGAACAATAAATGGCTAATATGTACGATACTTGAACAAAAAAAAAATATTTTACAAACTTGGGTTTTCCGGTTTTGTACATCGCAATATTTCAATTAAACGACATAGCATCAAAACAAAATATTCCCTTAGTAGATAGTGAAAGTTGTTTGACTGTTACCGTATGGCACTGTACAGCATGGTTTTGTGTACAGACAACAACTTTATTTATCAACAGATCACTACGATAAAACTGAAAGTACAATCAGTGAAGGTTCTAATAAACCAAATCAATTCCTATTGCCGATAATAAAACTGATATAAGCATCATATCAACACACCTAGGAAGTACAGCAATTAAAAATGTGCACCTCACATCTAATCTACCTGCGAGAAAATGGCGGGTCACATACCATTTAAGAGATTTAATTAATGTTTTTAATAGCAACCATAATTTTTGCTGAAAACTGCAGTTCCATTTTTGTGAGTACCCCGCATTAGTTTCAACCTCTGGTATATACTGCATAACAACTGTATAACAAATAAAAGTGTATTTATTTATTGTCAATGGATAATAATATTTGCACAAATAATCAATATCACATATTACTAGCAATCACACCCACAGCCGCTTTTACTCTGTAAATATTTTGACGGTGCACCTCGAACTTTGATACAGAACTCTCTTCTTTGGTACTATGCAAGCTGAATCACATGTCTTGCCGCCATATTAATATATGTAAAGAGGATAACTCTGTTTTGGAAAGTACACTGGTTTTTGTACCAATTGACATGTGTCCCTTTTGCCCTAGTGAACTGTAGAGACCAGTCTAAGCTATTTTGAGGGAAAGCTCATTAATATTCATGAAGCTAATCATCGACAAAAGATAGTTTGAAGAACGATTAATGCCAGTGACCAGATTTCAGAATAAACTCAGGCAACAAGTAGTTAGTATTCTTTACACATTTGCTATTAGTGATGGTTGTTATTTTAACAGGCACAGCCATCACTACTGGAGACAAGGTACCCTCTACAAGAGAAGCCTCCCTGTAGGGAGACAGTCGCCGGTGCCACCAAACAGCATCGCTGCACAAGCAGCGGGACGAGGAGGCTTTCTTTAGCCTACTACCCTTCTTAACACTGACCGTACCCCAGGCCTTCTAGGAAGCCAGCGGCACCTCCGCATGGAACACAACCCTCAAGGTTAACTCCACGCTCTGCTCTCTTCTCTTTCCTCGCTTCACGTTTCCGTTCCACCTCCTGCAATTACCGTCAGAACTTAGCCCATAAAGATGAAGACCACTCAGCACTGCTGGTCGAACAGTCTTGACACAGGCTGTATAGCATAGTTTGTTGTGCTAACACAGTAAGTTGAATAAGATTAGCTATCACAAATGTGCCAAGGAAGCTTCAAACAAAGTTTCATTGGAATTGGTCAAGTAGTTTTGGAGAATTTGTTTTTAAAGTTGACACATTATGCAGGATGAAAACTGATCGCAATAGGTTACTTGAGCCTTCAGCTCAGTTGACATAAAAATTTCATCATAACACAGTCTTCTCCACCACAAAAATATACAGGCAGCAACATAGAAAAATGTCATCCTAGTAGTTTTGTCCATCATAGACAAAATGCTGGCAGCAACATAGAAAAATGTCATCCTAGTAGTTTTGTCCATCATAGACAAAACACTGGCAGCAACATAGAAAAATGTCATCCTAGCAGTTTGTCCATCATAGACAAATCACTGGCAGCAACACAGAAAAATGTAGTCTTATAGCACAGCGTCGTCCATCATAAAGAAAACACAAAAATAAAATATAAAAAAATATAGCAAGATAAAAACAGTTAAAATATATCATACAGACCTACAGTACCAACACAAACAAATGAAGGGGACACAAACAAATGGACAGATGCATGGAATATAAATCTTCATCCTATAACTTACCTATGATATCCATGTCATAAACCCATGTGATAATTTAGTGTATTAACCCGGTTAATAATGGTATCCAAATTTGCAAGGTGTCTAGGTAATGTGTTTCCTGTGGATGGGTCATTTGCTTAAAGGAGAGGACAATTAAGGCATTTGGCCTGGTATGCATATTCAACGATATAAAATGCACATTATTGCTTAAAGCCGCACCACCCTAGTTCCATCCAGCGAAAATAAATTATAATTTGGTTAAATCTACAAACCTGTAACACACTTAGATCACGTTTTTTATCAAATGGAGTGAAAAAGCAGGTTTTATATCGATAAATACCATAGGAATCCCCATGTCCCAATTTCTTGAAATAATTTTGAAAGTTTGTATTTTGATGTCACCAGTAGATGTCGCTCGAAGCACAACAATGTCTACGTCGCGACAAATTTCACAGACTTGGGGTGCGTTCTTTCACCTCTCCTGGACATGTTCCAACTGTTCTGTCCTGGTTGTATCCCCTCTCCAGATATCATAGGACTTAGCAAAATTATTGGTTTTAAGGGTTTGTAACGTTCTGTATTGAGATACTTACTTGTCTGAACTTTATTGTTACTAAAAATGTTCACGAACTGTGAAGAAAAATCTCACAAATGAACAACAACAAATCGGATGTAGATTGCGCGAACCGTGCACGAGAAAACAAACCGAACCAAAATAATAACGGTCACGTGGTATACCACTGTCTGTGATATTGAAATGGAAATATCCCGTCTAAAAATAGATTAGACCTTGTCTGCTCAACGTTTTTTTCTCAAGCGTGCGTCCGTTTTTCAGAAATATGAAAAATGCATTTTGTGGTATTACAAACACCAAGATTACCAGTATTACCAAAAAACACTTCAGGTGAATGGAAATGTATATTCTAAATAATAAACAGTAAGTAAAGTGCAATTTTATTTGTGAAAAAATGGGTTTAATAGCGAAAAACAACGCCGTAATGGTTAACAACTAGCCGTAACTAGGGTGTGTCCCTTTAATATCAACACGTATAATCGTATAGTTAATTAATAAAATGGTTAAATGTGACGACTATTATATATAACGGGCGCAGCCATTTTGTACCATCTCAGTGAGTACTCACAAGCTGGTGGTTACGTAATACTTAACGCGTCATGTCAGGAATGAGCCTTAGAACTAGAGAAACACAATCTACCTGGTTTTTACGGGATGATAACTAGTCATACATTGCAATGTTCTGTAATAATACACATCCCAGTAAGCCAACAGTAAGTATATCCAGCACTATATATATTATTTTTCAATACAAACTAAAATACCATTGTCAAAGTGGCTACACAACAAGTCGAAACAATTAACAATGTTTTTCCCATGCATTAACCTACGTACTGAAATGATACACAGAGTGTTTCTTAGTTAATTGGTCTATGCTGTTAGTTGCTTCTACCTGTGATTTCTGATTGGCAGGTGTGTATTTGATTGGTAACCAGACGAGCCAATTAATTGACGCTGTCTAGACACAAAAATACATACCGGTATTGTGGAATATTACCTGTCGCCCCTAAAATTGTAATGGACATGGTTTATTACTGCAAATAGTTCTGTAAAACTATTGATTAAGTAGACTTTTCCATCTACAACCACAGAACTGACCAATTACGTAGTCCCAAAGAAAAGAAAATTATCACTTGGGTATCGTGGGTTGTCGTTTTTGCTCCAACGTAGCATATCAATAGGCGTAATAGTGTACATTTTTCCTTTGGATTATTAAACAGAGAAAAATACTATAACCCCATTTTGTTCCGTTAATGCAACTTGAAATATATTTAGTTAAATAGTTTATTATATTATTACGTCATTTATGCTGTTTTACAAGTCAGGTTGATCAAAGAGGAGCGCCTTGTCGAAAATTACTGCTTTTGTTGACACTGTACATACAGGAGATGGTCAGGAGTTGACGTCACTTCGCCCCAAGCTATTCCACCGGACATCACAAATACGAAACAAAATGGCTGCCCCCAGTTAGCCGGAATAATCATGGTTTTTTATTAACTCTAAAATTACGCGTTTTTCATTTGCTAAAGTGTCAGTATGTGTTGGTGGTCCAGGTATGCATCTTTCCAACACATAAGGCTCTTGTTGGAGTTGATCCTACCTTTACAAGCCAACCAGACCTGTATACCTGAACGTAATGTTTCAAAGATTTAGTTAAAATGCATGACGTCAAACTAATTTGTGCTAATTGTGATGATGTCATATTACCGATGGTGGGGACTTTAGTAGTGATTTACTAAAATTTAATTAAAATGTTATTTTAGAAGTGTCATAGGATAAATAGAATTCGCTACTCGTGTTTTTTAATATGTAAAATGTCAATTTCGTCTAGTTAATCGGTATTTGTCACAGCAAAGCCTCGACAAATATCGATTAACACAGAAGATGTCGATATTTTCCATATTAAGAAATACTTGTGACGAATCCTCTATATATTACCTTGTTATTAATGAGAAAATTCCAAAGCAACGCCTCAATATAATAGTTTGTCCCTCCGACTATCACTGGCATTTTGTCTTCATCAAACAGCTTATCTATCTGAAATCTGGGTCAAGGAATATACAATTAACATGTTGTGGGTTTAGAGGGGGTAGTGTTGTTTTAATAGGTTACTTCTAGAATTAATTTGTAAGATGTCTGCTGTATACTCTCTTCCTAATAAACAGTAAGGGCACTATTATATGAACTTTCTTTGTAAACAGCACATACCACAGATTTTTATTATGAATCGGTGGCTGGAACAAAATATAACCCAATGGGACCACCACAAGGGAAAAGTCTAGGGTACAATGTACCTCAGGTGAAAGCTGCCACTGATTTATATCTAAAAACAGTTATTAATTGAAATATACATGGAATGCTACATTAACAGACACTCACAGTGAAATAAGCTCAACCCATTTTGTAATGTTAAAGGATACAATTGGCAATGCTTGATTTTTAAAATTCACAACACTATTGTTGGGGGTGAAAGGGTCAACATAGCCGATGAGGTGATGTCTGCAGCAATGTAGTTCCTCAGCCGTCACCTTGTTGGTTATTATGTCTAGACCTCTGTACACCTATCAACATACAAATTAAATAAAAGCATCAATTATGCAGGAAATATCTATGCAGTTTACATATCTGCAGTAAAAGTAACTACTTCAAGCAACTTTCATTCATTCAATAAACTTCCAAAAGTTAAAAAGTTTATTTTTGTTTAACAACACCATTAGAGAACACTGGTTTATTAATCAGCAGCTATTGCATAAAACCGGTCTCAGTGGAGTCGTGGTTAGGCCATCAGTCTACAGGCTGGTAGGTACTGGGTTCAGATCCCAGTCGAGGCATGGGATTTTTAATCCAGATACAGACTCCAAACCCTGAGTGAGTGCTCCACAAGGCTCAAAGTGTAAACCACTTGCACCGACCAGTGATCCATAACTGGTTCAACAAAGGCCATGGTTTGTGCTATCCTGCCTGTGGAAAGCACAAATAAAAGATCCCTTGCTTCCTGTCGTAAAAGATTAGTCTATGTGGTGACAGCAGGTTTCCTCTAAAAAAGTGTCAGAATGACTATATGTTTGATGTCCAATAGCCAATGATAAGATCAAAAATTAATGTGCTCTAGTGGCGTTAAATAAAACAAACTTTACTTTCTATTGGATAAACTTCCAGAAAAAAAAAAAGTGGAATATAAATAGACTTATAAATAGAGTTGGCAAACATGTTTAAAGATAATTATTTATAGTTGTAATGGTGAATGATCGCATAACATTAATTTGTTTGCTACTGTATGAACAGAATTTTTTTGGCATTGCACAAAGAATGGCTAAAGACTGCATAACAGATCTATTATATGACAAAAAACTACAAAAACAAACTGTGAATCACTGGAGAACGAGACATTTGTATGTCATTACCAAAAACATATCCATTCTTGGTGTGTGTATTTTTTTTATAATTTAATTATTTATATATTATTTGAATAAAATTTAGTTGAAATATTATATTTTCTTTTTTATGTATGTTATGTGGACATTTGTTTATTTGTGTGTTTTGTTCACTGCTTTTTGGCGAGTGGGAGAGATTTGGTGGGTTCGCAAGTACCTTATCCTATCCCCCCCATGGCATTGATCGTGTGAGTGTGTGTGTGTGTGTGCATGTGCATGCATGTGTGAATGCGTGTATTTGAGGGCCCAAACCTGTTAGTGGGGATCCGAAGGTATGCTCACCCAAAAGTTTAAATTTCAGGTGTTAAAATAGGGCCTATGGAATCTCCAGCCTTTTAAACACAGTAACAGGGAAAAGGGGGAGAGCATGGCCTTATTGGCCCTCACCTGTTCCACAGCCCCTAATATACAATTTGAAGAAGAAAACAAATTGTATGAGACATACAATTAACATACATACAATATAGACATACAATAGTGAAGAATGTGGTGTGCCCATTATAGTGTAAAAAAAAAAGTTTCTGGAAACCAACCCTAATTATTTTTTCCCCATTTTATTTAAACAAAAAAAAAAGTACAAATGCAGTAGACAAAAAAATTAGACTGGCCCTACCTAATATTTTTGTCATGTTCCCAGAAACACAATTGTTTTAGGCACAAGGGTTAATGAAATTGTATTTTCTTAATTTGTTAAAGTATATTTGATTATTCCGTTGTTATAATCCGACTATACTAGTTGGGTATCTGTTTAGTAAGATGTCAGACATATGAAGGATGCATTTTCTTTTCATACTAAGCATAGCTGAAATTACTACTGACACTACCAAAGGATGGTGTGATGGTGGTGTAAACAAATAATTAAAATGAAAGTCAAAATGCTGACATTAAAGTAATGGGTAGGAGTAGCCTGTGTGGTGGCCTTGGGTTTACCTTCTCAATGAGTCAGTATCTAGGCCAAGTGTGGAAATGACCATGGGCCAAAATTATGAAGGCTGTTTTTCTGAAACAAGATGTTAACACAATATTTAAAATGTGCTGAGGTGTTGTAATACAATTATTCATTTTCTTTTCATTGTTGGGTTGTTCCGAGATTTAATTAACACGTTGACTGCCACCCACGAGTATATTCGTATGCTGAGCGCACCAGATTTTGCCACGAGTTTACTCGTAGTAAAACCAGTGCTGTGTCGTATTAAATTAAAGTTGTCAGCAATGGCAATAACACAATTAGTAACCTTTCTGGCAATGACTAATAACAAATTGATATAATAATCAATGAAATTATTTATTAATTAATGTTTGAATGATTTTGATTGTGAACACAAGTCGCAGCATTTCATAATGGAAATATCTTGACACATATCTCTTTGACTAAATCATTTATAGTTATAATGTTAAAAATGAAAATAAATACAGGAACAGATTTATTCCTAATGTTTCAGAGCAATTTGGACTATGTTTGAAACATTCATATAAATGATGAATCGATGATCATCTTCATCGATGAAAGTCAAAACTATAACACAGTGATCAAAAGAAAAAAAAGTTTTGCCATGTATAATGTGTCTATGTTTGAACTATTAATAAATGTGGGTTTATTGTCAGTGTCATATTGAATTGGTATGTCCATTATTCTGACATGTGATAAACTTTGAAACATTTTCCCATACAAAGAGCTGGCTTCCCAGGGCAGACTTCACAGATGTAACGGGAATCTCGTACCGGCCTTTGTGCACACTCAGCAAGGTTTGGTAGGTCGCTCTTCCTTCTCTGTGGGAGGCAGTGGTGTATGGTAATGGAATGTCTCATTTACTGGAGCCTGGGAATGTGCTGGGCTGTGGTCACGTAATTTGTCATAGACATCACCAAGCAGGAGAATTGTGACCAGGTCACGAAATTTTAATAGCTTCATCTGCTCTCTGTCGTTTGCGTTGTACAGGATGTGGGCATTCTAGAATATGCAGGACAATCTTCTTATACCACCGGATTGTCTTGCGCAGCGCTGAGTAGTAAGACAGCATTTGATCTGACCTGTCTACTCCAGCCATCCCAATGTTGTAATCTCGGACTGTGTTCGGCTTTCTTGACAGCTTGTCATTCCGATTTCCAACATCAACCATCTCAATTCGATGCATGTTGCTGATTGTAAGAACTTCGTGTTTGTCTTTCCATTTGCAAACTACCACTGATTCAGACCGCTTCCAAACATGTTCCCCCTTGTTCAACTTCTGTTTAATTAAATCTTTTGGATTTTCTTTTCTGTCAAATCGTAGAGTTCCACAAAGATAGGTTGATCGGTTTGTCATCTTCTTCACCAGACTCACAGAATTGTAATAATTATCTGTGTATACCACATGGCCTTTTTCTAGGTAGCCGTCCAAGAGGTCTAGAACAGTTGCAGCAGCCTGACCATAGCCATCATCATCAGTTAGGTGGATGCCACTGTATACCCGAATCTTCAGAACAGTGCCTCGAGGCTCGCACAGTTCATAGAGTTTGATTCCATATTTATGACGTTTATTCTCGATATACTGGCGAAACAGCAATCTGCCATGCCAAAGTACCATGGACTCATCAATAGAGAGATCTTTCCCTGGATAGTAAATAGCTGGCATGACATCGTTGAAATGATCCAGAACAGTGCGTATCTTGAACAGGCTATAGTCATTATGTTGATCATTGTCTGCAAAATGCCAGAAATGCAAAAGTAGTTGGAAACGGTTGCGGCTCATGACACCACCAAAAAAATGGCGAACTGTATAGAACTCCAGTAGTGTTGTATAGTAGGCAAGTTTTTTGGACCCATGTGAAGCAACAATGCAATGAACTGTTTCATTTCCTTAGCATCTGTGTCCTTCCAAGATTTCAAATGTGATTCTCTTCTTAAAGGACGTTGCTTATTTCCACTGCAGCATATCGATTTGTTTCTGTAACCATTTTATCTATCAACTGTAGTGTTAGAAATAAATCAAAATATGCACCGGGCGATGTATCCTGTAAGTCCATTCTAAGACCAGAGTTTTCAGTGAAAGCAAAGTCATGTGGATCTTGGGCAACATCTGACCATGTATGCATTGGGACAGCACAATTTCCACGCCCACCTGCTCCATTCCGTCCCGTGCCTGGTGCTGGGCTGGAAACTGCTTGTCTAGTAAACAAAATTGCAGCTCTACCTTGACCACGATATTGTACACTTCGATCTCTAGCTGGTGTAACCGCACCACGCCCACCACCGCTTCCAGGAGTTCTATGACCACTAGGTCCTCGAGTGCGAACACCACGAAATCTAGACCTACCACGTGCTGCCTGTTGTACCCCATCGTCACTTGAAACATATGAGTCTGATGAAATCATTGTATCACCTTCTTCACTGCTCCAATTAGTATCAAGATCTAGTGAATTAGTATCACTAATATCCGTATTAGGATCATCACTTTCCTCATCCGTTTCAATCATCAAAGCGGCAACTTGCTCAGCAGAAAGGTTTCTAGTCGCCATTTTGGAAAGTAGCAAGTACGGAGTATCAAAATTACGTAACAAAAACCAATGACGCAATAAAATCTGGGAGGCACGTGACTCATAGCTGGCAAATACAATACAGTGATTGCATAATGTTGCCAGACTATGACTCGTACTTGGCATACCAAATAAAAATGTTATATTTCATTGCCAGCTATGAGTAATTTCGTGTCACACGCTCTTCCATAAACGTACTAAGTAATATGCATAAAATAACTTAGAAATAACATTTATGGGTAAATAAAGGAAATGCATATCTTTATATGACTTGGCAAACTGGACCAGCCGCCATTTTGTTTACGGCACTCAAGTGTTAAACGGTTTGATTTTTGCTACTGATAAAATACTTTCCAAATTATAATCCAGAATTTATTTACATAAATATCCTGAAAATGGAAATTATAATATTTGTTCAGTTTATTTATTACTTTTTAAAATAAATGTTGGTTTTATTGTGGGGCAGTTTCTTTTTTCTTTTCTGTTTGTTTCGCCTAGACTATTTTTGGAAAATGTAGCAAAAACCCAACATTTTATTCTGCAGTGACTGTTAAGCTGTATGTCTTGCAGCAGAGGTCCCCAGGGCCGAAGTACAGTATAACATTAATCTCTGGGGTGCAGAGGTCATAAAAATATAAAATGACATTTTCTAAGGTTGGTGTGAACAAGATGGTGGCCATTTTCCAAAATGTTTGTTTCAGAAAGTCGAATTGTTATACATATCATTTATGTGCATGATTTGTCAGTGAACCAAATTTGAAAACTTTGTGAAAATGTAACTTTACCATGGAAAACCATTTGCAAGCACACTTTTCTTACTGGCAATTTAGTATTGAAGATTGTCCAGCAAAGCGCAATATGCATTTTCATACAGGGACCCAACATTTGGTGGCTGCCAATTTTTATTCCTAAAACAACATACCTTGTGTTCCCAAGTTTGCAATCAACTGCAACTGGTCAACTTTCTTCATCATTAAATAGGACGTTTTCCGTATCACAGCCAGTTATCATCAGTAATCGAGTTGCATTCGTAATCGAAAAGTTCAACCCCCCCCCCCCCCATATCAAGGTCAGTATCTGGTGTGTCCACCATTGGCCCGTGAGCATGCGTGAAGACAACGGGGAAAGGATTGGCACAAACAACTCAAATAAGCCACAGGAATGTTCCTCCACTCCTCCTGCAATGCCGTGCAAGCTCAGTGACGTTACGTAGTAGTGGCTGGCGGTGACGTACACGATGTTCTAACTCATCCCACATGTATTCAATTGGGTTCAAATCCGGTGAAACGGCGGGCCAGTTCATAACGGTGATACCGGCTTGTTGCAGGAATGCCTGGGTAATTCTTGCAGTATGTGGACGGGCATTGTCTTGTTGAAACAGAAGGGGACCTCCTGGTCTTCGGTGACGGCACAAAAGTGGCTGGAGAACTGGTCTTAGAATAACGTCAACATAACGCTGGGCTGTAAGGGCATCGGGGACAATGATGAGATCACCTCTGAAATCACAGTTGATTGCCCTCCATACCACCAGACAACCGCCGCCAAACCGACAACGTTCCCTCACACATCCGTCAGCGTACCGTTCACGGAATCTCCTGTACACACGTGCTCTTCCATCGGCAAAGGAGACAGAGAAACGGGACTCATCTGAGAAAACAATGCTCCAGTAAAAGGCTGGTGGATGATTACCATTCTGGAGAGCAAACTGTAGTCTCGCAGCACGATGTCGCGGTGTCATGATGTTACCGTTGTACGGGCGTTCTGACTCGACGGATGACCATCATCGGATGGATAGGCCTTCCATGACGTCCTATCGTGTTGCTTGTTGTCATCGTCGCAGTTCTGAACCGGTCACGGAGGTGGCGTCGTCGAATCTGCTGATCTTGGCGTGGGGTCGTAACAGGACGCTGACCAGGTCACGGTCGATCACAGACACTCCCAGTCTGTTGATGACTTTCAACAAGTCATCCAAAGTTGATGGATGGACTCTGAAGGTCCTAGCAACTTGGCTTTGCGAAGTCCCCCCTTGAACCATGCCCAACGCTCGCACCCTTTTTTCTTCTCGGAGTCGTGGCATTCTTAATGTGACGAGGAATATGACACCGTTACGTGACTTTTATGTGTCCACATACTGGCATTTCTCATGCATTGCATACAGCATGATTGAGCATGTAGTGAAGGCATTTCACACCATTTTGGGTTTCTGCTATTGTACGTGTAACGAGAACAATACCAGGATTAAAACCCAGACAAAAGTACCAATTAATGTCTGGAAGGTATACTATGTTATGATGAAATCCTACAAGCTCTTAAAATTATGAGAAAAAAAAAAAAGTCCTGGCCCTGATGGATTTACAGTAGAATTATTTTTTTAATTTTGTAGAGATCTAAACAAATATCTAATAAATTCTTTAAATTATGCATATAATAATGGAATGCTCTCAGTTACCCAAAAACAAGATTGAATAACCTGTATTCCAAAAGCAAATAAAAACAAGAAACTTCTTAAAAATTGGAGACCTATCTCTTTACTTAATGTGCCTTATAAATTAGCATCAGCTGCTATAGCCCGAAGAATAAAGTCGGTCCTTCCAATTATTATAAGTGACGAACATAACATCCCAGACTTATTATTATTGATTGATTTCGAAAAAGCCTCTGACTCGGTAGACTGGGATTTTATTCACAAAGTACTAAAGTTTTTTGGTTTTGGAAGATCGATTCAGAAATGGGTTTACTTATTTCAGAGAGATAGCCAATCTAGTGTCCTTGTAAATGGATTTGCTTCACCTTTTTTAAACCTAGGAAGAGGGTGTAGGCAGGGCGATCCAGTGTCTCCATATATTTTCCTTCTCTGTGTAGAAATATTTGCCAGACTATTAAAAAACAGTAATAATATAAAAGGAATAAAACTTGGTAACATTGAATATTTATTTACTCAATTTGCAGATGATACAACAATAATATTAGATGGAATGGAGAAAAGCTTATATGCTACTCTGAATACTTTAACATTTTATTCTAGATTTTCAGGTCTTAAAGTGAATGTGGAGAAAACTAAATTGATTTGGATAGGATAAAAAAAAACGCAGTCGTTATAAATTATGTAAAGAATGGAAACTTGATTGGACAGACCAGTTTAATTTATTGGGAATTAAGTTTGATGTTGATTTACAAAACAGAGTTAAAATTAATTATACTGATAAAGTGAAAGCTATTGAGTCTTTAATGAATATTTGGTCAAGTAGAACTTTAACAGCATTAGGAAGAAACACTGTTGTAAAATCCTTATTTATGGCAAAACTAAATCATTTATTTTCGGCCATTCCAAATCAGACTACTAATTTAATACTAGAATTTCAAAAGAAACTTTTTAAATTTATATGGAAAGGAAAACGAGATAAGGTCAAATGTGTACAAATGAATTACAATATTAGAGATGGAGGTATTAAAGTTCCCAATGTCCAAATGTTTATTATGGCACAAAAGATTACTTGGATCAAAAAATTATGTACAAGTTCTAATTTGAAATGGAAATTGTTAACACTAAACGTGATTGATAAGTTTGATCATATAATGGAATTTGATCCAGATTATATTTTAAAAAATATTGTGCCAACAGTAAAAAATAACTTCTGGAAAGACACTTTATTGGCTTGGTGTGCATATCTCAAAACACGTAAGAACAAACTCAGTAGTGACAATGACATACAGTCTCAATTTATTTGGTATAATGATGACATTAAAATGAATAATAAATCAGTATCTTATAAAGACTGGTATGAAGCAGGGGTTAGGTATATAAATGACTTAATAGATGACAATGGTAAATTTTTATACATATGAACAATTTATTAAATTAATGTTAAAATTAATTTTATACATTACTATAGTATTTTAAGTGAAGTCAAGCAGTATTGCAAGATACATAAAATAAAACAATTCAAAATAAAACTAAAAAAAAAACATTCTTCCTTACAATAATTCTAAACTCAACATAAACTGCAAAGGCAGTAAAAATTATTATAATATACTGCTTGGATAAAAAAAACAAAAAAAAAAACATACAATTTAAAATGGGAAATTGAACTAAACTGTCATTATCAAGAATATATGATTGGAAACATGAATGCAATGCCATTTCGCTGCACGGACAACACAGAATTAAGATGGTTTCAATACAAAATTATCCACAGAATATTACCAGATAACTGTTTTTTACATACCATAAGATATCCATTGTATGGAGTCTTCACTTTGTTCTTTTTGTAAAGATGAAATATCAACATTAATTCATTTATTTTTTGACTGTAGTAAAATTAATCCCATTTGGAAAGGGTTGACAGAATGGATCCTTGAAAAAAACAGGTATATCAATAAATTTTACAAAAGAAAATGTAATTTTGGGTTTTTGAACAAGTAACAATGATCCAATTAATTTACTTATATTATTAACTAAGCAGATTACATTTAAGAGTCACTTGAAAAGTTATACATGTATTCCATATATGGAATGGATTAAAAAAGAATTAGATATATATTATAATATTACAAAAGGTGTAACCTTTTCCAAGTGTGAATATGATAAATTTTTTAAATTTTGGTCAGTGTGTCATAATTTATTTAAAGGGACATTCCCGAGTTTGCTGCAACTTTTAAGGTGTTGTTGACAAACAGAGCCTTTTTAATGATTGTAATTACATATCAAATATATTTTTCTAAATAAAATATTAGTGGCTGTATATTAAACGTGTTTCTGATCATTCTAATATTTTTACTAGGTTAAATTCCATTTTATTTCCTCAAATATTAATTTTTTGTACATACGAAATTATTTGAAAACAGAATCCAGTTTGGGCTCCTTACAAATATTAAGACGACCAGAAACACATTAAATGTACAGACACTGATATTCTAAACAAGAAAATATATTTAATATGTAAGTTTAATCGTAGAAGTATTTTATTTTTCGGAAACATTTTACAATGCAGCAAACTCAGGAATGTCCCTTTAAGGAATAAATTTAATTTTTTAAATTTATTTTTTACTTTTTTCTTTTTTTTCTTTTCCATATTCACTTTCATATAACATTGCTGTTGTAGTAAGAATTGTATCTTGATGTTGCTATATATAGTTGTGGAATGTATGTACGTAAATGTTTATCATATGATATACATGGTTATGTAAACAAAAATGGTTAAACAAAAAATAATAAAAAAATAAAAAATTGTTATTTTAAGTCCAATAAATATATTTTTCATTAATCACAACAAAATATTGAAAAATATCTGTTTTGCGTTTTCATTGTGTGTCAGTATATTCAAACACGAATTAGGCTGACATCAGAAGTGTGCTACATGCAAAATGTACTTCAGGAAAGTGAACATAACAAATTGTAATAAGCAGTGATGTTCTCATATTGCTTCTGTATTATCGTAATACAAGTATAGTTAGAGTAAAGAAAATACTTGTACATCTCCTCACATGCAATGAAAGAACATATTCCAGTCACACCTGGTATAAACCAACACTTGCTATGTATGACCAGCTAAAGCCTATGCAGCACTGTAATAGGAGTTCTGTATCCTGCCTATAACTGGCTACAACACTGTGAGCTCTTTCAAGGGTCATGGGAAACACTAATGCATAATAATGAAGAAAGTTGAAAAGTTTTAGTCATTCAAAACCTGGGAACACAGGAAATATTGTTTTAGGAATAAAAATGGTAGCTATCAGGTTTCTTGGGCCGAGTTCAGTAACACTGTCTGCGCATTGTTAAACAGTATTCAGTGAGACATTGTCTATACGAAAGAGTTGTAATTTGGGTGGGATGGAACAGCAGCAGTGTTTGTTCAATGAGACCGGGTATGTCTTAATCTCTCTCCACCAAAGTTGGGTTTAACGACACCACAAAAACGTTACCCTTTGTTTTTGTTTAATGACACCACTAGAGCACATTGATTTATTGATGAATGACCAATTTAACAGAATTACAGTTGTTATTTTCTGGTTAAATCAACTTCCTAAATGAAACTGCCTTGGTGCCTTTCAAAATGTATGAAAGTAGCCTTTGTGCCTTTAAGGTTTGCCTTGGTGTCCTCTATTTCCTAGATTTTAAAGGCTATCACAGCCTGCCCTTCTAACACCGAATTTCGAGACCTAAAAAGGTATTGTATATAAATAAATGTAACCCTAACCCTAAACTTAATCTAATTACCTAATATTTGGTATCATGGGAGAACCAGTTTTGGTGAGCATTAAGCATTTAATTCTAAAGTATATTAATATTTATAAACAGACAATTGTTATCCAAGTAGCAGAGTTTGACAAATCCGCAAATCCGATGCTCGGGGATAGTGCTTTTTAACACAGGGATAGTGACAAATGCCAAACCTGTAGCCCAATGGGTTAGTGGTTTAAAACTTCTTCTTTTTTTAAAACTCTAACTCACGATAATTGTTTTTCTCCACAGACGTACATTTGATAAATGTTATTCTGACAAATTGGTCATCACTTAATATCAACAAATCAATAAGAATATATTAAAGGTAGGGTCAACTCAAACAAGAGCCTTATGTGTTGGAAAGATGCATACCCGGACCACCAACACATACTGACACTTTAGCAAACGAAAAACGCGTGTAATTTTAGAGTTAATAAAAAAACATGATTATTCCTGCTAACTGGGGGCAGGTATTAAAGGGCAAAGGGGAAGGGGGAACATGGGTTTGTGTTTGTTTGTTTGTTGGTTGGTTGATAGATAGGCAGGCATAAATACTTTGCAGACATATCCGAGCTACAACGTCCTGGATCGGTAGATTCAGTAGAAGACATTCGAGAAAGGTAAGTTGTTAATCAGGAATATTTTATGACGCCAAAATACCTCTGTGCTAATACTTGATTATTTACAGTATTTTTTTCTTATATATAATTATGTAAACTTACAACAACACTTTCAATTTTATGTCTTAGGTCTATTGAAGAAGAAACCAGCGAACATATCGAGTCAGGGTCAGACACCGAAGACGTACCTTTTTACTCAGTTGTTGAATGCAGTTCGCAGAAGACCAAACCGAAGCTTGTGGATCGAGACGGATTTTCATAAAGTATTTACATTTTAATAACTCTTTCTGGTTGTTTTCTTGTGTGTAATTAAATACATAATAACAATTAAAAAACAAAACAAAACAAAAACAAAACTCTAAGATGACCATTAAATACATACTAACAATTAAAAAACAAAACAAAACTCTAAGATGACCACTGGTAATTATTGTATTTCTGGTTGTTTTCTTGTGTGTAATTAAATACATAATAACAATTAAAAAACAAAACAAAACTCTAAGATGACCACTGGTAATTATTGTATTTAGTGATTGACATATGTTTGTGTGTTATTCTACAAAATTTCACCTTTGTATTTACTAATATTTTCTGTTATTATTTTCTAGTCTGTAAGTGAAAAAACAATCTACTGGCGATGCAGCGTGAGGAACAAAACAATGCATTGCAAAGCATCTGTTTTACAGTGCAGACAAACAAATGAGTTTAAAGGGGGAAAATGTCGCACTGTCATACAGAGGTGCCAGGAAAACTTACATCAATACAAGTGCGACAGAAAGTAAGTATACACATTAATTCAGTCAATTATTTATATATATATATAGATATATATATATATACTTTTTTTTTCTTTCTTTTTTAATTCAAATAATAAACCTATTTAATTTACACTTATACATAAGACCAACGTACAGTACAATACGTTGTGGGTTTTTTTCAATAATGATTATATTTTGATGTAATACTTGTTTTAATACTTGCTTTATTATGGACCTTTTATTATTATCAAGAAATATATGTTTCCTATCATTTAAGTTGATATTAATGTTTTCAGGTGAAGAATATTGCTGTTGAATCTCTTTACAAGTCAGCTAGATCGATAACCGAAGATGTGGTCACAGAACTGGAACACGAGATAACCCGGAATATCTCATAAGAATTGCATGAACGTCAAAAATATAACGTTCAATTGTTATAATTCCAAATGCATTAATATTGCCATTATACCAAAACTATATTAAAAAACCCAATCAAACTCTATTCAATAATGATTTACAACTGTATCAATACACAAATAAGAGAATTCCCTTAGAAAGTTACATCCTCGGGGTTTTCGTTGTTGACGTAATTGATAAAAAGTAGATATGGTAATAACATTCTGTTTTTATTTGTTTATCGAAAAAGTGCAGTTTTCGCGTTCATTGAAGAATGAACGTTGGTTTTTTAGATGACATGATAGCGTTTTAACCAATCCAGACGCCTATTACAAAACAGTAATTATAAAATGGCATATGCAGATGATATAGTGTTATTGAGCTTATAACGAACGTATAATGAGTTGTTGTTTGTGTATATTATTTTTATTATCGTATGCAAATGATATTGTGTTAGTTAGAAAATTTGAAGTGCCCCGGAAAAAAATAAATGTTTAGCAGGTGAATACAATGCATTTATTGGTTTTTAGTGGGTAACGTAATATCTTGCTCAAAATCAAAATCAAAGGGACCGAGACCAAAGCGTGGTACAATAATTATTAAATTAATTGGGGACAGGCACGTTGTGGCCATTAAGAACGTTGTGGCCCCCAGGTGAGCAGCACCATTAGGAACTCGTTCAGACGATACGCACTCACCCGGAAAACGTAGATGGTCCACTAACCCTCCATCCCTTTCTATGATTGAATTCAGTGTTGTTAAATAAAATGTTAAAATGTTAATTGGTGACAATTAATTACAATAGTATATTGCGTTGTGTAGGCTAATAAATTGTTACCAGTGATTCCGTTGTTTTAGTTGTTTTTATTTAATTTTTTTGAACTGCCTGTGTTATAGGCTATACTGATTACTAATTATTACTAATGGGAATTAATTTAACGTGATAGTACCTATTGGCCGTTCTGACCATTTCTTTTGGCCGTTTTGACTTTTTCTTTGACCGTTTTAACTTACATGATCAGGGCCGTTTCATCATGGGGCCGTTTTGACTGCATACCGTTATAAAACACTTTCCTTTCTATGATTCATGATTATGATAGTGGCCTCTTCTTGTTCATATAAGTGATATTCACTGTCCCTACCTCGTGTAAATATACTTACATTCATGATGAAATACACATTTTGATCAGCCTAAATCAAAGGGATTTTGACTCATAGCGCCTCTCGTGTCACAGCTGAGGACACCACAAAACCATACGTTGCTTTTTTTTTGCAGTCGAACTGGTAATTCATTGGGGCTAACTCAGTAACTGGTAATGCATTGGGGGCAAACAGATATGTTTTGGGGGCGAACATGCTTTGGGGAGAAACATCAGGCATTCTTATGAAATATAGATTTCAAGTGAATTTACGGTAAGATATGCCATATTTATTGTTTACAAAGCCAAAACAAGGGCGTGAAAAGGGGATGCAGTCGATTCGTCCACTGGACGATTCGTCCACGGACGATTCGTCCACTGAAAATTCGTCCACTGAGGAACTCGAGACGATTTGTCCACTACACAAAATCAGTTCCGGACGATTCGTCTACTGGGTTTTTATTTTCCCAGTACATTTCGTCCACGGCCTAAATAATGTGTACTACATGTAAGTGGGGGCTAAATAAATTATTATATATATTTTACCCCGTATTTTTTTTGCTGTGTCATAAATTTACAAAGGTGAAAATAAATTATATTGCATTAGATTACGCTTGGTAGATGTTTTTGTAACAATGCTCTGCAGACATAATTCTTTGGTGTTTCTATTTATTCGGTTATTATTTGTTTCTATAATGTACGCCTTTCACGCTACATGTCGTAGGATGTTTTTCGTACAATATGCCCAGTAAAGATAATCTTTAGCCCTTCCCTTTCAACTTGTATGGTTTCTGTTTGCTTTACATGTGTACTCTATCGTGATATCGTGAAGTAATTAGCAATGCAGGCTCATTACTGCTTAAGCTTGTTTCACCAAGTTGGATCCAGTAGCGTCTAAAACAACACGCCTTATTTCAAAGCTGCACCGCTAACTACCTGTATGGACGGAATGAATGAATGAATGAATGAATGTTTAACGACACCCCAGCACGAAAAATACATCGCTATTGGGTGTCAAACTATGGTAATGTAAACAAATAAGGTGATGATCAACATCAATATAAACATTCAAGATTTAAATAAAAACAGTGTAAAGAATTGTGCAAAAATATAAATATCACAGATAGATACTGACTTTTACTCAAAATTTCAATTTGTGTTGTATTGGCCATTCTCAAAGAGAATGATACACCCCTGCACCACGGTGAGGTTACAGCACGCTCAGGGGTGTATGGACGGATGCAACGGCTGAAGCATAGGAATTCTTTGCCATTTGGAGACGCTACACCAATACGAAATTACTGCCAAAGAATTGATTCGTGCTGTTGTGAGATTATCCATTCATTAGTCGGCTGACTGTTGGACGTTTCTCTTCCAGTGATATTTGAATGGATAATCTCCTACAGTGATTTGTGCAGTTAACGACGAAATACCATTCATCGATTCTACACTGAATCCGGGGTGGGCGTGCCTGAACCCTTGTGGATATGGGCACGTAAATAGAGTTCCCATTCCCCTATTTACCACATCGTGTACGAGCGAGTGGACGTATCGTCTGTGGACGAATCATCCGCATGATAATGAATACAAACAGTTAATAAAAACTGGATAGTAATGTTGAATTCTAACTCTATTTTACTTTTTTGGTTATAGCATACCACAAAATAATGTTAAGAAATGATTACAATGTCAAAGAAATAACTATTAATATGTTTGAAAAAAATGCAGTCATCGAGTGGACGAATTGTCCGAGGTGAGTGGACGAATCGTCCGGTGGATGAATTGTCTGTGGACGAATTGTCCAGTGGACGAACCGTCTGGAAAGCTTGAAAAGTACAACTCCAGAATTACTGTGTCTTATTTATGAGTGTTTATCTATTGTCTTCTAATTTAATACCTCGCTTACTTGCGATCGGTATGAATGAAAGTTAGGGCGAACCAACCCTGAATGAGTGGGACTAAGGACGAAACGACGCAGGTTCGAAATCCGGAATCAAATGAAAGTGACAAACAAATTTGGAAGGGAATAGTCAAGCCTTGTGAATTATCATCTGTTAAATTATAAGTAACTGTTAACCTGCATGGAATCTGCGCTAATTATTTCTCCATTAAATCGCTGTGCAAGCTCTATTGCAAGTTTGGATTTCCCTGTACCCGTTGCACCAACAATCACAAGAAGTGGCAATTTTCTCGCAGCAGCCATCATGAACTCAAGGGAAATAACTCGCCCTTCGCTAACGGTCTCATACCACCTATGAGACCTAATGTAATTACATGTACTGGTATTTCCGGTGTCGCATGACATACAGCGTGGTAAATACATTTGACCCAAATAAACTCAGCTAAAAAAATTACGTCACAGGGTTTTCTCCAACCTGTCAATTTCGGCGTGATTTGTTGTGATTTAATCGAAATTAGGTAGAACAAAACTCAAAGTTGTTATGTTTAGTTATTACTTAATGATGCTCCATATATATATATATATATATATGTATGTATGTATGTATGTATGTATCGAAGAAAGCAGCTATACACAATTTAGAGTTTTATAAATTGGTAAAATACTTTTTGAAGTTTTGTTTACATTACGTTTCTATTCACTTCAGGGAGAAACTGGTCAAGCTTTATTGATTGGATTTGCAATGTTGTCTTAATTATATTTCTGTAAGTTGTTAATCCAAAAGGTCTTGTTAACATGAAGCTTAGCTACGCCGTCTCCAATCTAAGATGGTTTGAGAGGACAAATTCAGGAGATAATCATTGTAAATCAAAGGAAAGTACTCTAGCGATATCTAAATAGTGTAATAATTTTATCCTTTGTTATACTGTCATAAATCTTACAAAGTTCATGGTCACTACATAAAATTAGGGTAGGTCACGAAACCTCAAAAACATATTTTTTAAGGCCTTATAATAATAATAAAATAGCTTAAATATACTTGTACCTATATGCATATATATTTCATTCATGTAGGCCATTTGTCATGGCACTGTGCAGGACCATGACGTATATGGCCTCCTTTATAATACTATATAGCCATGTAATAAGTTTATAACATACTGTTAATAACAAGAAGAAGCATGTAAAATGTAATTTGACCTAGATATGACACAACATGGCTTCTTATCAGGCAAAAAACAAAGTGTGTGTTTCAGGTTTTATCCTTGGAAAAAAATAGGGTAGGTAGGTAGGAACTTTTTATTCCTTTTTTTTAATTATTATTATTTTAGTAATTAGAAACTCTGAAACTATATCAATGATCATCCTTAGCAGTAACACCAACTGTAGATATTTTGTTGGAATATAAAGAGTATATCCTTAATTGCATCCAGACAAATATTACTATCTAATAGTCATTTATTAGTAGGAAAATAATGTCTAGCCACCTATCTCAAAATTGTTCTGCTAAGCAGTAGAATCTACGCTTTAAGCCAGATCCATCAGCCCTCTCAAATGCCCAACACGTTCATCCGTATTTCCACACAGTAGTAGAATCTCTATTCTATATGATCACTGATTAACAACATGTAAGTTTAATGCCATGACTGGACTCTAAAATAATCAAACTAAAGCTTTGTGGCATCAGATTTAGGAAAATATTTGTATTTTAGACACAGTAGCTGGCTACCATTTGGTCGTCGATGATTGCCAAAGTATTACACACAGTGCCCTCTATAGCCCTCCACTACAATATATCAATAAGGGGAGGACTAGAGGTGACTGGAGCTAATATGGAATATACAATGTATGTGTGGAAATGCAAAAATTACATCCTTGAATTGTTTTTAATACTAAAGATATTCCAAATATGTTATTAGGGACACCCAAATAACACATCCATGTGATTTTTGTTAGTACAAACCAATTGGATCACACTGATGAATTATCCTACTTGTCCTGTAACACCAATGCCACAATGAACCCGTTTATGGAGGAAGAGGTGTCTGCATATGTGCAGGCCAATTACAGTGCTGCATGGCCAGATATGATGTTAGGTTTCTTTGTTCATCTAGTTTATAAAGATTAACAATAAAACTTTATATATTTTAAAGGGACATTCCTGAGTTTGCTGCAATTTTTAAGATGTTATCAACTAACAGACTTTTTAAAGATTGTAATTACATATCAAATATATTTTTCTGCATAAAATATTAGTGGCTGTATATTAAACATGTTTTTGATCGTTCTAATATTTGTACTAGGTTAAATTTCATTTTATTTCCTAAAATATTATTTTTCATACGTACGAAATTATTTGAAAACAAAACAGAGTTTGGGCTTCTTACAAATATTAAGATGACCAGAAACACATTAAATATACAGACACTGATATTCTAAACAAGAAAATATATTTCATATGTAAGTTTAATTATAGAAATACTTTATTAGTCTGAAACATCTTACAATGCAGAAAAACTCAGGAATGTCCCTTTAATTGTTTTATGTTGAATTTGTGTTTTGAAAAGCGATGGCAGAAATGTTAACTGGGAGTGAAAATTTAATATCTAATAAGTTACAGGATAAATAGACTATTCAGGTAGTACTCAACCAACTAACTTCTTGCTGGGTTAAAGTTCGAGGTGCACCAAACTTTTGATAGAGAAGTGAACACCACAAGTCCTGTGATTGGTTATAAATGTGAGTGTGTTGGTTGTAAAAAATAAGTTTCATCTGGGTAAAACAAATGTGCAATTTTATTTCATCTAGTACCAATGTGTCAAGTAGCCTTGTGCTAGAAACATGTATGGGGTACCTGTAAAAAAAAAGTACTCGAATTTTGTGCGAAACTAGGGTAGTCATAGACGCTACCCGTTATCTCAGAAACGAGCAGCTTGACCCCCCATTTGTTTCTGATTCACTTTAAGTGTAAGGGGTGGTAGTATTTATATCCGTGGCGTTTATGTCGGTTGATACATTGCAGGTAGGAGTTTTAGCCACATATGTTACTATTGTCGTCTATGGGATTTGATTTGGTAGTATACACCCTTCAGGCTGCCTTTCAATATACATGGTATATATATTAAATCATAATCAATTATATACGCTTCAAAAAAAGTAGGGGAATTTGAAATATTAATGTTAATATCAACTATTAGACCGAACATACGTTTTGATCAGACAACCTAGTAAAGAAAGTTTAGGTCTGTTTATCAACACATTCCATAGTTTGCACGTGCACCACGCAGTTGCCCTGTACACGTGCGTATCATTCACGATTTTGACAATTTCCAAGGTCCATTAATCACTGTGGAACATTATTTCTGTCAATCGTTTTTATTCTGTTGATCATACAGTTGTTATTGTTTTGTTTTTAGTCATTTTTATTGTTTGAATTTGCTGATATACTGATAAAAAAAACGTCAACTTTAAAATTTCACTTTTGACCCCAATCGTCCTTCAAGATATTTGGTGGTCATAAAACCTACTGTAATACTGAACTACCGGTTGTAATGTTTGCCCAATTAATTCACTGTTATCATATAACCATTCCCCACAGCTAACATACCATACAATTTTGGCAATAGTAAATTCTTATTTGGGTTCCATACCTTTTTTTGAAGAGTATATATAAGCATTCACAGGTCTTGAACAATACTTGTTTTTTTGTTTTTAGAAATAAGAAGTTTTGTTTAATTACACCACTAGAGCACATTGATTTATGAATCATCGACTATTGGATGTCAAACATATGGTCATTTTTGACAGTCATAGAGAGGAATCCTGCTCCATAAGTAGTAAGGGATCTTTTATATGCACCATCCCACAGACAGGATAGCACATACCATGGCCTTTGATATACCAGTCGTGGTGACCGGCTGTGACAAGAAATAGCCCAATGTGCCCACCGACGGGGATCGATCCCAAACCGACCGTGCATCAAGCGAGTGTTTTACCACTGGGCTATGTCCCACATCTGAACACATGAGCATATTGACCCCGATTTCAAGTCATACTGAAGAAAGTATCTTTCCTTCATCCACCTTGTAGTGGGCACGTGCAGGTTGTACCCCTTGCAGTGGTCCAGGATTTATGCCGGTGAGAAAACCCTCAGATGAATCTGATAAACTGACCTCTTAAAAAAAATTTCCTTCCTTCAAACCAAACAATATGGCAATATTTTAAAAAAGATAAAATTCCTTTGACAAATTCTCTTTATTTATTTAGTAAAGACAACTATACTAAAAGTTAAAACTAGTAATAATTATAATTATTTTGTGACACAAAGGTTTGGTTTGGTGGGTGTGGGTTTTTTTTTGCAGGGGGGGGGGGGGGGTGGACATGTAAAAAATGGAATATATAAATATCTGTTACTGTTTAAAATTCATTATTACAACTGCCCATTACTACTGGGTTTCTTTTAATTAGCACTAGTAAGAGAAGTAAATTAATTACTCTTAGTCTAAAACATTAAGTACTGGAAGCAGAGATAAACATTCTTTTGAATAGGGGTGGGACATAGCCCAGCGGTAAAGCTTAATGTGCCATCGGTCTGGGATCAATCCCCATCAGTGGGCCCATTGGACTAATTCTTTCTGGTACATCAAAGGCTGTGGTATGTGTTATCCTGTCTGGGATGGTGCATATAAAAGATCCCTAGCTGGTAATCGAAAAGAGTAGCCCATGAAGTGGCAACAGTGGGTTTCCTCTCTCAATATCAGTGTGGTCCTTAACCATAGGTCCATCGCCATACAACCATAAATAAAATGTGTTGAGTGCATCATTAAATAGAACATTTTCTTCCTTCATTACACAAACTGTGGCACAAATGTCCCTTCATTTCAAGTAAATCAGTGTGCTCTAGTAGTGTCATTAAACAAAACATGAACATTAACTGTCATACTTATCACCAATTTATCATGAATAAATGTCTTGTACAAAGTGTGATTAATTTTTAATTAATTTTTTTCAGGTTCTGTTTGGATTCTGGATGGAATTTGAAACCATGTACAGAGAAAATATGTGAGATGATGTAAAGTGTCAAATAAATTGACACTATTTCTAAAGTATGTTCAGGTTCTGTTTATCTATACATGTATTACTATTTGATATGACTGGGATCACAGTTGTATTTTCACATGGGAGGGATACAGCCTCTCCAGCTAGGGACAAGTATAGACACGTAGGATTGACATCTGGAGCAGGGGGACAATCCAGTTAGGGTGGGGTGGGTTGGGCACATGCCAGATTTTTTTTTGTTACCTTTATTTAAATTATGTTCTGTACCAATATTTCAAAAGGGACTGAAAAAAACTGAAGAAATTCTGGTTTAGTAACAATTTACTGTCTTTGCAAAAATGGACTGGTGTGTAACCTCCATCTCACTAAAATCACCAATGGATTTTGAATAGACTGGCATCAAAACTTGGTTAAGTAATTTAGCCTGCATTCAACATTCATATCCTAGAAATATTCAAGAAAGGCAGGAAATAAAATTTAAAAAGAACTATTTATGGTAGTGACTAAAATAATTTCCTAGCAACTAGAGAAGATAAAATCTTTTGCACTTTTTAATTGAATTTTTTATTACATGTATAGTACACATATCTCCATTTTACCTGCATTAATTCTAAAACATTAATTTTACATTGAATTATACTTCTAGTACTACTCCGAAAGTAAATATGTTTTTTTATTTTATTTAATGACACCACTAGAGCACATGGCAAAGAATATCCAATAGATCAATGTAAGCCACATATATTTCTTTCTTTAAAATAAACCTAGCTTACATTTATGACAAATGTATAGCAATAGCACTATAATAATATAAATGACAGTACACTGAATTTATAAACTGATGAATTTTTTAAACTAATAAACACTAGAATGCCCTTCCTTAGATACTTTTCAATTCCTTATACTATTGGTGTCAGGTAAACAAGTGCAAAAGACTGAATCAAGCCTGACCCAGAATGTCTGATCCAATGACCTGCGTACTTCTAGCAATTGCATGAATGGAATGTCTCCTCTGAGCTTTCTATTGGCTGTGGGCTAGATTTCCCGCCAAGCATACAAGGCTAGGCTATTATGGTGCAAGCCAGCTAAATGGATTCTTCCTTTATGAAAGGACATACATTGTTACACAGTAATAGACATAATATGAATATATAAATACACACACACACACACACACGTTATTACCAGTGTTTTGGCATAATTTTCCTAATGTATATATTGTCAATACAGAAACACAGTAATAATCTGTCATACAATCTCTAGCTTAACACATTTTTGTAAACTGTATATGCAACTAATTCCATTCGGCCATTACTCGATATTCAAATGACATGTGGACGCAGTGGGTTTTTAAAAATGGAAATGACATAATTTTGGATATCCTTACATAAAAATAAACTAGAGCTTAACATTTTGTTTTCTGAAACCTTTCACTGGAAAGTTGCTATTGGAATGTTTTCGTTCATTGAAGTGGCACCATAGTATGTAAAGAAAGAAATGTTTTATTTAACAATACACTCAACTCAAGGACCACACAGATTTTGAGAGGAATCCCACTGTCGCCACTTCATGGGCTACTCTTTGCGATTAGCAGCAAGGTATCTTTTATTTGTGCTTACCAGACAGGATAGCACAAACCATGGCTTTTGTTGAACCAGTTATGGATCACTGGTCGGTGCAAGTGGTTTACACACCTACCCATCGAGCCTTGTGGAGCATCCACTCAGGGTTTGGAGTCTGTATCTGGATTAAAAATCCCATGCCTCAACTGGGATCCGAACCCAGTACCTACCAGCCTGTTGACCGATGGCCTAACCACAACGCCACTGAGGCTGGTACCCATAGTATGTTTGCTTAAATAAACCTGGCCTTGATTAATTTACATCTAATATAAAGTATGTGACCTGAAAAATAGCACATACTTTCATTACACTGGATATGCTAGCTATTATACAGGGTTGGCCATATCCTAAAATTTTCAACTGCCCGCTGGCAAAGTAACTCAAATTTCACTTGCCCACAAATATTTTTTTAACTCGTCCCAAAACGTATGCAGTTTAAATCAAAATTAAACGTTTCAAACAATTTTACATCATACAAATCACTTGTAAGCCCTGCTGTTTTCTTTTGGGGGGGGGGGGGGCATTCTGGGGGGGTTTTGTTGTTGGTTTTGAGAGGGGCTTTTTTTTAGGGAAGGGTTCACGACGGACAAGTTTAAATATTAAAAAAGTATACCCTCCATTTTTCAGGATGAATTTTACTTGTAGATGCAGGACATAGCAATTTTCAGGGTAAGTATACCCAGTTTTCCTCAGAAATTATGGCATTTGCCACTAGAGTCCGATACACAGACTCAATTGGAGATTGCTTTGATCCCTGCATGTGTGCCTACTCACGGTTCTTTAACATTTAGTCAATTAAATGTTAATTGCATGTATATTTAATACATCAATTTAATTGGGAAACAAAAGCACAAAAACTGGTAGATGGGACAACCTAATTTCACAATACAAAGAGCTACTATATTAGTGAAAGACGGACCATGCGGAGGAATTCCCCGACCTTGCTTACAGACAAGCGAAAACCAACTTTACAAAGAAATAAATAATAAACACATTTTATTTACGGTTATATGGCGTCAGATATATGGTTAAGGACCACACAGATTTTGAGAGGAAACCCGCCGTCGCCACTACATGGGCTACTCTTTCCGATTAGCAGCAAGGGATCTTTTATTTGCGCTTCCCACAGGCAGGATAGCACAAACCGTGGCCTTTGTTGAACCAGTTATAGATCACTGGTCGGTGGAAGTGGTTTACACGTACCCATTGAGCCTTGCGGAGCACTCGCTCAGGGTTTGGAGTCTGTATCTGGATTAAAAATCCCATGCCTCGACTGGGATCCGAACCCAGTACCTACCAGCCTGTAGACTGATGGCGTAACCACTACAACACAGAGGCTGGTCACCAACTTTACAAAAACATCTAGTTATCCATTTTACTAACGTGCTGGATCGCAACGTTCTGAATAGCTTTCTCGATTCACGGACACCAACATAAAATACCACGATTTACGAATAAATGCCCAATTTCTTAAATGCCTTCAAAATGGAGGGGTGCTTATTAAAAGATGTGGATCTACTTCCGGTCAAGTATGGTAGTATGGTACTCGATATAATAATCAGGGGCCTCACACACGCACGCTGCCGACTACAGAATTACAAAAATTGTAAGTGTACAAAAGAAATAACAGGCACTTTGTGTTTGGAAATTTTGATTGCCCGGCAGACTGAATTGTAAATTTTGCTCGTCCAAGCAATGATTTACTCGTCTGGGGCGAGCAAATACTTTCGGCCAGCCTCTCTGGTATACACTAATTACAAAGAAAACTGAAGAGCATGAAGGATAACAAAAAGAATTTATTGGTACACCAATTGTGTAAATGTCTTCAAAATTAACTTGTTATATACATCAAACCTGTCAAAATTAGTGAAATCAAACCAGAGTTTATCTTTCATTGTGAACACAAGCAAATTGTATGCTACCTGCAGTTGTTAATTTTGTACAAAAGTAAAAGTGAACAAGTAATTTTAAAACATGAATAATGAAGAGAAGCAATGAGATATTCAGCACAAGTTAATGTCTAGTAATGAACACAGCACATCAATGCAACCAAACCCAAATCTGGCAGTGAACAGTATGTACACAATGTGCATATGGGTGCACGCGCGCGCGCGCGTGTGTATGTATATATATATATATATATATATATATATATATATATATATATACACACACACACACAATATACACATACATACATGTGTGTGTGTGTGTGTACACATTAACAATGATAGAAATAGCAGATTATTTTTTTTTACTAGTCCACCAGACAAATACATCTAGAAATCTACTTGTCTGCAAATAGTTTCACTTGTCCAAATAAATGGGTTTTATTTATTTAAGTACAAGGATGATGTTTGTGGTTGCTCAAAATGAAACTGCATTGAAAATTTTTACTTGTCCACAGGACAAGCACCGAGGTGCATTTTGTTTGTCCGAGCAGATTTTTACTTGTCAGGACAAACTGAAAAGTGCTTATTTCGAACGCTGATATATGCACATATACACACACATAATATATATATATATATATATATATACACACACATACATATATATATACATACATACACACATAATTACACAGCCTCTTAATGCCGTAAACATGACAGGGTCTTGCGAAGAGCTTCATGTCTATCCTTGACAACAGTCAATTCTTTGGCAAGTTTCACGTCTTGCCTCCTCAATTCTAAAATATGATCTGCAGCCTTTTTCAGAATTAACACTTTTGGTGCCTTATCTTTGTCATTCAAATCTGGCACATTGTCCCGCAGCGTGAAAAAACTATATTTCAAGTCATTTCTACGTTTCCTTTCCAGAACATTATGTTGTGTCCGTTTTACACCTTCACAAAATTCATCTGAATCGGAATTGTTTCTGACACTGTCTCTTGCTGCATTTAGTTTTTTGCAAGCAGATTTTAAATCTGGTAAACTGAGTTCACGTTTAATCCTTTTGGGGACAAAGTGTGTTTGGTGATACACAGATCGAGTTCTTTTGTATGCTTGAGAATGTGTGAGACTGTAATTGTGATGCCCCGTCACTTGAGGGCACTCTATGACCAACTGAACAGATTTAGGCTGTACTTTAGGTTTGGTACTTTCGGTTGTCACAGTCACAGTTTTGATATTTCCAGTGTTGAAAACTGTATGACAGCTTGGAGCAGGAAGTGCAGAGTCATCTGGTGTGGACACAACATCGATTTCTTCCTCTGTAAAACAAAGTGAATACGAGGATAAAATATGGCCAACACATTTTGGCTTGTCAAAATAAAGACTGTTGAATCTGTTAAATTCCATGATAAAAGTTAGTGCCAAATTAATTTTGAAGAAATTATGTCCAATACTGAAAAAGCTGCTTATTCACCTTAACAGGCCCGTAGAACGGATTTTCAGTGCGTGTGTGTGTGGGGGGGGGGGACGACGGGGGCTAATCGTCAGGTTTCTGGATTAGCATTATAAGACATTTTAAAGTCACGAAATAAAAACTGGCAAAAAAAAAAGGGGGGGGGGGGGTCCCCCGGCTCCTACGGACCTGTTTAAAACATGAATATCCAATTACTTACAAATACTGATTATTACCAATCAGGTCTAATGTATAGTAATTAGAAGAACTAGTACTAAAATTAGTAAACCTTTGAACCAAAAAGACACCTAAGTTACATAAACTTGGCTAAGAAACTTAAAAACAACATATTGGCAACACTGACCCAACCATATATATGGCACAATATTTAATGTGAATTGTGTTGTCATGTACTGTTTAAGATATTGAAATTGTGCTCCCATATTTCCCCTTAAAAACAGTTTCACTGGCCACAACCCAATTGTGTTGACCAAGCTTCCACCTGAAATTCATAGTATCCCACATTAGCTTTCACTTACCTGAATCTGAGGGAGTCTCGGTCCCTAAATTGTGAATCTGAGTGTCACTGATTGGGTATGGAAACACTGCTGCAGGATCTACACAGTCCGATGTATTAGATAGGTCCAAAGAATCACCACTGGTAGGTGCTGTCACGGAACCAAGTTTCTCAGTGGATGAACAACTGGAAAGTGTATGACTTCCGGACCACATACAATCCTGAATAAGTTTCGAACACAAGCTGGAATTGAGAGGTGGCGTCTCTGGAAATGGTAAATTTGGTAGCTTCAAACTACTATCATTAACGAAGAAATCTGCTATATCCGAAAATTCATCAAGAATTCCATCACGTCTTGGAGAACGTGGTGGTGTTGGCAGCAACTCAAATTTTTTCCATATATCTTCACTGGGCATAAGTGTTGGCGTATTTGGGTTGTAAAACTCTTCTCCATCATTGTCATAGAAGGAATACATCTCACAGTGATCCAACCTCTGATTTGATTGTGATTTGTGACAAGGCATGTCCTAAAAGAAAAAAAGTTAATTAAAATTTAAAGCATGTTAATAAACAAAGACGAAAGAGTTTACAATCAATGTTCAACATAATTGCCGTATGTGCAGAGGAATGACGTGGCAATTTTCATTCTGGGGAAAGTACAATGTAAAAGAACCATTACATCCACCTGTGTAAACTCCATATGAAATTTTAATAAAGATGAAAACGTGACTGACAATATCGTGGAAGCAAACATGGTCTAGACTTAAAAACGTCAACTGGCGGACACGCCCACTTTCAACAGGAGTCAAATTAATTTCATTGTCGTTTGCAACGATATTATATCATTTCAACGGTTAAGTGTGACAAACAAACCCCTAAAAACAAACCCAAACGTGTTACGTATCGAAGACATGCCAGTCTACACCACTAGCTTCAGGCAAATGTTGAGTACGTAATACCGGCATGATGGCCACGTGAAACCCACGTTGCCCATTTCTAGTTGGTTGGTTTCGCATTATTTACGGTTACGGAAACTGGCAGTAGTGTATTAAAAATCAAATCAATACATTATAACTCTAATAAAAAGAAGGACCTTTTTTGACAGATAAAAACTTCGCTACGGAATAATGAGGAATAATCGTATAATCTTTACAATTCCATATTGTGACCTACTTAACCTCAACATAGGCGAGCCGGGTAACTGCACAAGTTTGTAAAATAAATACCATTACATGAACGATAACGCTGAATTAATCTAAGTAATACTGGAATACTATTACACTTACCTTGGTTTTAAGACTGGACAACAAACTAAAACCATCCAAAACACGAACAGAGACTTTTCTCGACATTTGCTGAAATTACCGAAGGGGCAATGATTTCTCAACACTAAGAATTTCCATAAATGAAGCCTGTTTACCGTCGTCGGTGGCCTGTATTATGCCGCGTGAGTCACCTTCAGTCAAGGTCGTTCTTACGCAAATTACTTACATGTAACATATTTTATAAATGTATATATTGTCTGCTTTTAACGGTGAAGTTAAACGTTATACAAATACTCTGGTGTTGATTATTTCTACAATATTAAAAATATTAAAAGAACATGAGAACTATATTTTGAATCGGATATATTTCTGATGTGGTTGTAAAATGGTAAATGGCGCGAAAGATTCGTGGGTGGAGTTGAAGGAGGAGTTCATTTGTTCACAGCCAATCACACAATACTAGTACTCAAAATAACTGTAAGCAATTATTGGTCGTAGTAAAATTTGAATATATGACAAAATTCTGGTTTGTACATGTTACTACGGTTGTGTGTAACTAGACCACGTGTTATAACGTTTGATCTGTGCACCGACATGTGACATGTTTGTTGCGATAAAGTACAAAGCTGAAAGGTATTCCATCTTTGTTGTAAAAAAAGAAATAATTTAAAATGCTTTTCACACAAATTAGTTACCATAAAAAAGTTATTAATGAAGTTTTCTCTAATCCCAAATCAGTTTCTTTTTTAAAAATAAAAATAAGATCAACAATGGGTGAAAGAACTTTCAGATTTGTCTATAGGGCTAAATTTAGCATTTTATTTGTTTTGAAGTGCACAACACAATTTACTATGATGCAGGGAGTGGGATTTGGGGGAGTTGTGTAAACCACCCTTCTCAATCTTCTAATAAAAGTTCAATGTTTTAATAACGAGAAATTCTTGTCTTGGACGCAAGAACTTGTGCCCACGATGGGGGCAGGACGTAGCCCAGTGGTAAAGCGTTCGCTTGATGCGTGGTCGGTATAGGATCGATCCCCGTCGGTGGACTCATTGAGTTATTTCTCGTTCCAGCCAGTGCTCCACAACTGGTGTAACAAAGGCCTTGGTATGCACTATCCTGTCTGTGGGATGGTGCATATAAAGATCCCTTGCTGTTAATTGAAAAGAGTAGCCTATGAAGTGGCGACAGCGGGTTTCCTCTCTCAATATCTGTGGGGCCCTTAACCATATGTCTGACGCCATATAATCGTAAATAAAATGTGTCAGGCCGTAGCTAGGATTTTTTGTTGGGGGGGGGGGGGGCAACTGAGCAGTTAATAGTCTAAAACTCCTTAAACGGTTAAGAAGATAATTTTCTTTAAGTTTCTATAATTTTGTCCGGTTTTTTTTCCTTGCCCATGCCCCCCCCCCCCCCCCCCCCCGCTAGCTACGGCCCTGTGTGTTGAGTACGTCGTTAATTAAAACAGTTCCATCCTTTTTTCTTCCTTGTGTCCACGACAGGCGTGTGCTATAACAACTTGTTATGAATGTACAAGTCAAGTCAAATAACGAGCAATAATAAAAAAAATTGGCTGTAGATACGTTTTCGATACATTATATTGTTGTTTATTCTTTTTTTGTGTGGAAGAGAGGTGTGTTGAGGGATTTGAATCTTTTGATCAGATCTTGACAAGATTCAGGCCCATATGAACGTTAGGGCCTATCCCTAGTTCGAGGCAAGAAGCCAGACTTTTTATTTTTATTTATAGGCCTATAGAATACTAAAAATGATAGAACAAACACGAAGACCCTCTGAACCGGATATGTCTTAAAACGACTTTTTGTTTTTACTAGATTGAGACGAGCAAACTTTAGGGGAGGCGTGGGGGGGGGGGGGGGGGTGAGGGATTCATTCTGTCAGGGAAATATATACTTCTAAATTTGTTTTAAAAAATTGCTCGAGTAGAGGTGTGGACCCCCGAACCTTCCACCTGAGTATGCAATGTATAAAGTGCATGTTAGATTGAGGCGGTTCCAGGATTCTGTAAGAGAGGCACACGATTCGAAAAAGGGCAATTTGAGTTTGTCGAAAGCAAATGAGCCGATTTCGGGGCATGCTCTCCGGGGGGGGGGGGGGGGGGGGGGGTCATGGAACCTCCGTGGCCGACCTTCTTTGTAACGGCCAATGTTAGTTTTTAGAATACTGTTATTAATTTTTTTTTCTTCTTCGACCCCTCCCCCCAGGGTCAGACCACACTACGCTCCTGAAAGAAGAGTGGTCTCATAAGTCAGGTGGTTTTTCAACACGTTTGACTATATATGGATACGCAGGCGTATGCGCGTGCACACACACACACGTGCACAATGTGCTCCAGTGGTGTCGTTAAACAAAACAAACTTTGACACACACACACACATATATTTTAGGCCTAAGTACTGCTCTTTCAGTGCCTGCATAAATATATCAAAGCAAACTTGATCATTATACAGTTATATAATATAGTGGTGT
Source organism: Gigantopelta aegis (assembly GCF_016097555.1). NCBI lineage: Eukaryota > Metazoa > Mollusca > Gastropoda > Neomphalida > Peltospiridae > Gigantopelta > Gigantopelta aegis. The sequence continues at coordinate 59,596,735 of NC_054704.1, forward strand.
CACTGGGGGCATTGTTTAGTGGATCCCAGCGGGGCTATAACTTATTGACATAAAAGCTTTAGCCAGAGGGAATAATCGTCTTCTGAAGTAGAAATAATAATGCACATCAATCGGAAAGAAAAACACGTGGATTCGTAATTCCCGTGGATTTCTTATGACCCGTGATGTAACGCCTTTTAAAACAACTGCACATGAAATCGATCCGAAAACGGCTTAATGCGATTTCCTAATAAAATTATTAAATAAGTGACCACGTACTGTTTAATATAGTGTCACCTATATGACTTTATCAGAAACCAAAAGTCCGTTTGCCATAATTGGGGGGGGGGGGGGGGGGGGGGGGGCCCTTTTCACCATGTATGATTGAATAAAATTTAATATAGTAAAAAAAATTTTTTTTTAAAGGTCTGACTGGGGAGGCATTGTTCTCATCTGGGGTGGGGTGGTAGTAATGGGTCAGGGAGTAAATATTTGCATTCTTGCAAAAACGATAAAAATGCTGGGAAAATGGGCTTGCCTGAAACTTTTTCACCACGTATTTCCATCCCTCTGCTCACAATGGTAGTGGTAACCCATGTTAAAATGCGTAGTGATTAGTTTGAAGCTTTGTAATATTATAGCAGTTTGGCAGTAATACAAATATTAATAAATATTGTTATCTAGATTCGGGAATTGTCGTTTAATTCGGGCAAATATCAGCCTTACAAAATGGGAGTCCGAACGCCTAGATGCAGTTTACAGACTTGTTCACCGAATGTTCAAGCAGGTTCATACAGCAGAAGGGTGACACATTTTGAGTCAAGATCATGTGCACATGGGAGAAGGCATAAAACATAACAATTTGGTAGGCCTACATTAGTTTTGAGGCATGCGGTACAAAATTTAAATGGAAGCATAAGCGTACGGGCTCCCATTTTCGTAGGGAGGGGGGGGGCAGCCTGGCTTTTGCCCGAATTAAACGAAAATGCCCGAATCTGGATAACATTTATTCATATTAGCATTATTACCAAACAGCTATATAGGGTTGTAAACGAATCACTACGCATTTGTATATGGATTACAACTAATTTTGAGGGTAGAATGATAGAAATACACAGTAAAAAGGTTTCAGGTTACCATATTTCCCCCGAATATTTGTATAATTTTTGCCCGATTTTGAGGTTTTGCTCCAGCACTGGGGGGTGGGGGCTGAACCCTGGGCTGAACGGAGCGGGAGGGGGTGGGGGAATGCATCACCTTCCGATTTGATGATGCTGTGTCGCCATGTCCTCCACTCTCGCTTCAGACGTTTATGAAATAATTTCCGACATAAAAGTTAGTATATATGACTGGAATCAAATTATTTATTAAAATTAGAAGGTTGCTGTTTTAAAGGGTTAAACTTTAGTTTTAATAAAAACTCAAAGGAGAATTTCATTTGATCAAGGGTCCGGTTTTGAAAAGATTTCTCTGTATTGTAAAAATCATAGACCAGGAATTCAAACCTTTGTAGATCCTAATATTATGCAAATTATAGGTTAATAATTTTAATTTTCTTCGTATTCAAATCATAAAACAATGATTAGACGAGTACGAGACATGGGGTTGGAGCAAAACCTTAAATTCGGGCAAAAAAAGAATAAACGAGATATTCGGGCTAAACGAGCTTGCCTAAAACCTTTTCACCATGTATTTCCATCATTATATCCACAACGTTAGTTGTAATCCATGTACAAATGCGTAGTAATTAGTTTGCGACTCAATATAGCTGTTTAGGGCGGGACGTAACCTAGTGTTATTTAAAGCGTTCGCTTGATGCGCGGTCTGTTTCCTGTCCTGGTTGGAGGAGCCGGCCAAGGCCGGTTATTGTGCCCAGGACAGGCGTGCGCTACAACAGCTTGTTCTGAATGTGCACGTAAAACCCTATGACCTGACCTGACCTGCGCGGTCTGTCTTGGATCGACCTCTGTCGGTGGGCCCACTGGACTATTTCTCGCTCCAGCACCACGACTGGTATATCAAAGGCCGTGGTATGTATTATCCTGTCTGTGGGATGGTGCATATAAAATATCCTTTGCTGCTAATCGAAAAGAGTAGCCCATGAAGTGGTGACAGCGGGTTTCCTCTCTCAATATTTGTGTTCTCCTTAACCATATGTCCGACGCCATATAACCGTAAACAAAATGTGTTGAGTGCGTCGTTAAATAAAACACTTCCTTCCTTACTTCCTTCTATATAGCTGTTTGGTAGTAATGCTGATATGAACAAACATTATGAGAGTACTGTTAAACCAATACATGTCTCCTAAATTCAAGGGCCATAACTGTGAAAAATGGGTAAATCGCCATTAAAGTTAAACTTGATCTGAAACTTAACACGATAAAACAATATACAACATTTCAGCTCAGTATCTTGAGGATTACAAAAAAGTCCGGAAAATAAATTTTTATATCTCCTAAGTTCAAAGGCCTATACAAAATGGGTAAATCATTGTACATGTAATAGTACACAATTATACAAGCACGGCGGAGCAGGGAAGGGGGAGGGGCTTGGGGGGGGGGGGGGCTCTAGCCCCTCCAATAATTCTGAATCAAAATCTTAAGGCAGAGATGAATTTTAAATGTAGAATGCAAGAAATTGCATTTCAGGACCACTAGTTTTCAACATTTTACTGGGGAACATACCCCTGAACCCCCTAAAAACTTTGCTGTGCGCCGTCGATCTCAATCAGCCCCTCCAATCTCAGTCAGCTTGTCTACTTGCTTCCGCCGTGCCTGTTTTAGCTCAATAAACACATCCATAAATCTATATGAGACAGACGGACGAACGGACGGACAGACAGACAGACGGACAGAAGGACGAAAATTAAACCTGTTGGACCAGTAGAGGATTAATAATGTTATTCAGATTCGGCGTACATTTTTGCCGACCGGATCATGTAGCAGTAGGTATGGCAACGTGTCCGAAAAGACGTGGATACCTTTTACTGAACCGTCGGACCATTGAACCTTCGGACTGTCGCTCTAGACCGGTCCCCCTTTTAGCACTACGCCAGAAAGCAAGTGGACAGACAACTTTACGATCAGTTTACCCGATATTCCCAGAGGGGCAACTTCTAGTGGGAGGAATAGGACGGGCCAGATCCATGAAATGTCAGTTTTAAATAGAATGAGCTTCTAGGCCTGTATAATGAAGGGGTCTTCTGTATACTATGCATCATCCCACAGAGCATATGTACCATGACCTTTGTTACACCAGTTGTGGTGCACTGTCTGGAACGAGAAATATCCCAATATCCCGACGGGGAATCGATCCTAGATCGACCGCGCATCAGGTGAGTACTTTACCACTGTGCTACGTCCCACCTCGAGCTCAAGATAAATAAGATGACGAATTTTTTTCTTTTATTAAGAGGTCTATATGCGACATCAGAATCGACATATCAACACAGGGGTGAAGATTCTGGAACATAGCCCTATAGTAGTGTCAAAGACAGACCTAAAACATTGTATTAATGTATGCGGAATTCATTCAGAATTATAATAAATTATTGCATTTATGAACGAAATGCTAAATGTACAACATTGTTAACAAATTGTAGTACTTTGAAAATGAATAACCTAGTGACGAGTGTCGTGGTGTGATTATATATAGGTATGTCTAAATATCAAAATGTTTTTAAAAAAAATGTAATTACCCTTCCAAAAACAACCACTACCAAACACACACGTCACATACACACACACAACCCGTGTTTAATATTGACATCACTGGTTACAGTGTTTACAAACAGCTATATTTAAAACATAAAATAGCAAATGTGTCCTATCGGAAACAGACTCAGAAAAGCCATTACAATGGAGCAAGATGATCTTGACAATTTGTGAAATGAAATGCAGAGAAATCCGTCGTAGAGTATTACCAATCAGTACAGTTGGCGTGGGGAAGCCGACCTGTAGGTGTGATCGTCAAACAAGACTCCCACCTAAATCTTCACGAGGCGTCCAAATGTCTCGGCGACTGTCCTCAGTTAGGCAGTAGGAAACATATCAAAAGTAGGGGTGGGGTCGTACGTGTTGTTTTGTAATACAGAGTGAAACATAAAGTGAACAATTTGGGCCTAACGTACTATTCCCCCCCCCCCCCCCCCCCCGCCGATTACTACGGCCATACTAAGTACTGAAGAAGTAGGTTTTTCTAGTGTCAGCTATGATTCCACGCTTATATCAAAGGTTCCTTTTTTTGTCGCGCTAACCCAGTCTAAACTCCCCTGGCTTCTGTGATATCACTGTGTACCAAGATTGAAGTACCCCCAGATGCCAAACTGAACTCATTGGAATCTAGTATTCATAAGATGCAGTATATGTTAGTAATTAAAAAATAGTACTCTATATGGCTAATAGCGATTGTTTCTACTCTCGCACTAGTCTACAACGTGATAGAGTTGGCGTCTAACTTGTTTAGTAATACTTGGTAATTGAAAAGAAAACAAAACGGTATCGAGACATCAATTGCAACGACGTAATTACAATGTAAATAGGCCTACACAAACGTATTAAAGCTTGTTTGCATTATAGTAAATCTGAACGATAAAACCGTAATGCCATCAAAATCATATATCTGCACAAGGCGGAGTCAAAAGTACTCATTCATTTATTGAGGTGCTTGCGTCGCAGGATCGAACCACCTCGGTGGATCCATTCATTTGATTGGGTTTTTCTCGTTCCAACAAGTGCACCACAACTAGTCAAAGGCCGTGGTATGTGCCTTCATGTTTGTGGGGGAAATGCATATAAAAGTTCCCATGTTGCATTAGGAAAAATATAGTGGGTTTCCTCTGTTGACTACATGTCAGAATTATGAAATATTTGACATCCAATAGGCGATGATTAATTAATCAATGTGCCCTAGTGGTGTCTCATTTATTCATTCATTTGGAATGCCGTTGGTGGGCCCATTGGGCTATTCCTCGTTCCAGCCAGTGCACTACGACTGGTATAGCAAAGGCCGTGGTATGTGCTATGCTACTAATGTTGGAATTACCAAATACCTCCAGTAGCCGATGATTAATAAATCAATGTGCTTTAGTGGTGTCATTAAACAAAACAAATTTCAACTTTCAGTTATACCCATTTTCGTGCTTATATCCAATTAAGGTTCAAACACGCTGTCCTGGACACGCACCTCAGCTATCTGGGCAGTCTGTCCAGGACAGTGGGTTAGTGGCTAGTTGTCAGTGGTTAGTGAAAGAAAAGTCGGGGTAGTGGTTCTACACCTACCGATGGAGTCGTTAAAACTCGCACTGGGTGGGAGCTAGTACCAGGATGCGAACCCAGTACCTACCAGCTTTAACCACGACACTACCAAGGCCGGTTAAAAGCACTGGCTAAGCCAGGATTTTATATCTGGGGTGACAGGCATAGCCATACTTATAAAAGGTATTTGGGGTGGGAGTGGTCAAAAGGAAGTTTTAACAATATTAACTTTCACGGGTGTTTCAATTGTAGAATTGCCACTTGCCCATTCCTACTTCTGTATGCATCAAGACTGTTGTGTTGACATGTATGCACAATCTGATGTATGCACACATGGATTACTCTGATGATATAATGAGTCGACAGATAACCATGTTAATCCTCCTTCACCGCATGTGCGGTACCGGTGGCACCTGGCACAGGCAGAGATAATTATAGTTGTTAAGTTCATTGTTTTCATATAACCGATGAAAGAAAGAAAGAAGTGTTTTTTATTTAACGACGCACTCAACACATTTTATTTACGGTTATATGGCGTCAGACATATGGTTAAGGACCACACAGATTGTTTTTTTTAGAGGAAACCCGCTGTCGCCACATAGGCTACTCTTTTACGATAGGCAGCAAGGGATCTTTTATTTGCGCTTCCCACAGGCAGGATAGCACAAACCATGGCCTTTGTTGAACCAGTTATGGATCACTGGTCGGTGCAAGTGGTTTACACCTACCTACTGAGCCTTGCGGAGCACTCACTCAGGGTTTGGAGTCGGTATCTGGATTAAAAATCCCATGTCTCGACTGGGATCCGAACCCAGTACCTACCAGCCTGTAGACCGATGGCCTAACCACTACGCCACCGAGGCCGGTATAACCGATGAAAATTGTGTACAAAATATGTTAAAATAACCGCCCTTCCAAAATGGGGACTATTTTTTTTAATTATTATTGTTTTATTATCACTAGTATAGTATTAACTTGATATAACATATTTAACTTTTGGTGTATCTATACACTAAATTGTTATTTATTTATTTTTTACTGGTTGATTTATTATTATTATTATTATAAATTTGATCAGGGCGGGAAGTAGTCCAGTGGTAAAGCACATGCCTGATGCGCGGTCCGTCTAGGCTCGACCCACATTAGTGGCCTATTAAACTATGTCTCGTTCCAGCCAATATACCACGACTGGTATATCAAAGGCCTGTGGGATAGTGCATATAAAAGATCCCTTGCTACCAATGAAAAAATGTAGTGGGTTTCCTCTCTATTACTGTCAAAAATTACCATATGTTTGACATCCAATAGCCGATGATTAACAAATCAATGTGCTCTAGTGGTATCAGTGGTATCATTAAACAAAACAAACTTTGCTTCATTGATCAATACAGAACCGGCCAACTAGTAGCAGCCATGCATAAAGATATAGCCGATATTTATCGACACCTTTGGCTGTTCAAGTTTGCAAACTTAGTACTTATGTGTTATAAAATATATTTACATATGGCACGCGTCGCTCACGCGAACATGTTCCAGTAAAGTGACATAGAAACTGTACCAAACAACGAGCGAGTACACTGCACGCCTATCCTCATTTACCCGGAGAACAAAGATGGCAGTGTGCCAGCTTTTAGTTCGTTTTCATTCCTACGCTTCTTTTAAAAATGTCTTGGCGACAGGTGTTTTTCGGTTTCTTTCAACGCTCACACAAAAGAAGATGGGGTTTTTTTTAAGCATACATGGGTGTACAAGTGTCTGGGCTTATATTAATGAGACAAGGCCATTGTCATCGTATGGTTATAATATACTTACGTCTGCTCGTAAATTTTAATACAGGTGCAACTTTGTTGTCAATATAGGACCAGATCTTTTCCCCCAGCCTCTTTAAAAAACAAAAAACAAAACAACAACAAAATTCAAAATAAAACCTTCAACTTGTTTAGTATCATTTGTATAAACGATCAAAACGGCGGATATTACTCGTTTTTTATTAGGCTAATTAGAGCATTTAGGCTATTATATTATGCTCCTGCCTCGCCAACCACCCTTTTTACTGTATTAAATTTTATAAAATCATACATACATATATAGTGCGGGTTGCCCCCCCCCCGCCCCCGCCCTCCCATCCCCCAATATAAAATCCTAGCTACACCAGTGCCCCTCACACCCACCGACTCCACAAAAACTATTAAATCTTAAAGACATTTGTTTTAGTAAATTGTGATTTTAATGTATAATATTTTAATTGTCGAAAACCTTTTAAAATGGCTACAAACTCAGGATAGTCCCATTAATAGGTGACATGAATATTCATGAGCCATTTCTTAAATGTGTTGGTACCTCCCCATCCCATCCTTCCACCCACTGGGCTAATTCTTGGTATAAAGCCAGTGTCCCACAAATAGTGTTACAAAGGTCGTGGTATGTACTATCCTGTCTGTAGGATGCTGCACATAAAAGATCCCTTGCTGCTAATTGGAAATAGTAGCCCATTGTGTGGCAGCAGTGGGTTTCCTCTCTAACTGGCTGTGTGATTATTAACAATGTCTGGCACTATATAACCGTAATTATGTGCCGAGTTAGTATTTAAATAAATCCTTCCTTCCTTTATTCCCATCCTTCATGATGTTGTTGGTTAGTTTGTTGTTGTTAATACTAACATGTTATTAAACGAGTTAGGAACCACTAAAGTTGTAGCATACATCAACTACACTGAATTCCTCTGCTTAAAACAAAAACTGAAAGAAAAAGTTGGAGATTCACGAACCAGAAGTTATTATTTGTTAATATATATACACATATAAATGTTTTAAGCAGAGAAATATTATATATATACTGAACAAAATAAGAAACTTCCGCTAACTTTGCTTGAACATAGCTTGATGAAAACAAACCGGGGGAATAATTGTTATATATGCGTTTAAAGAGTGTTCCATGATGCATTGTTTGGTGCAAAAATCATGGCCATAGGTTAACAGAAACTGGATTTTTTTTTGACCAAGTGTGGTAGGGGTTAAAAAAAAAAAAAATCACTTAATAACGGGTATGACACCTCTTGAATTGACCACTTCAGTGCATCGCAGGCGCATAGAATTGACTAAAGTGTTGATTTCTGCCTGTGGAATATTGTTCCATTCCTGAATGAGCGCTTGACGAAGTTCGTTGACGTTAGCGGGTGGATTGGGCCGACGCCTCAATCGTCTGTCCAGACTATCCCAGACATGCTCGATGGGGTTGAGATCAGGACTTTTAGCGGGCCAGCCATCAATGAAATCAATGTTATTTGTCCTAAGAAAATTTACAGTGTCTCTAGCTGTATGAGAGGTGGCATTATCATGCTGAAAAATCGAGATGTTGGCGTTGTTGTGGAACAGAGGAATGACGTGATGAGCGAGAATGTCATCGCGGTAACGTTGAGCATTTAAATTGCCATCAATGACGACTAGTGGTGAACGATAACCATGGGCAATGGCTGCCCAGACCATGACACAACCCCCACCCACGAAACGATCTCGTTCAAGAACACAACAGTCAGCATAGCGTTCATTTCTCCTACGGTAGACGCGCACCCTGCCATCACCACATTGTAAAGAAAATCTGGATTCATCCGAAAAAATAACAGTATTCCAGCGTCGCCGTATCCAACGAGTGTGTACACGTGCCCAATTAAGACGATTTAGACGATGACGTTGCGCTAAAACGCATCCGACGTAAGGACGTCGTGCATGTAAACCGGTCTCCCGCAGACGATTACGTACAGTTTGGCTACTGATTCGGTTATTATGAAGCCCAGGTGTGTTAGCAGCAGTAGCAGTGGCAGTTTGGAATCGATTGCGCAAATGCGTGTTCATGATATAGCGGTCTTGACCACGCGGTGTAACACGCGGACGTCCACGACGTGGCAAGTCGTTGGTGCTACCTGTCGTTTGAAATCTTACGCGAAGATTTCGTATCGCTCGACTAGAACTCCCAACATGCCTTGCAACGTCTTCTGTCGACATGCCAGCATCGAGCATACCAATCGCCCGTTCGCGTAAATTATTGGGTATTCTTGGCATACTAAAAATGCTACAATGTAAAACTAAAAATGCTACAATGTAAAACTAAAAATGCTACAATGTAAAAAACGTTAATTTTTTTTTTTAATTTTGAAGCGTTTTCGTTCACTTCACAACAATGTCAGTAAGACAAGTAAAACAAATTGACAGAATACTACTCGAGACATGTCGAACCATGCATGCACGTGCAAATGGAATTTCACGTTGTCGACGATTAACAGTGCAAAAATAATCGATAAAATTCATGAATCCTGATAATACAGCTCAAGGCTAATACTACCTATATAATTTCATTACACAATGAATTCTTTAACACAACAAATACTATTTGTACAAATCGGAAGTTTCTTTTTTTTTTCAGTATATATATATATGTATATGTATTTTATATGTATATGCATATGTATATGCATGCATATATATATATATATATATATATATATATATATATATATATACTCTTCAAAAAAGTAGGGGTACTTTATTAAGAATTTACAATTGCCAAAATTGTAAAGTATATTAGCTGTGTGGAATCATGGTTATATGATAATAGTGAATTAATTGGGCAAACATTACAATCGGTAGTTCATTATTACAGTAGTTTTTATGACCACCAAAGATTTTGAAGGACGATTGGGGTCAGAAGTGAAATTTGAAAGTTGACATGTTTTTTATCAGTATATCGCAAATTCATACAATAAAAATGACTAAAACAAAACAATAACAACAGAATGAAAAAGATTGGCAGAAATAATGTTCCACAATGATTAATCGTCCTTCCTGGAAATTGCCAAAATCAAGAATGACACCCCATGCACGTATACGAGCAACAGCGTGATGCACGTGCAAACTATGGAATGTTCTTTACTAGGATGTCTGTGGTCAAACGTATGTTCGGTCTGATAGTTGATATTAACATTAATATTTCAGGTTCCCCTACTTTCTTTGAAGAGTATATATATATAAAAAAAAATATTATTATTATTATTATTTTGTTTTACTTCATTCCTAATTATTTTAAGCTAGGTACGGCCCTGTATTGGCAATGTATTAAACCCTGCTAATCTTTTGGATCCATGTTTACATTGTTTTAGTTGTCACACCACTGTAAAACGTGTACTTTAAAAGCACTGAAATATTTTATGCTGTATTTCAAAATCATAAAATTGAATCACAAAATAGACACAAATCAGGCGTGATTCTTACAAAAGTAACACGGATTAAAATTGAAATTTAGTGTATGGTTGTCATAACTTTCCATTCAGGAAAATATATGCATTTCTGGGATTTTTTTTTGATTTTTTTCGAAGGAACCAACAGCATGCTCCCTTACCTTGTAGAATAGCCAGTGCATCGTACCTTAAATGTATTTGAGTACTAGTATACTAGTACCTCCGATCATGCCAACATTATCTCCATGTCAGGAGGCTATCCCACACCCACACTCACCCAGCGACCTGCTTGAAGTATGAATGAAGTACATTACTTGGGCATTTTGCACGGAACAAAGATAAAACAAAAGCTACAAATTCCATGTTTCTGATTGTATTGCATTTTAAAAATTCACTTCCATTCATCTGCTGAAAGAGTGACCAAACAAGTGTCAATGCCAGTTTCCCTGCTCTATTTGGAGTGTATTGATCTAGACTCATTGCCTTGACACAGCTTTCTCAAGTAAAATATATTTCAAGAAAATTACATAGGCCTATAGCATTTGGTTTTATATACCTAAAATAACAATAGCAAAATAAACTAATCATTTCTTGTTTATTAATTGTTAGACTTAATGCCAGCTATTTTCTAAAGGTGATACATGAACACACTTTGCCTATATGTCTTTCCTGACAACTTTTAAGTTTTATTTTATTCTAATGAAGAGACATATTATTACATATTACATGGAATTTATGATTACAATAAATTAAATCTGTGCCTGTCTGAAATTAGGCCTCTTACGTTCAGACCTGTTGGTGTGAAGAAATATTTATAACGCTTTTAGTGTAAATAAAAACGGTATGTTAAAGATTTGCAGGATGTCATTGGTTAACATTTCGTCTGGAGGATGAGTCCACAAATGTGGAGTTCAACAGAATGACAATAGAATGCGATGGCTTTTGTCACAGGAAAACATATTAGCGCCCATTTTATACTCTTTCTTCAGTCCACATACCAATGGTGTAGCCAGCATGAGGCAGACGAGGCGCTTGCCTCATCTGGAATTTCCGCCGATTTATTTTATTTTCCCCCATGACACTGATATTTATTTTACAGGTGTTGGTTTGCCTTGGTGTTTTGTTCCTCTCTGGCTATGCCCCAGCATACACACATAATGTAGCGGTCAATAAAACTGAACATTTTTATATATTCTTTTGTTTTAATTTTCTCAAATTAGAAATTCTAATTCATATGCATACAAAAACAAATTGGCGAATGGTAATACCAATATCCTAGATATATGTCTTATTCCCAAATGAAGAGGCGGGATTTAGCTCAGTCGGTTGAGTGCTCGCTTGAGGTGCTTGTGTCGCAGGATCAAACCACCTCGGTGGATCCATTCAGCTAATTATGTTTTTCTCGTTCCAACCAGTGCACCACAACTAGACAAAGGCCATGGTATGTGTTTTCCTGTCTATAGGAAAGTGCATGTAAAAGATCCCTTGCTGTATTAGGAAAAGACATAGCGGGTTTCCTCTGATGACTACGAGTCAGAATGACCTAATGTTTGACATCCAATAGCCAATGATTAATTAATCGATTTGCTCCAGTGGTGTCGTTAAACAAATTATACATTATCTACCAGGAAGTCTATTTCACATATATCCGTCTCTATATACTTTTATCTCGACTTACTTTGTCTTTACAAGTTGTCCAGATCAATGAAAGAAAATATAAATCCGTTCACTTGGCTTTGTAACAAAACGGCGGGCAAGATGTGGCCCAGTGGTAAAGTGCTCGCTTAATGCACAGTCGGTTTGGGATCGATCCCCATCAGTGGGCCCATTGGGCTACTTTTGGCTCCAGCCAGTGCACCACGACTAGTACGTCAAAGGCTGTGGTATGTGCTATGGGATGGTGCATATAAAAAAAGAGTAGCCCATGAAGTGGCGACAGCAGGTTTCCTCCCTCAATATCTGTGTTATCCGTAACCATATGTCCGACGCCATATAACTAAATAAAAATGTGTTGAGTGTGTCATTAAATAAACCATTTCCATTTCCTTTGTAACAAAATGGGCAGGATTTAGGACTGAGCTCAGTCGGTTGAGTGCTCGCCTGAGGTGCTTGCGTCGCAGGATCAAACCATCTCGTTGGATCCATTCAACTCATTGGTGGGTTTTTTTTCGTTCCAACCAGGGCACCACAACTGTTCAAAGGCTGTAGTATGTGCTTTCCTGTCTGTGGGAAAGTGCACATAAAATATCCCTTGTTACTAATGGAAAAATGTAGCGGGTTTCCTCTGATGACTACGTGTCAGAATTACCAAATGTTTGACATCCAATAGCTGTTGATTAATTAATTAATGTTCTCTAGTAGTGTTGTTAAACAAAACAAACTTTTGTAACAAAACGTTCCCTTTATTAAGGGTTGCCTTTTGTTTGTTATTGGGGATTGTTATATACATGTAATAGCATAATATTGAAAATTCAAACATTTTAACACTGGCGAATTTTGATCTGGATTGAAATAGATTATTTGAAGTAATAGTTTTGTTTTGTTTAACGACACCACTAGATCACATTGATTAATGAACGATCAGCTACTGGATGTCAAACTGGTAATTCTGATACGTAGTCTTCAAAGGGAAACACTCTACATTTTCCCATTCATTCATTTCATCTTATTTTTGTGCTTATATCCAATTAAGATTCAAGCATGCTGTCCTGGGCACAAACATCAGCTATGTGTCCAGGGCAGAGGGTTAGAGGTTAGTGAGAGAGAAGACGGTGCAGTGGCCTTACACCCACGTATTGAGTCATAAAACTCACTCTGGGTGTATGCCGGTACTAGGAGGCGAACCCAGTACCTACCAGCCTTATGTCCGATGGCTTAATCACTATACCACTGAGGCAATTTTTTTCCATTAGTAGCAAGGGACCTTTTATATGGGCTTTCCCACAAACCGAACAGAAACATATCACAGTCTTTGATATACCAATCGAGGGGCACTGGCCATTCAAAGATTAAAAATCAATGTGCTCTAGCGGCGTCGTTAAATAAAACAAAACTTTACTTTACTGGCCATTCATCAAGAATGTTTGATTCTACGATCCAAGTGAGCGTTCTACCGACTGACTGAATCCCGCCCCCTAATTTGAAGTAAGGTTTTGGAGTTATTGAAAATACACGTTATCATTCCTGTATGTCTTTGGGCGGAAGTAGCTGCTGATTAATTAATCAGTGTGCTCTAGTGGTTTCGACAATGCATTAAAACATGTTTTATTTTATAAAATAAATCATTTGTAATGTAAAATTGAAGATTGATTCAGTTCTTTAAAAAATAAATTAAACACCTGGAGTTATATATTGCAGTTGAGCAGTTGCCTAACACGGCGATATGGTTCGCTCTACGGCGGCCGCATAAATAGTCTCGCCAGATAATTTTAGAATCTGTATGCTCCCAAATAATGTTATAAAAGGCGAAGTGTGATTGGTTGATGTTTAAATTATTATTTACAGATGAAATATCACTTGGACTTGGGAGTCCACGCAATGTTGTTAGATCTACTGGTAGACCAGTAGAGCTAATTTTAATCAGATTGGGTGTCAAGATGCTGGTTAAGCCAGGGCAAATTACTTCTAGAGATAAGTCAGGTCAGTATTGCACACTAGACATAGTCGCAGGCAAGGAGGTAAACTATTGTCTTTAAATGTGATACCAGGTCTGCGGGCGATGTCTCGAACATTTTGACATGCACTATGAAATCAATTGTAGATTACGTCCTCCGTCCTCCGTCTGCTCGTGTAGTGGACAGCCGTTCAAGTGAGAGCTACAGGATCCGATACAGCTGCAAGTTTAACACATAGTATTGTCAGTGACCACATTATTCCCAAATGCTAAATTCTATTTTTAGTATATGTTTGAAACAAATAACATAAATGTTTGTCCAGAACGTGTGTGTGTGTGTGTGTGTGTGTCCACCACTCATATTTGGTTGCTTAAATCTCACACAATTAACTTAGCCAGGATTTTATATTGGATGGTTGGGGAATCAACACTGTTTTTTCCACACATGCCAAAGGAAACTACAAGGTTGTGGGGGAAACTATGTGATTGAGTGAGTGGGGACATGAATTATGACTGAGCCAATGCAATTATTCAAAGCTCACATTTTGGTATTGTTTGGCTCAATTAATTTTTGGTGGGCATCTCCCGACTCACTCCTTGGGCTTCACCGTTACCATATATATAGTTAGTTTAATCCTATTGGCTCGAACCCCGTTATCAACCCTTGTTAGACATGTATGAATGAACTTAACTGATGGTAACGATGACATACATTAATCCGGCTCAGGAAAATCCTTTGTTTTTCAGTTTCTGTGTGATACCTGGGAAGCATCCAGCAGAGAAATACTACTTTAACATCTGTGTCCGTATCAGATCCGAAAAAAGCAAGCACTGCCAGTTAAGTCATCAAGGAACAATCAATAATACTACAGTTGGACACATCACAATTGTATCACTTTAGTACATGTCCACCACCATCTCTTGGAAATCAGTGGAACTGTGCTTCTGAAGCAGCTGTTTGACTCACATGCATAACATCAGCTGCTTAGAAAGTATTAATGGTTGTGAACCAGATTAAAATCCAAATGGAAATGTCTATGTAGGGGTGGGATTGAGTGGGTGAGGAGTGACTCAATTTCTGGTTGCCTGGAGTACCATCTGGAGCAGGGCTCTGAATTTTAAAGCCTATTTCATATATTAAAGAGAGTATTTTTTGTTCTTTAAATAGGTAATAGTGACTCTTTTAAATAACCCTGCTTGTACTCTACAAGTGTGACCTATTGTTTTAACTCTAGACCAGTCAGTGTTAGGATCATGACAGGAGCAGGTCTCTTATACTCTACAAGTGTGACCTATTGTTACAACTCTAGACCAGTCAGTGTTAGGATCATGACAGGAGCAGGTCTCTTATACTCTACAAGTGTGACCTATTGTTACAACTCTAGACCAGTCAGTGTTAGGATCATGACAGGAGCAGGTCTCTTATACTATGCTTCATGAACATCGTTTATAGGATTGTGATGCATTTCACAGGTTGCTAACACAGAGAAAGGTTCTGACATCATTTCACTTTTGAATGATATTCCGAATTAAATTAAATGAACCTCCCTCCCCCCATATTAGTAGCTCTACAAGCAAAGCCAATCCTAATATGATAGACCACCAGAAAGGTTGAGTAAGAAAATATTAGTAAATCTTTTAGAAACTGTTCTTATTCAGTTAATTGTCAGTTTATAAGGTTCCACTTGACAATATTGAAGAAAAGTCTGCAATACTCCAAATTACCATACACCAATGAGTTTATTAAAGAATCTGGATTCATGTAACTCCATTATGTCAGCTTGATTATTGCATCAAAAAAAGATTTTGTAAAGAGATTAAAGCGGTGATGGATAGCAAAAGTGACCCTTCTTGGTAGACACATGGGCCGAATTTATGAAAGCCTGTTTTTCTTAAACATAGGTGGTTAAACATTGTAAATGTATGTAGTTACACATGTAAGACATAAACAGGCTTTATAAGTTCAGCCCATTGGGTTATCTTCTCTGTCAACAAATGTTCCATGGCTGCAATACTAAAGTCCTGGTTGTTACAAGTGCTTAGAAATCCCTTACTGCTATTCGGAAGTAAACTAATACCTAGCTATGCCATTAAACATCCATTTCTCTTTCTTCAGACCTTGACTATGTGGCTTAAATGTGTTCAAAGGAAAAACATACTTGTTGTACATTTTCTGCATTAGGTTATTTTTAATTTTAACCATGAGAAAAACAAAAAAAGATATCTCCCCCACCCCCCCAAAAAAAAATCAGCTCTAAATTCTTATGTAATTATTTTAAAATAATAATTTAAATGGGAGATCATCTCTTCTGACTTGTAATCAAAATTAGTCAACCTGCAGTCACTTTTTGAGCAGACATAATTTACATATAGTTTCTACAAGTACTACGTTAATACAATATATAATCAGTGCTCAAGTGTCAAAGTAGAAAATATTGATATACCAGAATACAACTACAAGATGTCAAATTATGTCAAGACATCTGGCCATATTGAAGTGTTTAAACTTTTGCCATCTGGAGTAAATCATGCTAGTAACACAGGCACAGTAATCTGATTCCTGTGTGAATATATGACTTATCAATAACTTGACACAGCTTAATCCAGTGCAAGATATACAATTACTGGCCTGTAATGACAATACCTTCACCCCACTGACCTGTATACCAGCAAGGATGCAACCAGAGGGCATCTGGAGTGGGTGGCATGCAAACAGTCCCCCTTTCAAGAATGAATCTCCTTGCTTAGAATTTATTTCTTTGAAAATTGTAAATATTAACCATAAACCTTTCTCGTTACTACTAAAGTTCATTACAAAAATTAAGCTCTTTCAAAAATGTCTTAATGATGCATTTGACTAGAACACAATATATAATCAAAAATGTCTTAATGATGCATTTGACTAGAACACAATATATAATCAAAAATGTCTTAATGATGCATTTACCGGCCTCGGTGGCGTCATGGTAGGCCATCGGTCTACAGGCTGGCAGGCTCGAATCCCAGTCGAGGCATGGGATTTTTAATCCAGATACCGACTCCAAACCCTGAGTGAGTGCTCCGCAAGGCTCAATGGGTAGGTGTAAACCACTTGCACCGACTAGTGATCCATAACTGGTTCAACAAAGGCCATGGTTTGTGCTATCCTGCCTGTGGGAAGCACAAATAAAAGATCCTTTGCTGCTAATTGGAAGAGTAGCCCATGTAGTGGCGACAGCGGGTTTCCTCTCAAAATCTGTGTGGTCGTTAACCATATGTCTGACACCATATAACCGTAAATAAAATGTGTTGAGTACGTCGTTAAATAAAATATTTCTTTTTTTTTTTAATGATGCATTTGACTAGAACACAATATATAATCAAAAATGTCTTAATGAACATGCTAATTTCAGCATATGATATATGCAGTTTAAGTATTCTATGATGAATAACATTTTTAGAATACGTTATGACACTGAACAAGCACATGTTGTAACAATGAATCATAATGGAATGCCAATTAAATGTGTCATGTGAGACTCAAATGCTTGCTGTGTGCATTATTTCCTCATCTCCTCACATTACAACTGTCAAATGGAAAGTGTTTCTGGGAACAAGGTCACCAATGAATTAGTACTGACAAAAGCTATTAAATAAAAACAAATTCATATTGTTCATCAGATGTGAACAATCGAGAAAGTCCCATGCAAAAGGAAACGTTTGAAAAACCAAAACTAAAATCAGTTAAAAGCATATATACTGAACAAAAAAAGAAACTTCCGATTTGTACATATAGTATTTGTTGTGTTAAAGAATGCATTGTGTAATGAAATTATATAGGTAATATTAGCCTTGAGCTGTATTATCAGGATTCATGAATTTTATCGATTATTTTTGCACTGTTAATCGTCGACAATGTGAAATTCAATTTGCATGTGCATGCATGGTTCGACATGTCCCATGTAGTATTCGGTCAATTTGTTTTACTTGTCTTACTGACAACGCTTCAAAATTTGTAAAAAAAAATTAAAGTTTTTTACATTGTAGCATTTTTAGTATGTCAAGAATACCCAATAATTTACGCGAACGGGCGATTGGCATGCTTGATGCTGGCATTTCGACAGAAGATATTGCAAGGCATGTTGGGAGTTCTAGTAGAGCGATACGAAATCTTCGCGTAAGATTTCGAACGACAGGAAGCACCAATGACTTGCCACGTCGTGGACATCCACGTGTTACAACGCGTGGTCAAGACCGCTATATCATGAACACGCATTTGCGCAATCGATTCCAAACTGCCACTGCTACTGCTGCTAACACACCTGGGCTTCATAACGCAACGTCATCGTCTAAATCGTCTTAATTGGGCACGTGTACACACTCGTTGGATACGGCGACGCTGGAATACTGTTCTTTTTTCGGATGAATCGAGATTTTCTTTACAACGTGGTGATGGCAGGGTGCATGTCTACCGTAGGAGAAATGAACGCTATGCTGACTGTTGTGTTCTTGAACGAGATCGTTTCGGGGGTGGGGTTGTGTCATGGTCTGGGCAGCCATTGCCCATGGTTATCATTCACCACTAGTCGTCATTGATGGCAATTTAAATGCTCAACGTTACCGCGATGACATTCTCGCTCATCACGTCATTCCTCTGTTCCATAACAACGCCAACATCTCGATTTTTCAACATGATAATGCCACCTCTCATACAGCTAGAGACACTGTAAATTTTCTTAGGACAAATAACATTGATTTCATTGATGACTGGCCCGCTAAAAGTCTTGATCTCAACCCCATCGAGCATGTCTGGGATAGTCTGGACAGACGATTGAGGCATCGTCCCAACCCACCCGCTAACGTCAACGAACTTCGTCAAGCGCTCATTCAGGAATGGAACAATATTCCACAGGCAGAAATCAACACTTTAGTCAATTCTATGCGCCTGCGATGCACTGCAGTGGTCAATTCAAGAGGTGGTCATACCCGTTATTAAGTGGGTGGGTTTTTTTTTAACCCCTACCACACTTGGTCAAAATGTCTCCCACTTTCTGTTAACCTATGGCCATGATTTTTACACCAAACGATGCATCATGGAACACTCTTTAAACGCATATATAACAATTATTCCCCCGGTTTGTTGAACATAACTGTTCAAGCAAAGTTAGCGGAAGTTTCTTATTTTGTTCAGTATATAAACTGACGATCAAAAGAAAGTATACCAATTATTTTTTCAAAGTATTAAAAACAACACAAAACACAAGTTGATGCAAATGTTATATTTTGAAAGTATAATAATTTGGCGATAAATAAACACGAGTATACTCAATAAAACCCATAAAATGATAATATCACAGTTCACAACAGCACTAGGGGTGAAATGTGCGATTTCATAAAGGACCACTCATAACGAAGGTGAATAAATTTGACCACAAAGAACATGTTTCAATAGCGTGTATGTCCACCATGTGCAAGTATGCAAGCATGGACCCAACGTTGAACAGATTTCCATCATTGACAATAAGGTCTGTCCGCTGTTGGCCACAGATACCACCCCAAACCATAACAGATCCACCACCAAATGGTTCAGTCTCCTAAACACAGCACAGAGCTGTTCTCTCTCCTGCACATCGGTATATCCGAGTCCTGCCATCAGCTCTGAATAACTGGAACCTGCTCTCATCAGAAAAGAGTACACGTTGCCAGTTCCGATGTTACCAACGTTGAAACTGATGTGCCAAACATAAATGTGGAAGTCGATGTTGCCTCGTCAATGTCATCCCTCTGAATGGTCGATAGGCCCTGATACCATGCTGTCATAGTCGACGAAGTACAGTGCGATGACTGATGACATGTCCAAGGCCAGTCGCTGCAGATGACGTCACAGTGAGGAATCTGTTACGTAAGTGTAAGATGCAGAGATGGCGGTCCTCGTTGGCTGTTGTGACGCGGGGTCTTCCACTTCATTGTCTGTCTGCAGTCCTGCCAGTCACCCTGTAACACTGTATCAACCTGGTGATCATCAATTTTGTGCAGTTCAGGATTCTTGCCACATGGGCATAACTCGCACCCAACTGCACCATACCAATAGCTCTCTCTCTTTCTTCAGCAGTTAGCCTTGCCATGTTCTCTGGTGTTTTACTGTTGACTGAGGCATATTCTAAGCAATGGCACCCTTTTTTACACCCTTATGTGCATGAGTATCATGTTTCTCGTGCAGTATAAATTTGATGAATAAACTCATTTTGCACGTGCGGCATCGCCCAAACGCAGCAATGTGCGACTATTCATCATTGATTGCATTATAACGAACAATACTGGAACCTATCTAACCTTCCATGAATGTGTATTGTGTCTATTTATAATAAAAATAATTGGTATACTTTCTTTTGATCGTCAGTTTTATATATATAGTGTGTTTTGTGAGTGCTGCACATCTAAATATATCGGGCAATTCATAAAAAATGGCCCACATTTGACATGAATACATAGACAAAATATATATGCAACACTGAACATTGGAAATTTCCACAAAATCTGTATATTCAGGAGCGTCGGAAGCAATTAAAAGTTCATACAGCCATGAAAGCAATGTATATGAGATCTATGTGAGCACCATAGGAAGAAAAAAAAACTTTCCGACGCCCTAATATTATGTTGTCCACACATGGTAGTATTTAATACAGTTTACTTTTAAAATGGTGTAGGATACAAAATTTGATGTCAAAAATATTATCCCATTAAGCAGGTGCTCAACATCTAGATTTAGGTAATGTATGTACTAAAAACGATGGTCAATTAGTCACACAATCTTTGACCAACCCAAAAGCTTTTCTTCCAAGATAAAATGCACTTCACACCCCCCCCCCCCCCCCCCCCCCCCCACTCGCCTTGAGATTTCTTTTAGAAGTTCTTCTACTGTGAACTTGTCCACATGACTGTCCACTTTCTCTAATGGAGGGTTCCTCAGGTTGCATTTGGGGGACTAAAAAAGGAAATCTCAAAATATGTGTAATATTTTAATGTTAAATCAGGTTGTACATTGAACATGGCTGGCAGCTCCAGGTTTAGATCAATCCATTTTTTTTTTTATTCTCAAAAACTGTTCCATATATTTGTGCATGTAGACAATAAAAATATTTTTGCCAAAGGCACCTTTTATAAAATTTGATGATTTTTTGTTGTTATATTTAGTGAACACATTCTTCAGATAAATTTAGATTCATTCACAGCCAACACTTATTATTTATTTACTTTTTTATCCTGAGATACATGTATGTGTTACAGTTTTGAACAATGTTGATTTAAAAAAAAAAAGAGAGAGAGAGAAAAGAAACCAACTTTGTAACTGCTCTAAATCCAGATTAGACTACAGATTTATTCCTGGTACATGCATTTATAAATCTTAGCCAAAAAACATGTTCTTTTTATTTTAACAAAAACAAGGTAACTATAAGTAACTATGATGGTGGTGGATGGAAGGTAGACGGAAGGTGCTGCTAGAGAGCAGGAGAGAGAGAGAGAGAGAGATAGAGAGAGGGGGGAGAAATGACAGACAGAAGATAGAGAGACCGATACAGAGACATAGACAGTCCAAGAAACGGAACTTGGTGTCTTCACCCACATTATTCTAACAAATTTATTGCTTGTCGGAAGGCTATGTACATTTTGGGGGTTTAAGCTGTCACCAAACTGCCATATGCAAAGTTGAATTTGGTGAATATATGCCATTACCTATTTCCAAAAGGTTAATTTGAAAACCATCTGTTTGTATGTGTATAGCTATTTTAAAAAATAAGTCTGTTTAGTTAAATGTGGCATCCAGCTTAAACCCTACATTTGTTTTAGCTTGATGAAGAGTATTGAACTTACAGCAGACAATAAAATCATTGAATTCTATATTCTAGTTCTATAAAGAATAAAAGGTTCAAAAAGGTCCTAACATTAACCTTTTGAATAAAGCCATACATCTGAAAGAGAGCATACCGACACACATTAATTTGGTTGTACATGACATTGTGTATTGAATCCTTTGATATCTGGCAGTTCCAAGCATTGTTCACATTCTGTGAGGTGCCCTGTCAGATGGGTATCATTGTTTTAGAGAGAAAGTGCACATGATCAGCTGTTCTGTACAAGTGACCAGCTCACAGTAAAGGAAGGAAGGAAATGGTTTGTTTAACGATGCACTCAACACATTTTATTTACGGTTATATGAGATATTGAGGGAGGAAACCCGCTATTGCCATTTCATGGGCTACTCTTTTCAATTAGCAGCAAGGGATCTTTTATATGCACTATCCCACAGATAGGGTAGTACATACCATGGCCTTTAATGTACCAGTCGTGGTGCACTGGCTGGAGTGAGAAATAGCTCACAGCACACTATAAAAACATATTTGCCAGAACTCATCCCAGTGGCGAGACGGCTTCTGACACATGCCCTTTTGTATTACCTCCTTCCCAGTCTGTTTTCACTTCCAGCCATGAACTCTGTGATAAGGACAGTATGTTAAAAATCTATAAACTCTACCTGTCTGGTTTCGGCTATATGTCCTTAGCAAAAACATCATTCTTTCAGCAAGACGACTTTTTCTTTCCTTTTTTTTTCAATATTAAAAAATTAGGAGTTTAATGAATTTCAATGTTTTAAGTCAAATATGTTAATTCAGCTAATGTATTCATGTTCATTATTCAAGTGTAATGTGGCTCAATGACAGTTTATCAAGGTGTAATAGGATATTTGTTCCCTACCCTCATTCCTACCTGTGGTCTACAGCTGGTATTATCAAGGGCCATTGCTGCTAACTGGAAACAGTAATCTGTGTGGTGGTAGAATATTTATTCCTTCTCAGACCAAGTTGTCACAATCACATTGTTAGACAGTCAGCAGCCACACAGATTAAAATGTGCTGCGTGATAACAGTAATTTTTTTCTTTTTTTTTCTTTTTTTAACCCATTGCACCTTTTTCTTTCTCCCTTTCCGAGACCCATCAATTTCTTTTTCTGTTCGGATAGTGCTTGCTGTCCAACCCTACATCGCAGTCCTTGTCTTGTAAGAATGACAACATTCTAATATTCCAATATAACTGTTTCTATAAAGAATAATTAAATTTCTGATGCATTCATTACAATATTACATTATCTCATTGCATGGTCCAGCCGTAGAAACATGAGTTTGTTCATATCTCAATGAATGTAAAACTCAAGTTGTCAGGGAACGCCATATCTCAGTGAATGTAAAACTCGAGTCGTCAGGGAACGCCATATCTCGGTGAATGTAAAACTCAAGTCGTCAGGGAACGCCATATCTCAGTGAATGTAAAACTCAAGTCGTCGGGGAACGCCATATCTCAATGAATGTAAAACTCAAGTTGTCAGGGAACGCCATATCTCATGACATCATTTTATTATTGAGTGTTATTATTTTAGAACTAAAAAATAAGTAGAGACTAATACATGAGTGGCTATTAGATACCATTTATCTCACGACGAGTTGTTTTAAAATGTATCTAAGGAGTGAAAGCGAGTTTGATAGGTTTTTAAACAACGAGTTCTGAGATAAATGGTATCTAACGGACACAAATGTATTATTCTATTCTTACATATCCTCAAAAACCAGGTTTTAAGCAAATTTTAACATCTTTTTTGACTAAACGTTATTTACAGCCATTGCACTTGTAGCTGACTTATGCATCACAGACATGATTGTCAGGTTAACTATATATCACAGTCTAATTGATTTCCATCGCACTGGTTTTTTATTGGATGTATGGCATTGGTGACCTGGTCATCACCTAGGAGCAGCCAGACGTATGTCTTGAAATTGTTAACACACGTACATGTGTGTTAACAAGTATGTATAATCATAAATAACACAGTGTTCTCACCAACAGGTGTGTAAGAATTCAAAATAAAATATGAACTTTTAGCATTATTATTAGTACGTATGTTCTAAATTTAAGGTGCATTCTAGACAATCACGATGAAGCTAGATGTGTCGTCATGTCTCGACTTACCCCCCCCACCTGGGGGGACTGATATAGCCAGCTATGGAACGCTACTTGAGTATCATGTCGCGTACACCAGGTCATGGTTTGGTGTACGGCGACGCAGTAGTACAGAAGAAGAGGAGATGGAGAAAAAGGAAACGCATGCCAGGGGTGGCACAGGGGGTACCAAAACTGGTGGCTTAACCACCAGCAGTGGTTCCTTCTGCAACACCACCTCCGACCCAACCTAAGTTGACGGGACCTGCCAGCCACTCCGAGGGACGATTTAGATGCAGCAATGTGAGATGCCTTGTGATGGCCTCACCCTCTATTATACCACCTGCTAGAAACTAGCCACTGTCACCAATCTTGCCAGTTCGCAAGGCTGTGGTCTGGATAGGAGCCATTGAGAAGAGGAAGGCCGTCGCTCAGCCGAGCTACCAGCCTGATAAGGCCCGGCCTCCTCCAAACTCAACATCAGCACCAGCACCGTCCCCCTCCGACTCTGAAGCCGTCTGGAAATTGCAGATCGGGAAGATCAGGTCTGGCTTTCTGAAGTTCATGCAGGGGGACACGACGGACAAGACGACGCTGATGGGCAGAGTGGTTGAAGAGGATTTTAGATCCCTCCCTGATGGAAGTGCCTTTGAGCTTCATACCATCAAGTCACCAACCGGCAAGTCGGGACTAGTCCTAAGTCAATGCCGAGGAGATGTCTACCACCAAGCGATCCTGATTAGCGAGATAGATAGCCAGACCATTCATCATATCATCAAAGTTCTCTTTGGCAGTGACTACAGACGTGTCATCACCTTTCTACAAGATCAGAAATGAAAGTGCTTCATCCCCCGATTTGCCACTACTCCACTCATCAGCTTGCCGTAGTCCTTCTCCAAGAACCTTCGCCTTCAGGTAAGGGCTTTATTGGACTTTTAAAAGTTTTTGGCCGTAGCTCAAAATTTTATGTTTATTTTTTTATAAATAGTCCAACACACGTTATTTTTGGCTGCCCATCTAAATTGCTCAAATCACCTTAAAACGTTTTTGACCGAGCACTCTAATTTTTTTTTTGCCAGACATGATTAGGATGTTCAGTTATCTCATTTTGGCTTTAGGTCTCTGACCTAATTTCTAAATTTTTATTCCTAATTCCGCCCACCTCAAACTTACCACCCCCTTCCTGGCCCGGACTTGGTTACTGGCGATGTCAGAGGTTAAGCCCGTGACAGGCGTGTTCGAAACCTTCGTGATATATGAGCACGTAAAATGAGTTACTCTAAATTTAATTATAAGAATTGTCTGTTATTTTTTTACGTTTATCTGGGTATAAACCAAAACAAATCATCAACAAACTTATGTCAGAACAGTTTCACCGATTCACAGTTTGTGGCTGAATTTCTTATTTCTGATGAACGTAAAAGATATCTTAAATGACTGTAGAGTGGTTCAAATCAAAGAATTCTTCTATTGCCCCCACCCCCCACCCCCTTGGACAAAAAATTGCTTTACTTATCAAAAAGAATTACCCATCTTACCCACAAAACAATACCTCTTTTTACAGAAGATAAAGTGGCAGACAGATTTTATAACTATCAATAAAAAAAAAAAGCCTGCCCCAATGGGTATATTTTAATGTCATATGTGAAATAATAATCTCATCCTCTCAGAAAATGTGTGTTGTCTTGTAAGGATCTTCAACAGCATGTACCTACACATGTATGTAATACCTGCTCCATGCAGGTGTGGTGTGACAGCAGCTAAAATTGTCAGTTAAAGATCAACATTTCAAACACAGAAACACAATTTGAACAACTTGGCCATATTTTATGTATTACTATTACATTTGTTTTGTGTACGGTCAAAATATGAAAGAGTATTCTATCTTGAACACTGGATGAACTATGTTTAAAATTATAAAAATATCTAGCTACCCAAATGATAAAAAAAAAAGTACATCAATATGTCTCTTTGGTATTAATGGTTACATTTTCATATTTAATATTTAATAGAGATAGTTATTATATTTGTCTGCAATTAGAAAGTCTATTTGCATGATACCCATGGCCTGGGAACAGAAGATGACACAGAACCAGAGGTCCAATGCATGCCTCATACAGAAGACCCCACATATTAGACATGTCACACATAGCAGCTGTCTTGGAGTCTGGTTCAGCTAGACAAAACACTGGTAGTAGTAGTAGTAGTATATGCATGTGTGTGTGTGTGTGTGTGTGTGTTTGTGTGAGAGAGATACATAATATCAAGACAGCTGTATGCTTGGTACATATGACCAAAATAGCTCTGCGTGTGTTTTACAGATGGCTAAAATAACTGTCTGTCTGATAAAGATTGACATTATAGATGTATTCCACTGCCTAATTTACCACCTTAACTTTCTAATACACAACTTGTATGTATCTAAATGTTCTGGAGGGGCGGGACATAGCCACGTGGTAAAGTGCTCGCTCGATGCTCGGTCAGTCTAAGAATGATTCCCGTCAGTGGGCTATTTCTTGCTCCAGCCAGTGCACCACGACTTATATCAAAGGTTGTGGTATGTACTACCCTGTGTGGGATGGTGCATATAAAAGAACCCTTGCTGCTAATCAAAGAGTAGCCCATGAAGTGGTGACAACAGGTTTCCTCTCTCAATATCTGTGTGGTCCATAACCATGTCTGACGCCATATAGCTAGAAATAAAATATGTTGATTGCGTCGTTAAATAAAACATTTCTTTCTTTCTAAATATTCTGAGAGGCATAAAAACACAATGGGTATTTCACTGCTATTTTATTAAAGAAATGTCATATCATATGACATATTGGTAACAACTGTAATAGAAAGATGATATTGTTCAAATCGGGGGGGGATTGAATAAAATGAGTTTGAAAAACCCCACAACTTGTTTTTTTTCACAATAAAAGAGCATTTTGTCAGGATTACTTATTGTGGCATATTAAAAAAAGACAGGAACACCCCCCCCTCCAAAAAAAAAAGAAAAGAAGGTTGTATTTATAAGGAGACGAGTGTAGGCAACGCATGTGCCAAAAAAAATTCTATGCAACATTGTGCTGTTGCAATAAACACCATGCTTAATATACATGTATATGATATTTCTATAAGAGAATATTTAGTGAAATACACATTGCACTATTTATGCCTCTCGGTATATTTCAAGTTATTCCATTCTACTAAACCACATTTTGCTTTCTTCCCAATGTTATTTATTTTACTGCCATTAACAAATGGATAACTCATTTTCTCTTCACCAATGTGCATTTAAAAATTTGGTGTTTTTTTTTAATTACCAATTATATCTCTTAATATTAGAAATCACTATCACTGATATACAGTTCCCTGACTAATTACTAAACTACTGAAGTATTTCCGTAACATCAAGTCAATTGTGATCCGTTTAGTTCAGTGCTGTTATAGTAAAATTATAATTGTCTGTCAACTGTCTGATGAACCATGCTCATGGGATACTAGTAGTCAGTGTCACCATTGTTCTTAGCTGCCTTCATCTTCTCATACAGGCATCACAGTCTGAAAAAAAATCAAAAAATCTGTACATTCTTTTAAAAAATAAATAAATAATAAAACATTCTATAATCTATAGACATTTGATAATAAAAATGCACTTAAAAATAATCTCTTTTATGATGATGAAAACATTATTAATAATGCATTAGATCTGTTTTTGGTAACATGTTTCAACTACATCTGGAGATCTAAGAGTATATTTTTATCCAGATCATTCACAGCTTACATCAGCAAGCAGATGAGCAACATTCCTGGCAGGTTATTCCACTGTGTGTGCATGCAGTGACGTTACTGTGATTACGTTAGGGCTCAACTTCATCAGTTAACACAGCAGCCTTTTGCAGTATTATCACACAGCAGATGCATCGCAATGTAATACCAACAATTGCATCAGAAAAGAAAAATCACCTTGCATTAAAAAGCTTTAATGTTGTAAATATATTAATTATTATCTGCATTTTATGACTGGACAGTAAATATCAAATGGCCAAGCTGTTCCAGTGAGTGAAATACTATATCATGTCAAATTTAAAAGTTAAAGTTAAATTTTGTCAAAAGAGATTGTGTTAAAATACCATCTTCATTTTTGACAGATAAAGAGGAGACTATTTTATGTAAATAATGCTTCACAACTGGTGTAAAAAGGGACATGGTGTGTACTACCTGTCTGTGGGAACATGCATATAAAAGATCCCTCGCATGGCAGAAACGGGTTTCTTAGCTCTCTCATTATTTGAGTGTTCCATAGCCATATGTCCAAATCAAAATAACCATAAATAAAATGTGTCTGTGTTAAATGAAACATTTCTTCCTTTTATTACTATAATTTAAAACTATGGGGAGCTATTTAAGATATTATCATTTTAATACCATATAATTTTATATGTTAAAGGGAACTAAAAATTATTCTCCTTGAAGTAGCCATTGGTGGGCCCATTGGGCTATTTCTCGCTCCAGCCAGTGCACCACGACTGGTATATCAAAGGCTGTGGTATGTGCTATCCTGTCTGTGGGATGGTGCATATAAAAGATCCCTTGCTGCTAATCGAAAAGAGGGTTTCCTCTCAATATCTGTGTGGTTGTTAACCATATGTCCGACACCATATAACCATAAATAAAATGTGTTGAGTGCACCATTAAATAAAACATTTCCTTCCTTCCTTGAAGTAGTATCTGAGGAGTGATGGGGAGCAAGAATGACAGCTCCCCTCAAATGGTGAGGTCTGCACAATAATTTATATTGCAATCGTCATAAGAAATTAATAGAGGAATAATTTCTGATTTCAAGTTTTAAATCTTACTTCATAATCTTTTTATATTCCTGTTCATTAACATTGTTCCTATGAGATTTTTACAAATTAAAAAAACAAAAACAAAAACCAAACCCACAAGAATCAAATACTAAAAGATACTTATTAACACTTTTTGTTTGCATATATCCATGTGTTGTACTCAGTGACTCATGGAAATATATAGATCTATTCATTTGTGAATGACCTAATTGTGAAGCCTTACTAACCAATCATAACTTTTAATGCATGCAAATTTGACTGTACAGCTAAAAGATAAAGAGCACACTTACAGGTTAGTAAAACTTTTTATTAGTTTTACTTGGGTGAGTAATAATTAACAATCAGGTGCACACTTACATGTAGTCTTAGGTTATTATGAGATTAATGCACAATAGAAAATTGAGTATAAAAACAGCTGTACTTTTTATCTGAGAGCTCTCCAAATGTACTGTAAATAGTCTGTGAAAGTGTGTACTTAATGGCTCCATGTGTAACAGTAGTGTGTTTGTTATTTATAACTAACTGCAGATTCTCTCTCAATACTACTACTATGAACTGCTGATAGCACTATACCAAGTAATGTCTGGCTGGATGAAAGTTTGAAGTGCACCTAATTTTTAATACTACCAATTCTGCCAGTGGTGTTAAATGGGACAGTGTCACAAAATCAATGAATGTATGCAATGTTATTGTAGGCTATGGCAGTAGTAGTGATGTCACAGCTTACAATGGTTTTACAATATAGTAATACGTAGTGATGTCACAGCTTACAATGGTTTTACAATATAGTAATACGTAGTGATGTCACAGCTTACAATGGTTTTACAATATAGTAATACGTAGTGATGTCACAGCTTACAATGGTTTTACAATATAGTAATACTGACATAGCTTTCAAAATCTGTAGTCAGGCCTCTGAACACTGCAAGAATGATAAGTTTTGTTTACTCAATGATCATGCAAGTATAGCCCAAGTACTTTTAATGGTAAGAGAGCTAGTCAGACATTTGGACAGTTATCAACACTCTAACCATCGGAGACCAATCTATATAAATTCTGCAAAATCGCTGCCTACCAAACGGTAGTCAAAGATTCCTGCTCTAATACAACAACAATCATATGTTTGACGTGAAATACCTTTACATCGATCATTTTTTAGCTCCCCGATAACCAATTTTATCACATATTAATCACAAATAAACAAACTATAGGACAAACCTGACAGCACCCCGTTTCAATAATACACAAACTATAGGACAAACCTGACAGCACCCCGTTTCAATAATACACAAACTATAGGACAAACCTGACAGCACCCCGTTTCAATAATACACAAACTATAGGACAAACCTGACAGCACCCTGTTTCAATAATACACAAACTATAGGACAAACCCGACAGCACCCTGTTTCAATAATACACAAACTATAGGACAAACCCGACAGCACCCCGTTTCAATAATGTTCCGGTTAAATACGTAGTTGCTGGCAGGTTTCTTCCTGTAATGTATGTAATAGTGATTTTTATATGAAATTTTCTTTTATCGAGCAACTCTAAAATGATCGATGTAAAGGTATTTAATGTCAAACATAGGATTGTTGTTGCATTAGAGTGGGTATCTATGACTACTGTTAAAGGTTTGGTAGGCAGAGATTGTGCAGTATGGATAGAGATTGTTCTCCGACTGTCCAAATGTCCGTCTAGCTCTCTGACCATCAGAGTACTCGGGCTACCACAAGTGTAGTTTCACCCAACACATTTTTTTACATTACATTTAGGACGTTATTTACATGATCATGACATCTGTGTAAAACAGAACTGTAGTACTAGCATGACATATTCCATATAGTATTTTTAGCCACATACATTATTGTCATCTGTGGAATTCTATTTGGTGAAGTAGAACCTACTATTGAATGAACACAAGACAGTTCAAACAAGCCAAGGGGTGAATAACCGACCTACAGTGACCTGCTCTACTGCCCTATTTGTTTTTATCATGCACTGTAAAAGCAGATGAAGGGGAGTCAACAAATATAGTTCATGGCTTCCTAGTATGCATGGGTGTGTCATCCTGCATTTTAAACAGTCTCTCCACTTACAAGAGCATTGATTTTCTCCATTGTCTTATTAACCTTTACCACACTGCACTTCTGGTGTTTCAGACAGCAGTGGCCATAGCACTGCTCCCTGGTTGACTGCTGGCTTGTAAAAACCCAACTCCATAGACCCATTGGGACACAAACACATACACACACACTCTCTCTCTCTCTCTGTTTCTCTGTCTGTCTGTCTCTAAACAGTGCTCCATAAGCTGTACTAGTATACACATGGCAGTGGTATGTGCCATCCCGTCTATGGAATACATATTAAACAATTCCTTTCTCTTTTGTTCTAATTTCTTCATACTCAGTTAATTTACTGCATACATTATTTTTCAATTTAAAAGACTAAAACTGTTTTTAAAAGAGGGCTGGAGAAAGGTAAATTATCTGCTAATATAGTGAATGTAAAATAATCCCAACAGTAACTGGAGGCGAACATAGTTAGTGTAGAAATATACATCACGATGAGACTGACAAAGAAACATGAGCCACACAATGTAAGTTACAGCTACATCCTTGTTGTGCAACAGCCGTGACCAGTCCCACTGGGCACAAGTGATGTCAGGGGAACAGTGTCCTATCCGGCTTCCTTCCATGTGCGCTGGGTATAGACCATATATCTCTTAGCAGGAAATACTTATCTCTGATTTATCACCCTCCTGCACAATCTAATTAATTACTTCCTCGTTTATTCATTAACCTATACTTCCTTACAGGACACCCATACTATAAATTAGACTACCGGTATTATCATCAACCGCAGATACAATGGGGTGCTTCAGTATTTAAGTGTTATTCACAGACAACAGGATAAAACAAAAAGTGTTGTTTGTAAATATGTCGAGTGACAAGGTAACAAACACATTAATAATGGAACGTTCCGGGTAATGTTCATGATGTGACATCTGCATACGTCACACCAGATTCTCTTCTAATCACTAAGTACAACTGTACCATAATACACTGATTTCTCACAGTACATTTGACATAATAATACACATAAAGAACACAACTGTGGACAGAAGGTAGTTTTCCATTCCAACTAGTGCTTAATAACTGATAAATTAGCAGGTTTTCTCTCACATTCAGAAAATGTGTAACAATTATTTAATTGTTTGACATCTAAAGCCCATCCCACACTAGCATAGTATGTAAGCAGTGAAGCGTCAACACTCGCATATGCGCAGTGCATTAAAAAAAGAAAAAAACAAAACTGGTTTTGAAGTGATGGGAAAAAATTGACAGTCATGCACTGTTGATGTGTTGCATAATAGTTAATTTAATCAAAGTGATTTTTTTTGCTGTCAATGGGATGCTGATTTGAACAATATAAATGGTTTGTGTTCTAGTGGTGCCATTAAACAAAACAAACTGTCAACTGTGAGCCGTATTTAGTTACAGCTTTTCATACCTACAGTACACATTCAAGATTAATTATCATATTCCAAATTGAAAACAGTATTTTTGTAATAAGACAGCAACTGTTGACAGTGGAGTTGAAGACCGTGATTGACCACTAGTTGACACTAACAGCTTTTGTCCTGATACAATTTGCTTCAATGTCCACCAAGTAAGGTTTAGCTGGCCAGACAAGGCCAGACACCAGGCAACACCTGTTCACTGCAAGTTTCCAGTAACTTAATTCTATCACCTGTCTCACCCTATGACCTTAAATACCAATTGTCATCAGTGGCGCAAAAGATGTAAACCGTAATCAAAATATAGAATTACAATTATTGTACAAAAATCATTCTTTAAACAAATATATTAATAATGCTGTTATTAATTAACTTTTTAGATGAATATATTTAAAACAAAGCCCTATCTAAATGATTAAATGGGACAAATATGCAAGAAAAAGCAGATTTCTTTTTCAAAAGTGAATTATAAAAGAAAAGAAGTAAAAATAATAACATAGTATATATACTCTGTCAAAAAAGAAACGCACAGGTGATGGGGAAAGAAGAAAAGTGTTTGATTTTACAAAATATAGTTTTTTTTGTACCATGTTGCTGAATTACCATGTTTGTTAATGTTCCTGGAATGAGACAGCATGCCCAAATGCATCCTAAAACAAATTTAACGCATTTCAAGCCAATTGTGAGCACAGTTTCTGGCCCTAGTCAGAAATCATGCTCGCAACGAGCGTGCTTGAACATTAAATTGATATAAGCACATTAATTCCCAACATCTGACCTGACAGTCATTTGTGGGCATACATACATACATACATACATACAGGTAGACAGAGCTAATTACTATGTAAAGTGTTCTTTTGTTCTTGAATTTGCATCCGAAATTCAGAATAGACAGCATCCGGTTTAGGCAGAGTTGTAGTCATAATACATTAATGGTAGCTGGACAGGGCTTTAAAACTATGCCCTCTGGTTTAGACAGATGCCGGTTTGTCTACTGTATAATATGTTTCTGTTGTAATCTGTCTTTACTGTTTCCTATACAATGTGAAAAAGACAAACTTGCCAAATTAGGCTTTCTGCCATTAAATAATTTGAGGGTACGTGATAAAAACAAAA
Source organism: Gigantopelta aegis (assembly GCF_016097555.1). Classification (NCBI taxonomy): domain Eukaryota; kingdom Metazoa; phylum Mollusca; class Gastropoda; order Neomphalida; family Peltospiridae; genus Gigantopelta; species Gigantopelta aegis. The sequence goes on from NC_054704.1 coordinate 59,630,258, forward strand.
CAGATCATAAATGTCCCTGGTAGGTAGTTATGGACTTGAAACTAGACACTGTATTTCATGTTGTTGAGAAAACACTTTTGGACATCAACCCCAAGACATGATTATTTCATAACACTTGGAGATACATGTGTATAATTATACTTCTGGTCAAAGTCCACTCTAGATAACATTCCACAGAAATGCAAAAATAAACTTAAGGATTCAATAATTATCACTGTATTGTTACCTTTACACGTTTTAAAATTGTATGAGTAGACAATTTAAAATGAGCGGGGAAAAAAAAAGAGTTATTATGGCCAAATGCCCTTGACACCCTCCCCCATATTCTATATTATGTAGCATGTGTGCATGGACCACACTTAAAAACAATATGGGTTGCAGCACATGATTTCATCTACTGAAGTGGATTATGACTTGAAATATTATACAGCTTTTATTTGCAATTTCAGCTAATAATTAATGGCTACCATTTGCAGCTTTTAATTGTTTTTAAACAGCTTTGCTTTAAAATTGAAGAAAGTTTGTTTTTTTCCCCAAATTTATATGTAGCCATAATTCAATTATATGTACAAATATCGACAAGTGGGATATGAAAACTGTATATGAACCATTCAGCCCCTCCTTTAATATGTCAGCCATCCACTATTGTAGATTTATTGGTTGAATTGTTTAGGTAATCAAATTTTATTGGGATTTTGTGAATATTCCTTGAACTTTTCACTCTGTTCTTTATCAACTATTTTAATTTTATTATATTATGATTTATATTTAGTGAAGACTGAATTTTGTTTGCAGGGCTGTAGCACTATAGAAACTTAAAGAAAATTCTCTTCTTAACTGTTTAAGGAGTTTTAGATTATTAACTACTCAGTTGCCCCCCCCCCCCCCCCCCCCCAAACAAAAAATCCTAGCTACGGCCCTGGATTGTGAATGCAAAGTAGGAAATTTATGAAAATGAATTAACTTAATCCCACAGAGTTCATTAATTGTTTTTTTTTATGATTTCAGACTTTGTTGTACTTCCTCATTACATGCAGAATAAATGTATATTTACCACTGTCTAAATTTAAATAACATTACCTATTGTTACTATTGATTTACAATTTATGGCAGAATAAAATATTAGATTTTGATAGTAAACGTATTTAATGACAAGAAACCTGAACTAGAACTCATCACAGTTGTAACAGCTGGACAAGTCACACAATAGTAACAGCTGTTTATCAGATTGGAATATCAATGTTAGACAGTCAATATATTTCCACTTTGTGTCTAGGGCTTACCCTATATCCATTAGAAGGCAGCAATAACAACACTACAGTACTCTTATAAATTAAAAAACCCTCAAACAAACACCCCACCTCACTTCGTAAAGAGAAATTAATGTCCAGCAGTTATTGGTGAGATCAGCTGAGATGCTGTACAGTGACCTGCATACTATTACAAGGAACTCAAGTACAGGATCAGTTTCCCTACGTGAACAAAATGTAGTGGTGTAACAATACATTGAACTATCGACATATTGCAATAGTCAATGCCTCGATAGCAATGCATTAATAGTTAATTCAACTATCGATAACTACTGTAATTGTTTGCTCCCCTATAGTAAAAATAATCAAAGATATTCATCGTTATTCATCATTGCAAAGAAGTACCTCTACGTCCATGCCCTCAGATAGTGTTTTCAACAGCTGACAATATTGTCACTGCACAGTGATCGCAATTAAAGTCAAAACACATGGTCAAATTAATTTTTCTACACAAATATTGGAAACCATAAAATTTATATTTTTCTGCAGAAACATTCAAAACCATAAATAAAGTCTAATAATAAATTGATCTTTCTGCAAAAACATTGGACACCATAGAAACTAAAGCATAACAACAATGTGGGGTCTTTATATTATGAATTTATTAAATATCATTTCACTGCCATGTGACATTATTACAAATAACTAAGTACAAACACAGACAGACATACACACAAACACTCACACAAACACACACACATCATATCTATTTATATTACTGTTATCAAGCGATTTAACAATTCACAATACTATTGCAATACTATCACAATAGTAGTTTAACTATCACAATACTATTGCAACAGTAAAACTGACCGCAAAATTGTCACCCCTAACACAATGGTGTACTTCTTTTTTAACCAAACAACTGGTATTATCAAATATTATGTGCTATCTGTGATGGACAAAGATCCCTGGTTGCTAATTAGAAGAAAAAGGCACAGTGGCAGCATGTTTCCAAACAACTTTTTAATATTCTTTCCACAAGCATCTTGAGGTATTGTAAAATGTTGACAGTACAGTAAAGATATCTTGGTCTCTCTAAATATATATATATATATATATATATATATATATATATATATATATATATACTGAACAAAAAAAGAAACTTCCGATTTGAGCTGTATTATCAGGATTCATGAATTTTATCAATTATTTTTGCACTGTTAATCGTCGACAACGTGAAATTCAGTTTGCACGTGCATGCATGGTTCGACATGTCCCGTGTAGTATTCGGTCAATTTGTTTTACTTGTCTTACTGACATTGTTGTCAAGTGAATGAACATGCTTCAAAATTTGTAAAAAAATTAAAGTTTTTTACATTGTAGTATTTTTAGTATGCCAAGAATACCCAATAATTTACGCGAACGGGCGATTGGCATGCTTGATGCTGGCATATCGACAGAAGACGTTGCAAGGCATCGTCTTAATTGGGCATGTGTACACACTCGTTAGATACGGCGACGCTGGAATACTGTTCTTTTTTCGGATGAATCGAGATTTTCTTTACAACGTGGTGATGGCAGGGTGCATGTCTACCGTAGGAGAAATGAACGCTATGCTGACTGTTGTGTTCTTGAACGAGATCGTTTCGGGGGTGGGGGTTCTGTCATGGTCTGGATAGCCATTGTCCATGGTTATCGTTCACCACTAGTCATCATTGATGGCAATTTAAATGCTCAACGTTACCGCAATGACATTCTCGCTCATCACGTCATTCCTCTGTTCCATAACAACGCCAACATCTCGATTTTTCAGCATGATAATGCCACCTCTCATACAGCTAGAGACACTGTAAATTTTCTTAGGACAAATAACATTGATTTCATTGATGACTGGCCCGCTAAAAGTCCTGATCTCAACCCCATCGAGCATATCTGGGATAGTCTGGACAGACGATTGAGGTGTCGTCCCAACCCACCCGCTAACGTCAACGAACTTCGTCAAGCGCTCATTCAGGAATGGAACAATATTCCACAGGCAGAAATCAACACTTTAGTCAATTCTATGCACCTGCGATGCACTGCAGTGGTCAATTCAAGAGGTGGTCATACCTGTTATTAAGTGGGTGGGGTTTTTTTTAACCCCTACCACACTTGGTCAAAATTTAAAAAAAGAAGTAAAGTATGTTTTATTTAACGACGCCACTAGAGCACATTGATTTTTTTATCTTATCATCGGCTATTGGACGTCAAACATATGGTCATTCTGACACTGTTTTTAGAGGAAACCCACTGTCGCCACATAGGCTACCATTTTTACGACAGGCAGCAAGGTATCTTTTATTTGCACTTCCCACTGGTCAAAATTTCTCCCAGTTTCTGTTAACCTATGGCCATGATTTTTGCACCAAACGATGCATCATGGAACACTCTTTAAACGCATATATAACAATTATTCCCCTGGTTTGTTTTCATCAAGTTATGTTCAAGCAAAGTTAGCGGAAGTTTCTTATTTTGTTCAGTATATATATATATATATATATGTATATATTGTCTCTCTCACTCTTACTCTTTTGTTTAACTCTTTCTCTCAGACTCAGTCTTTCTCTCTTGTTTCGGACTTTCTTATCTCTCACCCTTTCTCTCTTACTCTGTCTCTCACTCTTTGTCTCAATGTCTCTCACTCATTCTCTCAGTTAATTTTCTCTTCTCTCTCTGTCTCTCACTCTTTCTTCTCTCTCACTCTAACTCTGTCTCTCAGTCTCTCTTATCTCACTCTGTCTAACTCTTCTCTCAGTCTTACCACTTCTCTTAGTCTCACTCATTCTTCTTGTCTCACTCTCTCACAAGTCCTTTTATTATCTTTCACTCTCTCAGTCTCACGTTTTCTTCCTACGTATATTGAATGATTTTTTACTACAGAATAAAATATAGCAAGACAAAAAAAAGAGGATCAAAGGTGGGCTATATTGTTAGCTTTTTCAATTTTTTTAAAAATAAACAACTATTGTCCAATGGGCTATTGTTCAGTCGGTTAATGTCCACTGGGCCAATGCTCTGTGGGATAATGTTCTACATTAGAAACCCCCCCCCCACCCCTCCACCCCCCAAAATCCTCTATCTGTCTCAGAGTTTTGACTGTGTCAGTATATTATATATATATATATGTAGTTTAATATAAAATAATAATGCATTAGCATCTCAGCAGGTAAGGCTTTAAACACAATTAGGCATACATTTATTGACCTATAGCATTCACTAACTGATGTTTATGTGAATTTCCAAAGGTTACGGTCTTTACTGGTCATTCAGAAGATAGAATGTATGAATAATTATGTTTGATTCACACTAAGTAAGCCCATATTGAAACACATTGAGTATTCATGTTTATTTTATTATCAGTTGTGTGGTGGTGTACTGGTTTGGATACTGCATAGATTGTCTGCACTCACTGGCTTAATGGACTGCTGGTTTTTAAAAAGTAGGTGTCATGATATCTGCTAGTGTTCTCAAGGTGAAGATTACTTGGAAGACTGACAAAACTAAAGGCTAGTCAGCCCACAACCGCTCGATTTAATGGTTTTTCATAATGAAATTAAGTTGTATAATGAATGAATGAAGATGATAAAGATCTAAAAAACATGTTGCCTGTATTGTTAAAGAGGAAATATCAGAGTTACATGACCTCCAAAATTATTTATTAAATATTGTTTTCAAATGTAAAGATAAAGATAATACTGTCAACATAATGTCCATAAAAAATTACTTCCCAAAAAGTGAAATTGGGTGACTGAAAGACCAAACATGGAATGCAGGTTTAGTTAAGTTTGGATTATTAAGACAAACAGATTAATGTACCTTTTACCAATGAAAGCCCCACTAGTGTGTTAAGTGAACAGCACAGGATCTTTTAAATATACATTATTCAAAGATAGGACTGAACATACCATGGCCTGTAACAGAGCTCGAAATAGCAGCCTGCGAAAAGCAGTCCATTTTCTAGACCCAGCAGGTGAAATAAAAATTCACCTGCTAAAATTACAAAACAAATTGCAGGTCATTCTTCGCGTTAGCTGAGGATGAGCTCATAATCCTGTTATATTTTAATTTTATAATGTTCTAAAATATATCTCAGAAGTGATAATTCTCCACACACTGTCCCAAACCCTGCACTCACCTGTGATGTTTTATTTCAAGCAGACCATGTGTTTGTTTAGCTGGTTATATTTCATTCATTCAGCAGGCTGTAGTTTACTTCCTATTTTGATCCCTGCTGTAATGTACCAGCTGTGAGCACTGATTGGAATGGGAAATAATCTAATGGGTCACAGAAAATTCATCCTATAGGCAATATTATAGCTCACCTGTCAGAGGTAATAAAAATATTATACCTACAATTTCTAAATGTAGTTTTTATTCTACTCAACTTGACTTAAAGTGTATTAATTAGCAATATTTGGTTAATGACAGTCACACCTCAGCACATTTTAAAGTAGGGCTATTTGGTGCCTAACAAATGGTTATTTATATTCAACTGATGGTATGTGAAGTGATTGCTATCCAAACAATGACAAACTAAATAGCCAGTATCTTCAGGTGAAAAATATTTTATTTTTACAAGCAACAATATAATTATACTCTTTATTGCTACAAACTATTCTCTAGGTTTCTTTTTCTTTGTATTTTTGTTTAACAACACCACTAGAACACATTGATTTATTAATCATCGGCTATTGGATGTCAAACATTGGGTTTAGGTTAGCACATACCACAGGTTTTATTAAATAATTGTCATGGTGCAGTGGCCGGAACAAGAAATTGCCCAATTGACCCAATGACGGAGATTGATCCTAGACTGACTGCACATGAAGCAAGCGCTTTACCACTGGCCTACATCCTACCCCTCTTTTTAAACAGACCAAAGATTTATAAGTTACAAAATTACAGGAACAATTGGTACCAGAAGAGAACAATTATTATGACTGATGAACAAATGGTTGGCTTGACAGAAAAGCAAGCTGTTGCTCTGATGTTAAAACTAATTTACTGTCTTCAACCAAACTGCTAGTCTTGGGCAGGTAAATCAATGCACATGTTGTCTGCTTTCACTTCTTTTGTGGGCAGATTTCATTTACAACAGAGTAAATACACAACATACTATTTTTAGCTGTAAAATGGTTAATCGGCCAAGGTGTTCATGAAAAGCAGTGTTCTATCTGGCAACACCTTGTAGAGTGACTGTCTAATTATGATGTAGAAACATGACTCTTTATGGTAATAATGGTAAAGGAAAATAGAAATCTTAGTGTCAACCTATATTCTTGGCATTATGTACTTCAGCATTTAAATCAAGAAAGGTCATACAGTGTAAACTGCATCTGAAACAAGAATTCTGAAACAATTGTCTTTCCTAATATAAATTGCTATATGGTAAAATCTAATTTGTCTTAAATTTAATTCATGATCTAAATGTCAAAACAAGGCAAAAATTATGTACAATAGTGAATTGGTGATCAGTTAAAAAAATCCAATTCAAAACAAGGCAAAAATGATGTAACATAGTGAATTGGTAATCAGTTAAAAAAATCCAATTGTTTTAGTTATTTTAATATTTGTAAGCAACATGCAATTTTATGTAATGTAAAGCAAACTGTTGTATATAAGTGTCTGTGGGTGCTTGTAAGTATAACAGGCATTGATACTGGCTCCCACCCAGTGTGTTTTAACAGCTCACTGAGTAGGTGTATGGCTACTACATCAACTTTTCTCTCACTAACCACTAACAACTAACCATTAATCCCTGCTCTGAACAAACAGACCAATAGCTGAGGTGTGCCCAGAATAGCATACTCGAATCTTAATTCGATATAAACACAAAAAACAGATTGAAATGAAATCACTAAGTATTATATACTGACACACAATGAAAACGCAAAAACTACTTTTCATGGCAAATAACGACGAACTATTAATGAATTGATGGATAATGTAATATGACATTAATGACTGGTATTCATGAGATACATTCACATGGAAACATGGCCAGTTATCATCAGTAATCGAGTTGCATTCGTAATCGAAAAGTTCAAACCCCCCCCCATATCAAGGTCAGTATTTGGTGTGTCCACCATTGGCCCGTGAGCATGCGTGAAGACGACGGGGAAAGGATTGGCACAAACATCTCAAATAAACCACAGGAATGTTCCTCCACTCCTCCTGCAATGCCTGTGCAAGATCAGCGACGTTACACGGTGGTGGCTGGCGGTGATGTACACGATGTCCTAACTCATCCCACATGTGTTCAATTGGGTTCAAATCCGGTGAAACGGCAGGCCAGTTCATAACGATGATACCGGCTTGTTGCAGGAATGCCTGGGTAATTCTTGCAGTATGTGGACGGGCATTGTCTTGTTGAAACAGAAGGGGACCTCCTGGTCTTCAGTGACGGCGCAAAAGTGGCTGGAGAACTGGTCTTAGAATAACGTCAAACTAACGCTGGGCTGTAAGGGCATCGTGGACAATGATGAGATCACCCCTGAAATCACAGTTGATTGCCCCCCAAACCGATAACGTTCCCTCACACATCCGTCAGCGTACCGTTCATGGAGTCTCCTGTACACACGTGCTCTTCCATCGGCAAAGGAGACAGAGAAACGGGACTCATCTGAGAAAACAATGCTCCGGTAAAAGGCTGGTGGATGATTACCATTCTGGAGAGCAAACTGTAGTCTCGCAGCATGATGTCGCGGTATCATGATGTTACCGTTGTACGGGCGTCTGCATCTGAGTCCAGCTGTTCTGAGTCGACGGATGACCGTCATCGGATGGATAGGCCTTCCATGACATCCTATCATGTTGCTTACTGTCATCGGCACAGTTCTGAACCGATCACGGAGGTGGTGTCATTGAATCTGCCGATCTTGGCGTGGGGTCGTAATGGGACGTTGACCAGGTTGAGGTCGATCACGGACACTCCCGGTCTATTGATGATGTTCAACAAGTCATCCAATAGTTGATGGATGGACTCACCCCTTGAACCATGCCCAACGCTCGCTCCCTTTGTTCTTCTCTGAGTCGTGGAATTCTTAATGTGACGAGGAATATGACACTGTTACGTGACATTTATGTGTCCACATACTGGCATTTCATGTGCATTGCATGCAGCATGATTGAGCATGTAGTGAATGCATTTCACACCATTTTGTGTGTTTCTGCTATTGTATGTGTAACGAGAACAAAACCAGGATTAAAACCCAGACAAAAGTACCAATCAATGGCTTCCTCTCATAAATTGTTATTTTAAGTCCAATAAATATATTTTTCATTAATCACAACAAAATATTGAAAAATATCTGTTTTGCATTTTCATTGTGTGTCAGTATAGTAACTGTGGGACAGACTCTATAAGCTTGGCACTAAAAGCTCGTGGCTGATTACCTGATGTGACCTGCAGATAAGCACATAACAATTAATTTGGTAATTTTATAACTTGAAATATTCAGTCGTCTTTAATATAAAATAATGGACAGTAGGCCTACATACAATTTTAAGAATACTAGATCAGGGCCCTTATTCACAAAACATTTGCATTGATTGGACATTGTGTGTGGTTTGCATGGTATTTGCGTCCACACTAGGTTAGCAAATTGTGGTATCCACTAAACAAGATGCAATGTGACGTCTTCAACATCAGGAACGTCTCTGGGCTGTAGGTATGCTCCAAGTTCATACCACCCAGTGAATTGTGGCCCGTAGACTTAATGTGTCACAATCAGTCAGCCGATTGTGGGCCCAATATCGACAAACCAGAAATGTGGATGATCGTCCCCATTCAGGGCAGCCAAGGGCCACAACTCCGGTTCAGGACCGCTTCATTGGGTCTTACACATTGAGGAATCGAGGTAAATCAGCCAATCAAATCGCAAGTTACAACTGGCATTACAATGTCTGGTCAGACTATTCATAACAGACTGCATAGAAGTAACATCCAGGCATGTTGACCCTACATTACCCCACATTTGACTGTGAGACACATAGCTGCCAGAGGTCAATGATGTACACATCGTAGACACTGGGCTAATAAGCACTGGGCTCGGGTAATGTTTTCAGACGAGTCCAGATTCACACTAGACTTCCATAATCAATGACAGCATGTCTGGCGGCGTCCCAATGAATGCTACGCCAATGTCAACGTCCGTCCTCAAGACTGATTTGGAGGAGGGTCTGTTATGGTGTGGGGGTAACATCACCATGACTGCCAGAACCCAGCTACATATTGTTCATGGGAGGGTCACTGGGCAACATCCTTGCACCGATCGTTGTGCCCTTCGCACATCAGGCTGGACGCCATTTTGTTTTTCAGGATGACAATGCCCGTGCTCATCGGAGTCTACTGGTCACTGTGTATCTGCAGCAACAGAACATCACCGCACTACCGTGGCCAGCCCTAAACCCAGACCTTTCACCCACTGAGCACATGTGGGACATCACTGGATGTCTCCGAGAAGGTCAACATCAGCCAAACAACTTGGCTGAATTAGGTGCCGCTCTCCAAGAGGAATGGGACAGGATCCCCCAAAATGTTATTAGACGTCATTCCACGTCGGATTCGTGCGTGCTTGGTGAACCATGGGGTTTTTACTCGTTACTAGTTACTAGTGCAAATATAAAAACGTCAAATTGACAAGCACAACCCCTGTTGCCTATCTGTGTTTCCACCGAACCTACATCACTATCCCTGCTATAATCTTTAATTCCAATCCCTTGTCACCTGAGTGCTTGTATTTTACCATTAATTAATATTGCAATAAAAATTAAAACATCTCTGTTTCAATATCACCTACTTATTTTGAACATTATATTATTTTAAAGGCACTCAGTCATGGATTTAGTGGACCTTATTTCTCTAAATATGAATTATAAATAGAAATTACAATCATTTGGAATACCAAACCTAGTTATTGTATGATCCAAAATATTTGAATTGAACTACGATTGAGTGAAGATCAAGGGTATTCCATGACACACCTTATTTTTTAAATTTGGAATTTGGACTCGTAGTGATGAGGCTATATATACGACAACCGTATAATGTATTTTTGAATTTTATATAAATGACTGCAAATGAGGGCTGACTATATAAATGGCAAATAATCAGACGCGTGTGCATGGAATATAGCAGGGGAGAGAGTCTAGACGCTATAATGCTTGGTTCGTAAATGGATAATGTTTTCCAGCGTCACCAATGTGGCCTACGACCAGTCAGTCGTTTTTCGTTAAACGCTTGCAAATTATTTTGACTGATTTACAAGGTGGTCATTCGGTTTAATGTATAGCGTAAAAAACCCAGTATACTGTCGCATGTTTTGCTGTACCTTTTCCATATACGTGATTCCACATAGGCATTCAGTGTGCTGGAAAAAAGTCCATTGATGAGTGATTTTTCTGTGCACAAGTTTTTCAGTGTGGTAACATCTTAACATGAAACATTTACATTTTGGTTTAAAAGTACACTTTGACAATGTTAAATTTTGTATTGTAATCTGCTTGCGAAAATGCAGTTAATGGAAAGCGGGCCTTACATCTACTCACTAATTTGTTAAAAGTAACTCAGAAAAAGCAGATACCTGGATGTAAACCCAGTACCTACAAGCCTTAATAAAAATGAAAGCTTGCCGTTTGTGGTAGTCAAACAATTAACAAAATGGTAAAATGTCAGTTTAAAAAGAAATACATGTATTAGTTTTAAAAAATTTCTCTTGGTCATAATATTCAACAAACAGATTACCAGTATTTAGTTCTAAAGAACTACTTGTTTTTAGTCGATTGTTGTAATAATACATGCATTTACAATAGCAATATTACATCTACAAATATTATTTAGTTGGTTCAAAAATGTGTTTTGTTTTTTGTTCCTTTTATTAGAGATCTATTCCTGTTGAGCATGTAAATGAAGACCGAGAAGAAATCCGATGAGCTGAATGTGTCAGCTGGTGTTTAGAGAACAATGATACTGTCTTACAACCCAGACTGTATGTGTATGCACAATCAATAAGCAGAACACCACATACATGACTTCAAATATGTACATTAAAACAAATCAATAAATAACTACTAGTATCCAGACAGTTTTCAAATAAATTACTGTACAACAGAACTGCAATGTTCAAAGCATTACTATTATGACAAGGAGAAAATGAGTATAAAATAATTTAACATAACTAAAGTCCATGGTTAATAAACATTTGCATATGTACCAGGTGTTTGGTATCACATTTGTAGTGGGATGTAGCTCAGTGGTAGAGCACTTGCCTGAGATGCAATGGGTCGTACAATTGATCGTCTTTGTACCAACCAGGGGCGGGACGTAGCTCAGTGGTACAGCGCTCGCTCGATGTGCGTTCAGTGTGGGATCGATCCCCATCAGTGGGCCCATTGGGCTATTTCTCGTTCCAGCAAGTGCACCAGGACTGGCATATCAAAGGCTGTGGTATGTACTACCCTGTCTGTGGGATGGTGCATATAAAAGACCCCTTGCTGCTAATCGAAAAGAGTAGCCCATGAAGTGGTGACAGTGGGTTTCCTCCCTCAATATCTGTGCGGTCCTTAACCATATGTCTGACGCCATATAACCGTAAATAAAATGTGTTGAGTGCGTCGTTAAATAAAACATTTCCTTCTTCCTTCTATATAAATAGCTGACTCATACAGTGAGCATTTTGTTCCCACTTACCACAAGTACTACAAAGACCACTTAGTTCTGGAGGTGAATGAATGCACCTGACTCTAATTTGTTCAAGCTACAAGTGTCCACACAGATAGCACTGTCATTAGTGTCTGGGGTTGCTGGCCCAAAACTCATCCAGACACAATTCAGCAGATCATTTGTAAACAAAGAGCACCCTGGGGGAAACCGAATACACTGATAAAAATCATAATTGTCTATGTGTCTGTTGGGCTCAAAGACCAGACACATTTATAAAGCAACATTTTGACTGGGCATGTTTCATGTTGATCCAACACCGTTTATACAGGTACCATTTAGGGGATTTTTGTGACGAGATGATAAACTTAAGAAACAGGGAAAAGCAGGTCCATGTTGACATAATTTTAAATGCAATGAGGTTCACAATAGACCTCTTTTAGATACCACTGCGCATGTGCGAGATCTCGCAAAAATAGACCTGTGGACAAGTTGGGGGGCATAGACATGGGAGGCCACGCAATAGGAATGTGAATATCTCCATGATTAATTATTCCATCAGTAGGGAACCCAAAAATTCTGTCGACATCCAACAAAGACTTATTGAAGACATCGGTGAATTATTGCTTATCATGAAATAAAAAATATTTGGTTGTCAACACCCAACAAACCATCAGTTCGGATTCGCATGCAATAAATATTGGATATGGGCTGAAATAATATTAATGTGTGCTGGCGTGTATGTATGCAGATATTTATCATATTTAACATGATTTAAATATTTATAAAGCATTATACAGATAAATACATTTAGGATTCTTGTCGGGACTTCTTTTCACCAAGTTATTTAAAATTTTGTTTGGTATTTGGAATAAAATTAAATGATACATATGAAATTTGAGCTATGGTACTATAAAACATTAGAATCAGGCCCATAGGAACGATATCTGGAGTTGGTGGAGGGGAGGGGGCACAATCTGTAGTGAAGGGACACAGTCTAGTTGGTGGAGGGGGAGGCAAAAGCCATCTTTTAAAGCGGGTTTATAAAAGTGGGGCTACAGTGGGGCCATATAATACGGATACATGTGGAGAATTAAACATCATTGGAAATCCACGTGAATATTTAACTATAATTCTACTTGTTAAAAGTAGCAAACACATCGCACTAAAGTTATTTTTATTGTATGAATCTTTTAATTTTGTGTTGTTAAAAAACCCTTGACAGGCGGCTCCAGAGACTTCATCTTAGTTAATGTTTCACTGATTTTGGTCTTAAATCATTCCAATGTAAACTTTAGTAGACCGTTTTTTGCAGCCATTTTACCATCTTATACGAAATATGTACGTTAATCGCTAGAGATTCACAGCACTTACGAAGCTACTCACGACGCTCATGACAACTGTTGATCATGCCCCCCAATTTGTATATAGCCTCGATACAGTCTAATTCGGCAAGGGACGTTACTCTTCATGCAAATGCGCAATGGGAATGAAAGAGGTCTATTGTTATTAAATATGTGATAAAAGTGTCAGCATTGCTGCATGATTTGTATTTTCTCGGTAATCTTAACAGTTTCTGATCCTTCTGATCACTTCTCCTCTTTTGGTCTGCACTGTCAAACACCAACTTTCTACTTACTTGATCTTCTTGTGCTCATATCCAGTTAACTATAGTACACACATCGAGCTAAATATTCAATACTAAGATGAATTCCATAAACTTTATACAACCTCCATGTCAACAGCCATCTTTGTGATCATGACGCGTCTCCCCACATTTTTCATTTCAGAAGAAACAAATATTTCCTGGCATAAGGCATAACTGATCACCATTTTGCCATTTGACCATTTGTATAGTAACAATATTTAGATTAAATGCAGCCAACATAATAATTTTAAGTAGCCTGCAGTAAACGCCTTTGCTTATTTAGAATTAGTAACAGACCAACAAGAGATTAAACGTATGTTAAGATTTTCTAATACAATGTTATATGCATGTCATATATATATATATATATATATATGATTCGTCATGAGTATTTTTTAATATGGAAAATATCAACCTAGTCTATGTTAATGAGTATTTGTAGAGGATCTGCCGAGACAAATACCGATTAACTTGACAAGGTTGATAAATTCTATTTATCCTGTAACACTTCTAAAATAACATTTTAATTAATTTTTTAGTAAATCAAAGTACTAAAGTCGCCGCCATCGATCATGATTAGCACAGATTAGTTTGACATCATGCATTTTAAACAAATCTTTGAGAATGTTACGCTCAGGCACACAGGTTTTGTTGGCTTGTAAGCAAATGACCCATCCACAGCAACACATTACCTAGAACCTTGCAAATTTGCATACCATTATTAACCAGGTTAATAAAGTAAATTATCACATGGGTTTATGACATGGATATCATGGGTAAGTTATAGGATAAATTTATATATATATATATATGCCTAATAGAAGCACAAAAATATTAGTGGCCTATAGGGGTGCCAAATACTCAAATATGTCTGTCTATATATGTCCCCTCCCACTTATCAAACCGGATCGACGTCCATGCTAGCTATCTACACGGTGGTCATATTTAAATTTAAAAACCCTAAAATTTGGGAGGAATATGCCCAGTTTAAGACCACCACACTTAGGACATAGCCCAGTGGTAAAAAACTAACATGATGCACATTAAGTCTAGGATTGATATCCATCACTGCAGCCAGTGCACCAAAAAGGCTGTGGGATGGTACATATATAAAAGATCCCTTGCTACTAAATGGAAAAATGTAGTGGGTTTCCTCTAAGACTATATGTCAAAATTACCTTATAATTGGCATCCAATAGCTGATGATCAATAAATCAATGTGCTCTAGTGGTGTCATTAAACATTTAACAAACTTTAAAACACACTTTTCTTTGATGCACGATTGATCTAGGATTGATCTTCATCTGTGGGCTCATTGTGCTATTTCTTGTTCCATGACTGGTATATCAAAAGCCGTGGTATGTGCTATCCTGTCTGTGGGATGGTGGATATAAACAAAAATCCTTTGCTACTAATGGAAAAATGTAGCGGGTTTCCTCTCTAAGACTATACGTCAAAATGACCAAATGTTTGACGTATAATAGCCGATGATTAATAAATCAATGTGCTCTAGCGGTGTCATTAAACAAAATAAACTTTAATATAACCATACCCCATCTAAACTTATTAGTAATAATAATAACACTAACAGTATTATAATTTTCAGCTATAATGTTATTGAAATCAAGTCTACGAGTTACTTCAGCATCATTCATAAAGATATGTATGTACATGTATTTGTGAGGGTGACTAATTATTTACGGGTGACAAGTACTTTCAGTGATGTTGCCATTCAGACCTATCTTCAATCCATGTTCATTTTGGCACAGTGAATTTGAATTGGCATCTATGATTCAGTGGTCTCTTAGATCTGAATTGAAAATTTCATGTTATAGCCAATTCACATCATAAAAATATCCGTAACAACATTCATGATATGCATGTCAGATACAGGTATACTGTTTTATATGATAGTTAAACATGGCAAATCATTACACATTTTCAAACCTCAATATTATACAGTGAATAAAAAAAAAAAGGATAACACAGGATAATTTCTCTTAAAATACTGACAGCTGTCATTAATGTGTATGGGAGTTGCATGATACACACCCCTATAAGGTCCTTCAAAATATACACGTGCACACTTGCCTGTGATCGGACATGTGCCGGGGAATGATGGATGTTCATTTTAAACAGAATAACCAATGATATTTGCATTCTGAGGCAGCAAGGTCTCAAACAAATGGACTAGAATTAACCAGAGAGGGGACAGATAATGCTGAAGTGTTATTGTAATGGGGGCAGCCTTTGAGTGCTGAACCAACACAAAAGATGACAGATATCAATGACCAGCTTACAGTGATTGAGGTTGATCTTTTGGGTTACCAGACAGCTGGGAGCCTTGTGATGAACATGGTGAGTACCCACATAACAAAATCAGAGTCACTAATTATAAAGATGACACCAACAAGTTAGGGACAACCGATAGCAGATGTATTTTCATCAACCATTAATTCATTCCAACAAGTTAGGATTAGGGGTGACAATTGTTTTTAATGAGATATTTTAATAATTTATAATTTTTGGTTTAAAAACATTAAACACGGAACTTAAACTTTACATCTAACACACATGCAGGAAGAGGCAGTTTAATTTAATATAAAACTTTTACTTCAAGAAACAGATGAAAATATGTAGGCCCAAGAATTTTTTATTTACCATAAATTAATATGGGTGAAAAAAGAATGATTCTGTGCATATCTTCGGTAACAGCTTCTTTTTTTTAACTTGACAAATACAGATTATAATATTAGTACAAGTTACAAGACATATCAAGTACACATAGTTAATGTTTTAAGATTATAATACATGTACTTTTAAGAAATACTGTCAAAAAAAGCCCCCTCACAAGTGACTTGAAAATTGGCTGAACAAAATTTGTTCCAATGTGATCTCTGCAACTGGTGTAACAAAGGCTATGGTATGTACAATATGTATCCTGTCTGTGGGTTGTTGCATGTAAAAGATTCTTTGCTGCTAATCAAGAAGAGTAGCCCGTTGTGTGGCGGCAGCAGTTTTCCTTTCATTAGCTGTGTAGTGCTTAACCACATGTCCAACGCCATATAACCGTAATTAAAATGTGTTGAGACCTAGTGCATTATTAAATAAAACATTATTCCTTATATTAACACAAATTTTAAAACGTACTTCATTGATGTATATACATGTAAATACATATAGTATGAATCAACACAGGTCTTCTTCTTGTTAGACTAACCATGTTCATACACTTGGGGAAAGTATGATGTCAATTTTATGGTTGACAATCTAAGAATGTTGGAGCATCACTCCTCTTTCAACAGATGTCTAACTGAAGGAAATGGTAAAACCTCTTCCAGATGTTGTAGAATAATATGACAGACTCTGGTATCAGTGAGTAAACTGACACTGTTCCTGGCATGCCTTTGTCTGCCATCACATACTTTCTTCTATAACCAAATACATCAAGACATATGTGTTGGTGCTGACCAGTTCCATTCAGCTTGTGTTTTAGTCCTCATTATAGATCTTTTCTTACAAACATGATACCCCAAAAAAAAAAAAAAAAAAATTGTATTCCATACAGGCACATAACACTTATGACAGTAACTGGAGATTATAGTATTTTATTACTCATTTTTCCACTGACCTAGCATACAGTGTTTTTTATTTAAGTTTCTTATTCTTAATCTCATACTTCATTTGATAGTTGTCATAAAGTTCTGGAATACAATACATGTAGGCTACTCCTTTTATTTTGCAGAAAAGGCTGCAATATATATGCACTTTCCCCATACCACTGCTTTTCATATACAAGTGATGAAGCACTGGTCGGAATGTGAAATAGTCCAACATATCCAGTGATGGGAATTGATCCTATGTACCACTGCATCTCAAGTGAGCTACATCTGCTGGACATGTAGGACCTTGAACAAGGGGCGGGATGTAGCCCAGTGGTACAGCACTTGCTCGATGCGTGGTCGATGTGGGATCAATCCCCATCAATGGGCCCATTGGGCTATTTCTCATTTCAGCCAGTGCACCACAGCTGGTATATCAAAGGCCATAGTATGTACTACCCTGTCTGTGGGATGGTGAATATAAAAGATCCCTTGCTGCTAATCGAAAAGAGTAGCCTAGGAAGTGGCGACAGCAGGTTTCCTCTCTCAATATCTGTGTGGTCCTTAACCATATGTCTGACACCATATAACTGTAAATAAAATGTGTTGAATGCATCATTAAAGGGAGGTTCAACTCAAATATGAGCCTGATGTGTTGGAAAGATGCATACCCGGATGACCAACAAATACTGACACTTCAAGAAATGAAAAACGCGTAATTTTAGAGTTAATAAAAAAACGTGATTAATCCTGCTAACTGGGGGCAGCCATTTTGTTTCGTTTTTGTGATGTCCGGTGTTTATAGCTTAGGGTGAAATGACGTTAGTTCCATCCAACGCCTCTATGCACAGTGTAAACAAACACTCTAATTTACAACCTGACTTGTAAAACAACATAAATGACTTGATAGTATAATAAATTATTTAACTAAATATATTAAAATTTGCATCAATAGAATGAAATGGAGTTATAGTATTTTACTCTTTTAAAAAATCCAAAGAAAAAAATGCATATTAAGCCTATTGGTAGGGTACGTTCAATCAAAAACGACCACTCACGATACCCAAATTTATTTTTAAAAATTCTTTGGAACTACATAATTGGTCAGTTTTGTGATTTTAGAAGGGTTTTACAGAATTACTTACAGTAATAAAGCAGGACAGCTGATAATGTCCATTACGATTTGAGGGGTATCCACGCAGTTATCACACAATACCCTGTGATCTTAAAAGAGGCACGTCTTTTTAGTGTGTCTAGACACAGTGTTTGGGGACTGTCTAAATATACACCTGCCAATCAGGAACTACAGGTACAGGCCACGGAAAGAAAAGACCAATTAACCAAGAAAACACTCGGATTATTATTTCAGTACGTGGGTTAATTTATGTACAAAACATAAGACAGTTATTTCAACACTTTGACAATGGTGGTTTATTTTGTATTGAAAAATAATATATACTTGGTGCTGGCTTACTATTATTATTATTATTAAAAGTTATTATTACAGAACATTGCAATGCATCCGCAAAAATCAGGTATGTTTTGTTTCTTCAGTTCGAAGACTAATTCCTGACGTGACATGTTAGGTATTACATAACCACCAGCTCGCCAGAGGGCGTATTCACTGGGATGATACAAAATGGCTGCACCCGTTATATATAATAGTCGTCACATTTAAGTGTTTTATTAATTAACTATACAATTATACTTGTTATATGAGGCAATAATGTGCATTACATATCGTTGACTATGCATACCAGGCCAAATACCTTAATTGTCCCCTCCTTTAAATAAAAAAAAAAAACATTAACAACAAATAAATAGTGTAAGCAACCCACATATTTGTGCTTGATGTCTGTCCACATGGAGTACTCTGGGGTGCAGATAAATAGTGTCCATAATCAGTGAAAACATTTCTTAATTGTTACCATCAGAAGTGAGAGAAGAACCTATATTTTATCTTTCATTCCCAGGGAAAAGTCCAGCCAATGCATTTTGAGATTCTTTGTTCCTTACTAAGAAAACAATAGCATGCACCTATAAAGCGCAGATGAAACCAATTTGCGAGTAAATGTGTTTTCCTCTTTGTACATACCAGACGGAACTCGAACTGGGGGTGTTTTGTCAGTAGCTTCACCAAACTGGTCATCTCTGACATTAACCCAAATAGAACACAACATGCCACAACATGCAAGAAGTTCACCCAAAAGGTCAGTTGCAGTACTGATTTATTCTTATATATCACATTGTGATAGATGTGCCACACAAGAGGAAGTAATTATATACAGAAAAGACTGATAATAAAACCCAAACCTCAAGCCTATGATATAGGCAACCACAACAGTTATTTCAGTCAAGTAGAAACAAATACAATATTAGGGATGCTTGAGTGGCCATTAGATATGTTATGAGTTGTTTTACAATGTATCTAATAAGTGAGTTTGGTACATTTTAATAACTTAGTACTCAGCTTTCACTAGGGATATATCAAATATATGTCATGACAAACAATTTGGGCACATCTTAAATTTGTGCACTATTGTGGTTTGGATGTTCCATACATCACGATAGTAATGTACATGATGTATAACTACAATTAGATATGATATTCATTCAATACAATAAAATTGCAGTTGCTTTACTTGACATATCTTTTTTCAAATATCCTTAGTGGAAGTTGAGTTGTACTAATGGAACTATAAGTGTAGTATTCTATTTCTTAATATCTTTAAAAATCAGGTTATAATTTTTTTTAATGTTTTATTCAACTTGAACTTATTTACAGTGACAACAAAAACATCATTAAGTCAATTCACAAACTTGTCAGCTGTTGAAACTTAAATTTCTTGTAGATGTGCATAAATAAAGGAAATATTTAAAATAAAAATAAACAAGTGATTGGCCTGTCTAGAGGCAGGTGGTGGGGTAGATGTTTACTGTCACTGGGCACCAGATGGTGTTAAGACAGACTGGACATAACCATAAAGCATGGACAATGGCTACATTGACATCAGCACCCAAATCATTGGGTCTTTAATGATTGCTGTATATCTGTCCCCACGCCAGATACCAACACTCTGTTGTTCTTACTGACAAACGTAGTTAGACCATCAACACATGACACACAACCCATTCACATCATCAGTGATTTATTTACTTGATGCTGTTTTAGAATTCATTACACATTTCAAAACAGATTATCATATGTATGCAAATCAAATAGGGTTTTTTTTTTAAATGTAATACATATATTTATAAAAATTTTAAAGAGTAAATTTGAAAAATAATCTATTCATGGAACCCAAGCAAGTTAGCAGTTTTAAATACCTAAATGACACAAATATTTTGGCATGATAGTGAACCCTTCTATAAAATAGATTGGCAATTCCACGGTAACATACACAACAATCAGCCTTTTCTGAATAACTGTGCTAGGTCAAGGTGTTCTTGTGTGCCTTATGATGAAGTAAAATGGCTACCCTTGTTACATATCCCCAACGTATAAGACATTGGTGACGGGTTGGACATAAAAGTCCCAAAATGGTTGGCAACACATGTGACGTGGAATCGGACAAAGTTTTGAAGTGTTATGGATTTCATTCAAAAACTCTGTGAAGTGTGTACAGATAACAAGTTGATGTCAAATTGTATTCACAGATGGAAAGATGGTTTACCTGTACCAGCCTAAATTGGTTTGACTGATTTGGTCGTATATGCAACCATTTTTGTCATTTAGCGACTAAAACATTTCATACCATCTATATAAAAATACAAGTAAGCACCATCTGGCTCCTAGATGGAAAATTGAATGTAGAGGGCTGTAAAATAAATAATAGTTATTCAGTCTCCCTGGAATCTAAGTTTCAGTGGGTGGTAACACATGTGACACTGTCCGAAAATGTCAACAGAGAACCATTAAAAACAGACATTCAAAACAATATCAAACTACTTTTTTTTATTTTAAAACAATATTTCCAAGGATATTCAGTGATTGCTATACAATTCTAAAATGTTAATAAATAGTAGTTGCTACTACTCCCGCTATTCAAAATTTTAAAAACAAAAACTTTACTGGTTTCATTACAATATTTAAAGTTTTAAAAGCATCAAATTAGTTCTTTTTAAGAAATAGTGAAACAGATTGAATGCCAATATTTTAAGAAGAACAAGACCAGTTAATGGATAAGTGTTTAAGGAATAGTGAAAAAGGTTGAATGCCAATATTTTAAGAAGAACAAGACCAGTTAATGGATAAGTGTTTAAGGAATAGTGAAACAGGTTGAATGCCAATATTTTAAGAAGAACAAGACCAGTTAATGGATAAGTGTTTAAGGAATAGTGAAACAGGTTGAATGCCAATATTTTAAGAAGAACAAGACCAGTTAATGGATAAGTGTTTAAGAAGAACAAGACCAGTTAATGGATAAGTGTTTAAGAAGAACAAGACCAGTTAATGGATAAGTGTTTAAGGAGAGGGCGGAACATAGCCCAGTGGAAAAACTCTCACTTAATGCGCAGTCGGTCTAGGATTGATCCCAGTCGGTTGGCCTATTCGGCTATTTCTCACTCTAGCCAGTGTACCATGACTGGTATATCAAAGGTTGTGGTATGTGCTATCTTGTCTGTGGGTTGGTGCATATAAAAGATCCCTTGCTACTAATGGAAAAAAATGTAGCCGGTTTCATCTCTGTGACTGTGTCAAAATGACCATATGTTTGACATCCAATAGCTGATGATTAATAAATCAATGTGCTCTAGTGGTGTTGTTAAAGAAGAAAAAAATTGTTTTGTTTAAGGGGTGCATCCTTCTTGGCGACCGACCTCGGTGGCGTCGTGGTAGGCCATTGGTCTACAGGCCGGTAGGTACTGGGTTCGGATCCCAGTCGAGGCATGGGATTTTTAATCCAGATACCGACTCCAAACCCTGAGTGAGTGCTCCACAAGGCTCAATGGGTAGGTGTAAACCACTTGCACCGACCAGTGATCCATAACTGGTTCAACAAAGGCCATGGTTTGTGCTATCCTGCCTGTGGGAAGTGCAAATAAAAGATCCCTTGCTGCTAATCGGATGAGTAGCCCATGTAGTGGCGACAGTGGGTTTCCTCTCAAAATCTGTGTGGTCCTTAACCATATGCTGATGCCATATAACTGTAAATAAAATGTGTTGAGTGCGTCATTAAATAAAACATTTCTTTCTTTCTTTCCTTCTTGGTGGGAATATCTAAAATGTAAATATCTGTAATGGAGAAGACATAATACTAATACCAATGCCGATATCTAGTGGTATTTTTGGTATACTCTGCTTTAAATGCATGCCTGAGTTGAGGCTCGCCCGCTTATTAAAGTCCACACACAAGGCTCTCAGATTTATACCCATCCCATTTTGCGTTCATCAGATACATGTATATTGTTGGCGCTTTACTAAATGTCGGGAAACATTTTTTAATACGGAAATCTCAGTATTTTGAAATTTGCTCGGTACAGTAAATCAGTTAAAAAACCCTGAGGTTGATGTTTTTGAAGAATTGCCCATATATGTGAAAATAGTGCACTGAAAACTTACAAAGAATTAAAATACAGGCTCAGATGGGATGGACAGATTGTAACTTGGGAGAAAGACTTAAGTTAGGTGAAACAAACACTGACTAGAATGATGGCCAAATGGAACACACAATTCAGTTAAAAAACCATGAATGATAGATGAAACACCATATAGTTGGCACTTACATGTGTGGATAAGACACAAGATTCAGCTAGGATAGAACGACGAGCCTACTAAAATCCAAACTTATACGTAGCTCCCTACCTTTTATTCTTTAGAACGACCATCAAAATTGCGCCAAACTTCCTTCATCAAAATGCACACCCATTTCTGTTTGGATTAATCCTATAGGACATTCCAAATTACGTAGCACCATACCACCTTCCGCCTGTTACCAGCTACGGCCGGACTGCTGGTGCTCCCTTGCACCTGCCAGTGCAGGCGGTCCCTCCTTCACCCACCCCATCCCTTTCCTGTTCTAGATGGAAGAACCGGCTGAGACCAGTACTTGTGCCCAGGACAGGCATGTGCTACAACAGCTTGCTCTGAATGTGCACGTTAAACAATTTTCCAAGTTCCAAGGACAGAATTTTTAACACCATCATTAACAAAAGACAAAACATTAATTATTTTCTTTACTTGTGCTTGCACATTTCGTCGATAAGACAGAACCAATATTTGTGGTTGGTTCCACACAATGTGTATGGACAGATAGAAAGCAAACGTTCAGATGTGATAGGTGGATGCTATACCTCCCTCCTGTTCCATTTAGTGGCAGAGAATAAGTAATAGGAGTCCAGACATGCTAATGACCATCAGAATCTCAGACAATCAAACTACACTGAGTATGTTTGTCTGAAATATGAACATGTTAAATGCTATCTCCCATGGAGTACAAACCCATCAAACAGCATACGGCAATCAATCGGATTCAATCTCTTGACATACCACCGGTCCATAACTTCGTCAAGTGAACATTGGCGAAGAATATAATAGCCTGGGATGTCTAAATAGGGTGATGAATGTGTCTCGGTTCAGTGCTAGAGTTCCAGGTTTAACATCTTGTGAACACTAAAATTTGCACCATATTTTTGCTTCACCTCCTTTAGCATATAAACATGATGGGACAAACTATCCTATTTAAAATTAAGATTTAAAAATTAGTTGGCTATGGTAACATTTAAAAAAAAAAAGGTTTCTTCTGTCATTACACTAAAAAATAATTCAGTATGAACCTTTTAAACCTGGCATAAAGCAACTATCCAGTATTGGTTTCCTGGTACAGTAGATGTAATATTAATCTGGGAACTAATTATTTGAATTACATTTATACCTCCCACCTGGTTAGTTAGCTAAACTTTTGTAAATCAATATTTTAACATACAGCACACATCAAAGGTGTTAATGTGAACTGAGAAAAACATTAGTAATAGTAATTGTTAGAGCTATTTTTATGTAAGATTAATGCAGTAATATTACAGTGACATTTGGTGTTATAACCAAATATATTGCAGAACTGAAAAAGCTTATACTGGGTCAGCTAGATTTGAGTGAGTTAACAATAACTTAATGATGTCATTACTTAACAATCTTATACATGTTTTCTTCTAATGTATTTTATGTAACACAAGGTTGTCAATTAAAAATAAACTTGACCTGATTATAGATTATACATTGTACATTGTAGGTATTATGAGAAAATAAAAGACCTACTAATAACCAGAATTCCACACAAATAAATGACTCTCCTACCATAAACTGATCTGTTATCACTCATAGTTGCCTCCATAAATACTCATCTTAATGCATGTTTTAAAAAAAAGTGAAATAATAATTCAAAAGTTTTTAGTTTTTTAATTTCTAATGAATTTTACCACAAAAAAAACAACCCCTCCCAAAAACACCCAACAACACCCCATATATATATATATATATATATATATATATATATATATACCTGGTATATATTTTTTAAAGAAACATTCATGATTCTAGTTTAATCTAAATCTTTTATTTTAAATTAAAATACATGTAATAATAAGGACAACAAATTAATTTAAAAGATTTTTTTTTTTTTTATCAAATCCAGAAATGAAGTTACAGTTTGTGAGAAATGATGTTAAACACAAAACTTAACATCATATGAGATAAACACAAAAATATTAACAAAAAATCATGAATCCTAACACGAGTGAGTGTAATAATTTCTTTATTATCCACATTATTATTGTTGTTTTCTTTATGAATAACAAGATCCAACTTAAAATGTTTCAGCCACAACTAGAAGGAGACGACAAAATGACGTCATATTTCACATGCATAGTCTGAGCTAGGACTGGAGAAACAACGTCATGTTATGACGTCGCTTCCCAAAATTGTCATGAAACTTGTTATTACATGTGTGCTTCGTATGATTATTATTAATTCAGTTATGTTGAACCATATGGATAATAAAACGTGATATTTTGCCCTCAATGACGGTCAATAATTGATAAGTATTCAATATACAGTAAAACCTCTCAAAATTGGGCCCTTGGTGGGATGATCAAGTATTATGGAAGCATTGCTTACTGACTGCACCCCAAGGAGAGAAGTATGGTGTGGGTAAGCTGGCTCATTAGGAGGCTGCATATGGTCAGTGTTCCCTTGTATCCACTGTCCTAATCTGCTATTATACTAACATAACTTGTGTGTGTCAGTATAATGATCTGCATAGCTTGCTAGGGTCAACAATTTCCACCAATTGAACAAGCATTCTGAGAGTACTGCTAAAGCAATATGTGTCCCCAATACTGGGCCAAATGTTTTTTCGTATATCCTAACTTCAAGGACAATAACTTGTGTGTGTGTGATCTGCTACGTTTAGTATAGCTTGCTAGGGTCAACAATTTCCACCAATTCAATAAGCATTTTGACAGTACTGCTAAAAGCAATACATGACCCCTACTGGGCACATCAAATTTTTGTATCTCCTAAACTCAAGGGCAATAATTTTGTGAAAAAAGGTAAATCACCATAAAAGTTAAACTTGATCTGTAACAATACAAGATAAAGTTATATACAAAATTTCATCTCAGTATATTCAGGCATTTAGAAGAAAAAAATATAAAAGATTTGGAAAACATATTTTCATATCTCCTAAGTTCAAGGGCCATAACTCTGTCACAAATAGGTAAATTGCCATGAAAGTCAAATCTGATCTGTAATAGAACATAAAGCTATACACAAAATTTCAGCTCAATATCTCGAGGCATTGTGGGAAAAAAATCTAGAAACCTATATGTGGGACTGACAGACAGACATACATACAGACAGACAGAAGGACGGGGATAAAACCTATATAGTCCCATCCATTTTGACTGGTAGGGGACTAATAACATTCCCTTTTAAGAATATGACTGATATTTATATATAGCCAATAACTAGTTAATTACATAGGATATTGGCTGTGAAGGTAAAAATTGGAAATTACAATGACCTAGAGGTCAAATGAGCGATTTTGTAACGTACTTGTAGCTATGCATGTGACACCAAAAGTGATATCCTACTACTAAACGTATATGACTTTGCTTTATCCAACATATTAATCTGTCAATAGTGGTTGCAGGATAAAAGAAGGAAATGTTTTATTTAACGATGCACTCAAAACATTTTATTTACAGTTATATGGCATTGGACATATGGTTAAGGACCACACAGATATTGAGGGAGGAAACCCGCTGTTGCCACTTCATGGGCTACTCTTTTCGATTAGCAGCAAGGGATCTTTTATATGCATCATCCCATAGACAGGATAGCACATACCACAGCCTTTGATGTACCAGTCGTGGTGCACTGGCTGGAGAGAATGAAATCTAGCAACGGTGTAAGGATATCCAGCAATATACTGATGATAGAAACTTTTTTAACAAGTGAAAGGTAATTTACAAATGAGATTAGGATCTTTTGTGAAATGCCAGGATTGTCTGAGATTAATTCATATTGCTGTTAAAAGCATATTCATAAATCTGGTATTATCCTAGTCTATAACCCTGTTTGAGAAAAGTACTTAGCACAATTCTGGTGTTTTTCAATCTTCTCTCATCTGAATGCTCACTTAAATATAGGTTGAAATTTAATAAAGAAAAATTGGCATAAGAAATATGCATTAAAAACGATGTTTTGAGAGATTTTCAATGCACATGCAATATTACCGTGAATGCCAGAAATGATACACATTTCCATTTTTTAATTAACAAATGTTTTCTCTGTTTTGAGTGTTTCAGATAAATGTGTAATCCTGAAAGGAATTTAGCTGGTAACATGATCTAACATTTCAGATATTTACTATTAGTTGGTTGACATTTTATAGTACAAGTCAACTGCAATTGCTTTTGGGCTTCAATAGCAATTAGCAGAAATAATTGATTACAATCTCAACGCAGATCTCCTATACAAGAATGAAACATCCACCAATGTACATATATTATATTATACTAGTATAGTAAACACTCTTCCCCACTAAAACAGCAAGTCCATATGAATTATAAATTGTAATGTAACTCTAATAAAGTTCAATCAAACATACACAAATAAATGACAGTGAATGAAAAAAAAAAAAAATATATATATATATATATATATATATATATATATATTTCCATTATCAACTAGCAGCTGACAAAAGATGCCTTTGATTCAATTTTGAAAAAAAAAAACCCCAACCCCAACAAACTATGTCAGATTTTTAGTCTGCTTGTCCACATGGCCCATTTAGTGAATGCGTTTCTCCATCTAGTGGAAATAATTCATGTATAATCTGGCCTGCCAAAGAATATTCAGTCCTTTCACTTCATTAAATGGAAAGCCTGACTTGATCACAAAGTTAAATTTGAAATAACCTTCACATAAAAATATGTCTTTATATACACTCCCACACTTGACTGCTGTTGGGTGTACATGTAGTGACTGGCTGATTTCACTTTAAACACAATACCTGCCACCTACATGTACATGACATCAGATCACTAGACTAGTTCAATTCACCTTTGCACTGCTTGTGTAATATCACAACTCTCACATTACATCCGTGGAATAGTTTTATACACAGAAATATGACCTTTTTTTAAAAGACATATAAACATATATCACCTTTTTAAAGAGTGTTCTTTAAAGCCATCTCTTCTGTCCACAAAAGTTTTGAATAAATAAACAAAAAAATTAATAAATGTAACTATTTTCTGATAAAAAAGAAAGAAAACGAAATCACTTTTTTTTAAATGAAATGAACAAAATTGGTTACATGAAAAGATGCTATCAGCTACTATATTATTAATTCTGTCTTCATGAAATATTTTGCACTTTTTTAAATTTACAGTGAAAAACAGCAACAATAAAAACATCAGTATACTGACACTGGCAGTCCTCACTGAAGAGAATATGGCACTGGAAAGTATTACTCACATGGGAACTTGTAAGAGTTAACTGAAAATTACATGAAGTAATGTCTGGCTGTCTTGCAAGCTGTTTTTTTTAGAAAGAGCTCAAGTGCTAGTTTCTGCGAAGATTCAGTAATATCTCAAACACTCCAGCATTCTCTGGAAAAAAAGATGTACTATACACCACTTAATTTTAGTATTTCCAAGTGTGACATCAGTGGAATACATCTCAAACTTCTTAAACCTTATCCAGATAAAAAGCAATAAATTACACCAATTATACCACAGTCTTGCCCTATTTTCTTGCACTACATGCAGCATAACACTGATTTGTATGTATATGCAACGTTGAAGTGCATACACACGTGTACATGTGAGTACTCTTCTGCTAACAGAAATAAGCCTGACGTACTTTAGTGACACACTTGGAACTATTCCCACCACCAGGAATGTATGCAGTTGTCTGCCAAGTCCGGCTAAACTTAGAACACTAATCTATAAACCAATAGACTAGAACAAAAATATTGATTGACTAGCAGAATAGACACAAAGACATGTCAGCCTGAGCCAGTGACGAGGAGTAAACTGATTAAGTAATCGATGGCAGACAAATTACCACATATACAATGATGAGAATGGCATGAAGTCAGTGTATGTGTCTGAACCTACCACTCCTCTAAAAGTATGTCTTGATGGTTACAAATTGTTGTGAATCATATATATACATGTAGTACACCAATGAACAACAAATTAAAAACACTGTCAGAAAATGTGAAAGTACTTGACACATTTTACAGATATAAAGTTGGTTGTTTCACAAATGTACATCAATAGTGGTCACACATTGTAATTGTTTGCAGTGATATGTGTAACATTGGACTGATTATGGCTGCATGTGTCCACCAAGACAATTCCACCAGCAGCTATACAGAGCTGGATGATCAAATACACGTGTAACAATATCCACATTATCTCTTCCACATTTTCCTTTATTTTCATGCTTATATCTCATTTAGAGAACAATATCCTGGGCTCACACTCCAGCTACCTAGCCCTACAGCACTGGCACTTATTAGAAAATTAACCATTTATTACAAAATGATCCCTGACAGCCGTCTTCCTGGAACATATTTGTGGTGAGTGAAGAAATATCTGTGCAGTGGACTTGCACCTTCCCTTTGTGCTGTGAATACTCTGGGTAGAAGCGGTGGTACTGGTATATCAACTGGATGTGACCCCAGCACACACCAGTCTCACTGTGTCTAGTAATTTAGAAAATTTGTTTCTAATTTTCATTATTATCTATACTTACCTAGTGCTAGCACAACAAACATACTATACAACCTGAGTAATAACCTCCACTGCAGAAATGTCTTCCCTTGCCAGATGTATATTAGTGGATATGGAGCAGCAGAGACCACCAATTTTCGAGATAGTCCAACCTGGAGTTCAACATAGGTTGAGATATATCAAAATGTTAGTCTTGTGTTCAGGCTTCAGGAAACCAATGTTGAATTTGTGGCACATTAGTGTGGGCTGAGAAATTTGGGGTCGAAAACATGTGTTTTGGGGTGAAAAATACAAAAAAGAAAAATGCAAAATTCCAAAGCATATGCATACAACTGGTTTAATTATTACTTTTTGAGGCCTAAATGACTTTTATCAATGAATGAATGAATGAATGTTTAACGACACCCCAGCACGAAAAATACATCGGCTATTGGGTGTCAAACTATGATAATTCAAATAAATAAAGTGATGATCAACATCAATATAAAAATTCAATGTTTAAACAAAAACAGTGTAAAGAACTGTGCCAAAAATACAAATACAAATATCACAGAATTTTACGGACACCGAATTTTACTCTAAACTTCCATTTGTGCTGTATTGGCCATTCTCAAAGAGAATGTTACACCCCTGCACCACGGTGAGGTTACAGCACACGCAGGGGACTTTTATCAAATGCAGCATAACTGTATCAACTAAATTTTCTATTTTTGTTGGTTTGTATGGCCATTACATAAGAAACACTATGCTTAAAAGAACAACTTCAAGCAACATATGTGTATGCCAAAACAAAAAGTTTATATATGATATATAATTATAATCTTTTTGAATTAAAACAGAAAATTGTTAGACATTGATGACTACAGAAAAGATTTAGAATCAAAATAAATTGAGTATGATATGGCAAGTATATGACCAATATGTGCAAGTATATATGACCAACCATTGTAGAATCTGAAATGTTGCCTATAACATGCATAGCAAACTGTAGCCAACTCTTGTAGTGAAAACTATACCTACTCATCGAGAAACATAGCTTCAGTTTAGTCACTGTCATTGTCTACAGTTTACTATGGTCAATGGGTTAGAGCACTGGTTTCATCAAAACATTCATCTGTTCATAAATGTAAACAGTAGTACATGCCTGACCATATTCTTATGCAATCTGCTGAACAACAATTCAAATTGTTAAGAAGTTCAGTTTGTGACCGATTCATTAGAATTCCAATCTTAGGTTATTGCCTAACATATTGCAACGATGGCATTACACCATACAATCTACTGGTAAAGACATCGAAACACATACAGATGAAAACTATTTTCTGGACCAACCGCCATATCTCAGAAATAGAAGTGTCGACCCTTCCAAACCCCTGCATTCATGACCGTAAAGATGTCCAATGAATCATAGAAATTAAGGTAAGCAGAAATTTCCCCAATCTCATGAGGTCTGGCAGAGAAATTCTGAAGAACATGATCACCCACCTTTTCACATGCCAGTTTGATGGTTGCAGTAATCTATGGAGACAAAACATTCTTTGTAATGTCTCCCGCCTGATTCATATTTATACAAGTACAGTCAAACCTGTATATAACGGTCACTCAAGGAACTTGGCAAAAGTGGCCATTAAGGACAGGCGGTTGTTATAAATAGGTAAAGGAAAACACATAAAATAATTTACCATAAAAACCTCAGTACTAAACTGGAAGGAAGGAAACGTTTTATTTAATGATACACTCAACACATTTTATTTACAGTTATATGGCATCAGACATATGGTTAAGTACCACACAGATATTGAGAGAGGAAACCCACTGTCCCATTTCATGGGCAACTCTTTTCGATTAGAAGCAAAGGATCTTTAATATGCACCATCCCACAGACAGGATATCACATACCAAGGCCTTTGATATACCAGTCGTGGTGCACTGGCTGGAATGAGAAATAGCCCATTGAGTCCACTGACAGGGATCGATCCCAGACCGACCGTGCATCAAGCAGGTGCTTTACAACTGGGTTACGTCCCGACCCTTTACTAAACTGGAATGCATAAAGTATCAAAGGTCTTCAAAAAATATACAATAAGAGAGAGAGAAAAAAAAACCTTTAATTTTTACTACATAAAATTGTTATTTACAGCATCAATGTAATATGTTTTGTTGAAACTCATTCTATTACACACTTTTTGAAAAAGTCATTTATCTTTGATTGCTTTCCACTGCATTCTGTTACCTATTAAATTAATGCACGACACGCAAAAGGTTGCATGTAAGAAATCATTATACATTAACAAAAGGGTCAATTTGCCAACGAGTAATGGCTGAACAAACATGGTGGAAGATTGTCGGAACTGCTTGTCTGGCCTCAGATTACAGTTATCTTCCCATTTGGTTGTCCAAAATCCGGAAATTTGTCCGCGCAAATAGTCTGCTGTTTGACTGATTATTTCATGGCAGACAGCTATGAAGTGGCAACTATTTGACTGAAGTGACAAGGGAGAGCATGTAGTTTGTAAACATGTGTAACTTGTTGACATTGAAGACTTGTTTGTGGTAATTCCGGCCCATGCAAAAGTAGTGTTTTTTGTGTAAAATGGGTGTACTCCAGCCTGGTTTAGAGGGTGTGTTTGTTTAAACCAATATGCTAGGAGAAAGAGCTGGACAACAGGGGTTGTCCTTTTCAGTTTATGTGTCCCCCAGGCAGGCAAAGGTACATACAAAAATCCATGGGCCTGCTGATATTAATAAAAATGTTATAGCCACTAAGGCTATATAGAAACATATAGTGAAATTAATTGCAATCACACATCTTGGAATACACTACCTGTCAATGTTGACGAGTCGAATATACATGTAAGTTTAAATCAAGCCTTACTTCAACCAATAACAAGTCGCCTTGTAAATTAAATGACTGACCATATTATACAGATATAAGACGTAAATATGATTAATGATACACTGGACCATGTATCTGTTTTGTTCAACTTAAGTAAAACAATTAACTTTATATCGTGATGGCGCAGGTCAATATATGTATATATCTTGTGACCGTTATAGCAAGTTCAGCTGTCCATTTTGGACAAAAAATAGTGGTCATTGTAATTTTATGGCTGTTATAGCAGGTTCGACCATTCATTTTTGTCCAAAAATAGTGGCTGTTTGTTGCATTGAACAGGTGGCCGTTATATACAGGTAAATAAAGAAGGAAATGCATTGGGCAGGATTTATGGTGGCCATTATGGACAGGTGGCCATTATATACAACTGGGCTCTAGACCAGTCTTGACTGTATTTATATATGTGTGTGCATGTGCCCCTCTCCCCACCCCACTTTTTGGCACCTTACCATGCCCGTGCATATGGCTGCAGTCGTGGGACATGAAATGGAAATCTTAAAATGTTGGAGGGGTTTTTCTTTAAAAGAAGAAAAATAACATACATGTAGTTGGACAATCGACTGTTGTTTTTAGTACTTACAGTAAATATTGGTATAGCTTTTTTGACACCACGTTTTAAATTTAAAACATAAGCTGTGTAACAAAATCAACATTTTCTCATCAATGTACAACATAATGTACTGGTTATGTGCAAAAAAAATATCAGTGATCTGAAATGCATACTTTTATCGATATTCAACTCCAAATGTTGAGGCAGAGCAAATTCATATGGGGATGAGTTGCTTTTGGTGGACTGTTTGGAATTTATTTGTCTAGAAAATAATTATAACACCGTAGCTGATTATATCTGTGCAGTCAGTGAACATTTTCTCCAGTTTTGTTTTACTTTGAAAAACAATAAATTCGAACCAGGAAGTAAATGATGTATAGGCCTACTCGATTCCCGCTATTAAAAGTAGGCAACATTGATCCGTGACCTCTCCCAGAATTCATTGTGCTAAACCAGAAATAATTGGAACTCTGAAGTGGTCACTGTGCATCCATATCCCCAATTGATGCACACTCCCCACCACTGCCTTGACTACACAAGTAAAGATGTGAGGGCACGTGGCCAACCCGAACGGGAGAACTCGAAACTCGTAAGTTCTGCTGTCATAGAGGAAACACAACTACCTCCAAAAATCCCAGTGGATTAGTACATGCAGGTAGGCATCCTTCAAATTGATGGATGCCACCCATTTCTCCACCTGAAACAAGGCCCTTATCAACTGAACTATTGTCATCTTCATAGGAGGAATAATGATGTAAGAGTTCAATGGCTTCATGTTTAGAATGGGTCTCCACTCACCATAAATAATGGGGGGAAAAAAAGCAAATACCTGTTCTAAAAGTTGTAATATTCAGTAGCAAGCTACATTTGTAATCATTTCAATAAGCAATCTCACGGTTGACTAATAAACCAGAAAAAACAAACAACAAATGCCATTACATAAATAAATAATAGTTGTAATAGAAAGAAAGAAAGAAATGTTTTGTTTAACTAGAGCACATTGATTTATTTATCATCGGCTACTGGATGGCAAACATTTGGTCATTTTGACATAATATAGTCTCAGTGAGGAAACCCGCTAAATTTTTCCATTAGTAGCAAGGGATCTTTTATATGCATCATCCCACAGACAAGTTAGCACATACCATGGCCTTTGATATATCAGTCGTGGAAACCCACACAGATTTTGAGAGGAAACCTGCTACTCTTTCTGATTAGTAGCAAGGGATCTTTTATATGCACCATCCCACAGACAGGATAGCACATACCACGACCTTTGATATACTAGTCATGGTGCACTGGATGTGACAAGAAATAGCCCAATGGGCCCACTGATGGGAGATCGATCCCAAACCGACTGTGCATCAAGCGAGGACTTTGCCACTGGGCTAAGTCCCACCCTAATTCTAATGGAACACATTTCATAGTAAAATTATAATTCCATCCAAAGTCCTTATAAAGAGATGCAAATTTATGCCATTGATGCTTAGTTAGCAATTCATTGTGACAAATTATATAGTCTGAATCGTGAATGGGATCCGTCCTGTGAAACAGGAAGGGAATCAATTATTAAACATCAGTTTGCTAGATAATACATACCTGTTGTGACCAGACCAAAAGGTTTATATTCACACAATAACTGTGTAAGTAAATAATTCCCATAATATTAATCTGTTTTATACACTAATATATGCATAGTTACATGCACTTTCAGTGATGAAAACAAAAGAAATGTTTAAGGACAGCTGAGCACATTGATTAACGATGCATGACATTTGGAACGAATCTTTCACACAGATGCCACAAAGGCTATTTCTTCCAGTAACACTCTTTTATATCCATGTCTCCACAAACAGAAAAGCATATGCTATAATTAATGTTTGATATACTGGTTGTAGAACATCGGTTGGAATGAAAAATCAAGTCACCTCTAGTAATGATTCTAGTACTAAGCTACATCCCACTCCAGGTATGGGAATGAAGCTTAAAATGTAACAATTTGAACATGGAATTCAAAAATTATTCACAAACCAACAAACAACAATCAAGTCCATGACATTACCATTAGTATAGTAAATCAGGGGTCGAAATTGGCTGAAATTCCTTTCAGACATTCAGTTCAGCAACCTAAAAATTTTGCTGGTCCAAATCAAAACCTTCTAGACCAAATTTGATTAAATATTATAATTATTAAAGAATAAAACAATTAAATAAACAAAAGGTCAATATATGATGCCAAAAAATTTCTGTTATCATTAAATTAATCATAACATATTATGTGATTTTAAACAGAAATCACTGTTGGGGCTAATAATTAACTGCCCTAACTACTTGACTTCAGGAACCATTTAGTAACACCCAATTCGTAGGAAATAATGGACATCAAGATGTGTTTTAAGGGCAATGACATACAGGTTTATCAAACCACCAAGTGCAAGACTCGTAAAGTCTTTGATGTGTCAAAGATAGCATACTTGTAGATGCTGTCACATCACTGTAGCAACCCTACAGCATAACTTTCACACATCTTTATTTGTTACAGATGACTTTTGCAGTGTTTTCACCGGCTGCCTGGGTTCATGGTTCAGTGGGTGGCAGATAGAATCACACTCAAATGCAATGCTTTGTTAACTCTTAACAGAAATCCTGACCACCATCATGTTTATGTGCTCTTATCATTATACACTCTTATTTTTATTTTCAATCAAAAATAAATAAATAAGTAAAGAAAAAGATAAAACAAATTTTACAAGAAAACCAAAAATGAGAAAAAAAAGTTTGTTTTGTTTAATGACACCACTAGAGCACATTGATTTATTAATCATCAGCTGTCAAACATTTGATAATTTTGACATATAGTCTTAGAAAGGAAACCCACTAAATTTTTCCATTAGTAGCAAGGGATCTTTTATATGCACCATCCCACAGACAGGATAGCACATACCATGGCCTTTTGATATATCAGTTGTGGTGCACTGGCTGGAGCAAGAAGTAACCCAATGGGGCCATTGATGGGGATCCATTCTAAACTGACAGCGCATCAAGCGAATGCTTTACCACCCTACCAAAAATGAAATTTCTTGTTATAATTAAGAACTGTATAGAAACTATATACAGGTATGTGTGTCAGTGTTTCTGCTAGAATTTTTTTTTTGGATATATCACTATGGAACTGAATTCAACCAGTCAACAGGGGGTGTGGGGGGCCTCCCCTAGAAGGAAAATAGGTTACGGTTAGTGTTAAGAATATCATACAGAAATGACCCATGACCACAATATTAATTAAGACAAACTTCAATTTCTAGTATATTCATTGTAATAATTATAAACAAATAGAACACGAGTCAAACAGATTGAAACCTAATAAAATGTTTAGGTGACATGATTGTATTCCAAAGTCTGTTACTCTGAAACCGGCCTCGGTGGCGTCGTGGTTAGGCCATTGGTCTACAGGCTGGTAGGTACTGGGTTCGAATCCCAGTCGAGGCATGGGATTTTTAATCCAGATACCGACTCCAAACCCTGAGTGAGTGCTTCACAAGGCTCAATGGGTAGGTGTAAACCACGTGCACCAACCAGTGATCCATAACTGGTTCAACAAAGGCCATGGTTTGTGCTATCCTGCCTGTGGGAAGCGCAAACAAAAGATCCCTTGCTGCTAATTGGAAAGAGTAGCCCATGTAGTGGCGACAGCAGGTTTCCTCTCAAAATTTGTGTGGTCCTTAACCATGTGTCTGATGCCATATAACCATAAATAAAATGTGTTGAGTGCGTCGTTAAATAAAACATTTCTTTCTTTCTTTGTTACTCTGAAGGTCTGCTACTATGAAATCCTGACCTTCACCCATGGTGCAATAGCACAGACATAGACAACTACAAGAAATAGCAAATGAACAATTGCCATAAAAAAAACCAGTTTACACATTTGTGCATTAAATTTAGAATATCATTTATTTACAGGTATTGTCATGACAGATTATGCCAAAAAATAAGTGTGTCACCTAAATATATTGTTCAATAAACCATAAATGCAAATTTTTTATTTTTTGAGACCCTCAATCTGCATAAAAAGGCAAAATGACAGCCCACACAAAATGACATGCTTTTTGCCCTATGCAATCTCATCGAAGTCGATATAGGTGACATAGTTGTCATCTAGTACGTGGGATTTGTGTCATTGTAATGTTTTTTCAAGATTTCTGTGGATAAAATGTGGGTGAAATTATTGATAAATAAAGGAAGGAGAGTAATTTATCAGCTGTTAGCAAGTGGTTTGGACTTTAGCAACCTTGTAAAAGAACCAAGACAAAATAGGTTATTTTTTTAATAATTGTAGTTAAATGTTCACCAGCTGTATTGAAAGAAAGAAAGAAATGTTTGATTTAACAACGCACTCAACACATTTTATTTACGGTTATATGGCATCAGACATATGGTTAAGGACCACATAGATTTTGAGAGGAAACCCGCTGTCGCCACTACATGGGCTACTCTTCCAATTAGCAGCAAGGGATCTTTTATTTGCGCTTTCCACAGGCAGGATAGCACAAACCATGGCCTTTGTTGAACCAGTTATGGATCACTGGTCGGTGCAAGTGGTTTACACCTACCCATTGAGCCTTGTGGAGCACTCACTCAGGGTTTGGAGTCGGTGTCTGGATTAAAAATCCCATGCCTCAACTGGGATCCGAACCCAGTACCTACCAGCCTGTAGACTGATGGCCTACCACGACGCCACAGAGGCCGGTCCAGCTGTATTGAAGCAAAGAGAAATGATACATCAAGGTGAAACTGATGTTAATCTTTGACAAATTATCTGCTTCATGGAACGATAATGGCATATATAGGACAAGTTAAACACCACGACCAGAAAAATTACCAAGTTTTGATTCTTAGCAAATAAAAAAAATGGATGAATTAATCCAATAAGACTTAAAATAAATGATTTTGTTTTTAGTCTTCCAATAATGTTACTGTTTAATGTCTGCACACAAATATACATGTTTATTACCCATACGAGCTCAAATATACGGGATAATATTTTTTGGATCTCTGCAGTATGCATATTGCTTCTACAGTCATTGATTGGCTGGCTTAAAAATTGACGTTTGGTTGGATGTTTGCCACGGCCGGAACTTCATTTTCATTCATATAATGTTTCCATTCATGAGTCAGATTACACATACGTTATACGATCTACAAAGATTTACAGATCAAATGTGACTCATTTGTTTCATAAACAAGAAATAGTATATTTTCATAAGCAGCAGCTTTAATACAAAATTTATTATTATTATATATTTTTTAATGCACCCACAGTTGTATTATTTTGTGTTGTAAACATCTGGCTGTAAAAAGAACACTGTTATGCCATGATGTCACTTATTATCCACATGGAAAAAATGTTTTATTTAACAACGCACTCAACACATTTTATTTACAGTTATATGGTGTCAGACATATGGTTAAGGACCACACAGATATTGAGAGAGAAACCCGCTGTCGCCACTTCATGGGCTACTCTTTTCGATTAGCAGCAAGGGATCTTTTATATGCACCATCCCACAGACAGGATAGTACATACCATGGCCTTTGATACACCAGTCATCATAACATGATGTTGCTTCCCCAGACTGTGCATGTGAAATATGATGTCATTTCCTCATCTCCTTCTAGTTGTGGTTGAAACATTTTGAGACGGCCCTTGGGCCTTGTTATTTATAAAAAAATTACAATAATAATATGGATAATAAAGAAATTATTACACTTGTGTGTGTGTCATACTGATTTTATGAAACGAGTGTCAGGATTTTTGTATTGCCGAAGCTCGGATAATAATCTCTATTTACATTACGTCAAGTAATGCGCATAAGATTATATGACGTAATGGCATATAGCTTTGTTGTAGATAGCAGAAGAATTTTTATATTAAAAAACCAGTTAAAAATGATGTTGGGTAATAAAGAGAGTGACCAACTCACTACAAGGAGTAACAAATTATCTGTCACTGGTGAATGAATGTTGTGGAACCTCTCAACAAAGGCTCCGGTTTACAACATTCATTCACTTGGAACAGATAATTCTCAACTCCTCATAGCTTGTCAGTTATTCTCTAAATACAAATGAGGTAGTAAATTTGGGGAATTTGTTTTTAAGGATTCCACCGGAATTGTAAAAATAATGTAATACATATACAGTAAAACTCCACTATTAAGACCACCCATGGGACTTAATAAATATGGTCTTATAAGTGGGGCATTCTTATTAGTGGGTTACTATCATTTTAAGTTGATTCCAAATTATATATCATCTTGATATGTATTATGGCACAGTATGTACATGTATAAAGCAATTTTTACAATTTGCCAGTTTCTGGTAAGTATAAACAATTGAAAATACCATGTAACTAAAAGTACTATTTTTCGTAAGGCACATTTTTAACATATACTACTCAAAAGAATTTAAGGGTCAAAAATTTATAACCAAATAAGTTTCAGAGTGTATTAGATTGATGATGTAAACTACACCAAAAATTTAATTTATTGTTCCATATTTACAAAAAAACACAAATAAACGTCACTGTATACAAGAAAGTCACATGGTATGCTGTCAAAGTTGAAGGTTGTCAAACATGGATTTTACACATTAGAACATTTGTTTAATAGTGTGTGAATCCACCCCTGGCGCGAATACACTCGACACATCGTTGCCTCATGCTGTTGATCAGACGTCTGAAGAACTCTTGGGGAATGGCCTGCCACTCTACCATAAGAAGTTGACCCAGATCATGAAGGTTGGCCGGAGGGGCATGGTTATCCCGAACTCTCCTGCCTAATTCGTCCCAGGCGTCCTCTATTGGGGCCAAGTCAGGCGAATATGCTGGCCAATCCATCCTGGCGATACCTTGTTGTCTGAGAAAGTCCGTTACCACCCTGGCGCGGTGGGGTCTGGCATTGTCATCCTGCAGAACTGCCCCGCCGCCAATCTGCTGAAGGCCTGGGAGAACCAACGGCCGGATAATCTCATTCAGATAGCGGATTCCATTCAGATTGCCATCCACCACATAGAAGGTGGTCCTGTGGTGGATAGAGATGCCACCCCACACCATGACGCTGCCACCACCGAACCGGTGACGTTGTCTAACGTTAACGTCAGCGAAGCGCTCCCCAGGACGTCTGTAGACACGAACACAACCGTCGTTGAACTGGAGACTAAACCTGGACTCATCAGTGAACATCACTCGACCCCACTGAACACGTTGCCACCGCAGATGAAGCGTGCACCAGTGACGTCTGGCCGTTCTGTGACGTGGTAGGAGTGGTGGTCGAACAGCCTGGCGACGGCAGCGTAGATTATTGGCTATCAGACGATTGCGTATGGTTTGATCAGACACTCGAGTTCCAGTCGCAGTCCGCAGATTGTCACGTAATCGGCGTGCAGTGGTTGTGCGTTGACGTAGAGCCATATTGGTGATGTAGCGGTCCTCTCTATTTGTAATGCTTCGGGGTCTTCCCGAACATGGACGATTTCGAACAGAATTCGTTGCTTGGTACCGTTGCCACACGAGATCGTTGCTTATCCACGCCAAAGCCTATACCGTGAGGATACAATTATAACATAAGAAAGAGATTGCAAGTATCATTTATTTGAATTATTTACAGTGAGCACTAAAATAGAATTAAGAACTAATGTCAATCAGCAAGAACAAAGAAAGCATTAGATGTGTGACTTTTCAACACTTGTGTAAACGAAAAATGCTGAAAATTTGTTAACATAATATGCTCACTTTGATGGGATCTAAAAGCACTAAAAACTATCAATGGGACTGATTTAGTTGGTCGTTATATGCAGTAGCGTCTTAATACCGGGGTAGTTTTACCTATAAAATAATAAGGAAATATTCTGGTCTTTACAAAAATGGTCTTAATACTGGGGTGGTTGTAATTGGGTGGGGTTTCACTGTACATAGATAGTTTGGGATTCCATCTGAAATCTCTAATGCTTCCATTTCAAAATGATTCTTGGAAGCAAGAATCCTGCCAAGTTTGCAGCCTGCAAAAATGTCCAAACATACATACACACACACACAAGTATGAAAGACTATAGAATATGCAAAGCTGCATCTTAATCAGTAAGATTATAGCCGTGGAAATAATATTACTATTAAATTGATGTATTGAATGTTTGTCATTTCTTGCCCACTGTACTAAATAACACTAATTTTTGTATGTGGCTAGAAAATTCAGTCATACCATTTCTAAATATATAGGATGACTTAGGTAACCACGACATATTCAAAAATGTTTGAAATTTTAAAAAATAGTATTTACTGCCAAGTTACCGATTCATTTATGTTGATACTATTCTCAGGAGCACAATAAAGCTAGTTTTGGTTACTGTAAAGAATAACACAATTCGGTCTTTGTAGTAA
Source organism: Gigantopelta aegis (assembly GCF_016097555.1). NCBI lineage: Eukaryota > Metazoa > Mollusca > Gastropoda > Neomphalida > Peltospiridae > Gigantopelta > Gigantopelta aegis. Next base: position 59,671,589 of record NC_054704.1, read on the forward strand.
ATGTCATTTTTTATTAAAATGATGTAAAACTATTTTAATTATGTTATATGAATGTACATGTACATCACTGGAATGAAAGGAGCAGCCACATGCTATACTCCTGCATAAAAATAATAAAATAAAACTTGGAAATATAGGACCTTGAATTGTATTGTTTGACAGAAGCAGCCACATGAGGGGTCTGTAAAGTCGGCATATTAAACTGCATGAGAAGAAATTTAAAGTAAGCAATAAGGTTCACTGTATTAGTAAAGCATTAGTGATTAAAACTGACATACATGTATCTTAATATTTAATGATGATTCTTTATATTCTCTTCACAAAGTTTGTCACTCAAAAATCCATGGATCAATTTCTCATTTTGTGAACAGTTGAAACTGGAAGTAAATTAAAACACAATTTAGAACTTAATATAAATCATATTTCATGAAATAGACTGAAATAAACTGCAACTCCTGCAATTGCCCATGGCAACTGGCAATGCCGTGGAGATTGCCACAGAGTTTTTCATTCTCTGTTGCATTTTTTTTTTGCCATGGACTATATATTGGATTTTGTTTTTCAAGATGTATTTTTTCCTTACTGTTAAAAATAAAATATACTTTGTGAACTCAAAACAGAGTAAAAGTAAATATTAAAACAGTAACTGCACTGTTTTTACTAAGTATCTGAATCTCAGTGTCATCGGGCATGATCGAAAATACAAGTAAATTACCAATCCAAAGTTCAGGCAACAAACGTTTTGATTTGATTTGATTTGATTTCATTATTATTATTTTTATTTTTTTTGTGAGGCTGAAACGTCCTCGGCCGAAATGTTTGGGCCAAAATGTCCGTCTATCGGTTTTAACATAGCTGAACATACAAATTTTAGCTTATATAGTTATTAAACAGAATAATAATTAATGTTTAACTTTGTACCTTAGAAGAAGAAAATAGGCCTGTGATAGCATTCTATTAAAAAAAGTTCACTACATGGATTTTTAAATGTTACCGCTTTACTTTGAGTGGTCCAAAAACTAGAAGCAGCTAGCTTTCATTGAATGTCAATATACTAGCAACACACCACATGATATATGGTATTCGGTTCTAAATACAGCAATCAACCCTGGGGTTACACCATAATTATGGGAGTTGGCCCCACTATCAACATTACATAGCCTTACAGTTAAACCAGTTCTCATTCCAAAAACATAAAATAAAGAAAAGGTGCACGATTTTCAGTGGAATTATATTCATCACCTACAAGCCACTGACTGGCTACAACAGTGATGTGATCCATGAAGCCAGTATATGTACTTCATGTTTGCATTTTATACATGTATAATACAGTTTGATCTTCTTTCTCAGAATAGTTGTGTGTCTGAATTCTCCCATGGATACCATTGAGTAGTTATAAAGCTTTACATAACATGATGGGCTTGAGTGGAAGTGGTGTTTTGTTAGCCCATGTGTCAAATGTTTGTGGACTGGAAAACAGATACACTCTTCATTGGTAAGATTCATCTACAGGGAGCAGTCACAGTGCTCAGGTGCTTCCTTACATCACACATCAAGAAATGTTTATTTAACAACACTGACAGTCTTATCAATGGGTGAATCACAGAGTTATGACACAGAGTCAGTGCTCACAGGCAGCCCTGTGTCTAATTCAGTGCACTGATGGCTAGTGAAGGCATTAATGATTCAAGTATTGTCTAATTCAGTGCACTGAAGGCTAGTGAAGGCATTAATGATCCAAGTATTGTCTAATTCAGTGCACTGAAGGCTAGTGAAGGCATTAATGATCCAAGTATTGTCTAATTCAGTGCACTGATGGCTAGTGAAGGCATTAATGATCCAAGTATTGTCTAATTCAGTGCACTGAAGGCTAGTGAAGGCATTAATGATCCAAGTATTGTCTAATTCAGTGCACTGAAGGCTAGTGAAGGCATTAATGATCCAAGTATTGTCTAATTCAGTGCACTGAAGGCTAGTGAAGGCATTAATGATCCAAGTATTGTCTAATTCAGTGCACTGAAGGCTAGTGAAGGCATTAATGATCCAAGTATTGAGTAATCTGTAGTACAAGCTTCACAGAGCTCAATAAAAGAAAATAACAATTGGTTAAAAATTAGCAAACAACTTTTACAGCAATCTTTAAACATTCATAGATTAATAATTCCTTTATATATATGGTTCTAACAATATTTATTTACATGTGACATGGATTGGCAAACAGGCTGTTGACGTATACATATATTAATGCCTTTCCACAAATACACTGAACAGCTAGCATTGCAAGCAGGTCAAGACAGTTCTTATATAAAATAATGGATATTTACTAATTTCTTTATTATTCTCATATATACAGTGAAACCCCTCAAAACCGTGCCCTTTCTAAACCGGAATTCTCTCAAAACAGGACGTTTCCCAAAGTCCTGTGATTTATGCATTTTTTAACACTAAAGTTTACCTCTCTAAACCGGAAACCTCTCTAAGCTGAACACCAGACGAATAATTCAGTCCCAAAATCTTTATTTAGTGTAATTTGTACCTCTAAAAACTGGACGACCAGACCACTGTCAATCATTACAGAGCCACTAATTGTTTTGTTTCTTGTCACTTCTGTCTTCTTCGGCCAGATTACCTGACTGCGAACATAGCCGATGCAATATACACATGCTCAGGTTCGCCATCAGATGTGTAATCACTGTTACATATGACTGGGTACGGTTGGCAAATAACAATTAAGCAATTAAAGATCAAGTGACAGCTTTGATATCCATAATAAACATATTTGTGTGGTTGAAGAGATATCAGTGGCATTTCATTTTCATATCGATTTTCAAGATGTCGGAACGTCCAGCGAAACATTGTCGTGTTGAACTGTTAATTAATGATTAACTTTAAATCACTAAAAGTTTTGAAAGTTTATCTAAGCCAACATTAAGTGAAAACTTTGGTGTAGGAAAATCAACTGTTGGAGATATCATCAAGAAACAATGCGGACATCTCTGAAGACCGGACGTTTTATTCGGTCCCGTGGGTGTACGGTTTAGAGGGGTTTTACTGTATTACCATACACTTATATTTGTATGCATATGTGCATACATACTAAGATTCCTACACTTATATTTGTATGCATATGTGCATACATACTAAGATTCCTAAACATAGCTTAAGCTAACTAACCTCACACAAACTTCTGAAATTAGTAGCTGAACATAAAAGATAAGCGCCTTAAGAATTCATCAGCAGATCTTATGATACTTTAAGTTAAATTTAATTCCAGAGGTCAATCCTGTGAACACCAACACTGAGAAAACTGTTTCATAAAAATTATGACTTCATTTGATGCACACTAGCATGATTTTAAAGTTTTCTTGAGAGTCAACTATTTATAATGTTTTATGTAGAAGATACTATAAAATCAGGGTTTAATGATAATGGCTGCACCGATAGTAACTGCCATAGCTGTAATATGCATTGCTGTAGGCCAAGGGTTTTACTGATGGTATTTTTTTTGCTGCTGGATAAAAATTACTGCTGTTAGTTGAAGAGAAAGTTTTTTTACTTTTTATTTTGTGTTTATTTGTTACAAAGTTACTGGTTATTTTAACCAGTAACTTTGTAATTGTATGCTGTAGGCAAGCTCAAAATAGCCATAGGTAACACATTCTTATGTTTGAGTCCTAATGAAATTATTAAATTCTTGCATTGAAATAAGCCCATTTATAAATTAAAAAAGAAGTTTGTTTTGTTTAATGACAGCACTAGCAGATTGATTTCTTAATCGTTGGCTTCTGGATGTCAAACATTTGTTAATTTTGACATATAGTCTTAAATAGGAAATCCGCTACATTTTTCCATTAGTAGCAAGGGATCTTTTATATGCACTATCCCACAAACAGGATAGTACATACCATGATCTTTGGTATACCAGTTGTGGTGCACTGGCTGGGACGAGAAATAGCCCAAATAGGCCCACTGACAGGGATCGATCCCACTGCATGGGCTATGTCACGCCCCTTTTGTTTATAAATAAACATTTTATTGAAGCTCCCAGTTTTGTGAGATTGAGATGTACATGTACATGAATGTGATGAGATAAAAGTCAAATGTGTGAGACTCGTGCTAGACTTGTGAAGTTTCTTTTATGCCATGTATTAAGTGATTAGTTATGACGTATCCTAATGAAACTTACTATAAGTATTGGTGTGGCAAACACCAAGACTAGATTACTAGTGTTACTTTGCTCAACTGTCGGCTTGAAAAATAATTTCATAACAAAACCTCAATATGTTAGTATACTTAAAAAAGTATTTTAAATACCCATTTGTTCCGATTCAAACATAAACCTCGAAAAAGGCTGACAGAGTGACAGTGAGAAAACTAAACCAATCAAACAATTTACATTCAGTCAAATATAGCTGATCATTTTAATATAATGTATAAAGTGATAGTATACATATATACGAAATGTACTTGTATATATAGGAGAGGACACAACGTAGTCCAGTGGTAAAGCGTTTGCTTGATGTGCAGTTGGTCAAGGATCGATCTCCATCGGTGGGCCCATTGGGCTATTTCTCATTCCAGCCAGTGCACCACAAAGGCCGTAGTATGTGCTATTCTATCTGTGGGATGGTGCATATAAAAGATCCCTTGCTACTAATGGAAAAATGTAGCAGGTTTCCTCTCTAAGACTAAATGTCAAAATTATCAAATATTTGACATCCAATAGCCGATGATTAATAAATCAATGTACTCTAGTGGTGTCGTTAAACAAAACAACTTTTAACATATATATATGAAGGGTCCATGAGAATAACCTACGATTTTGAAATAATTGAATTTACAACTCTGCAGTAATGCAATCGTGAAATATTTTTCTTACACACCTGTTGGTGAGAATATCATTCGTAATGTTAATACACATACATGTGATAACATTTTAAATTAAAAAACATATGACTGGCTGCTCCTAGGTGATGACCAGGTCACCAATGCCATACCATCCAATGAAAGAAAAAGCATGGTTGAATCGATCATGCACTCTGTGACGTACAAGTTAACCTGAAATTGACTTGTCTGTGATGCTAAAGTTAGGGCCGTACATAGGTTTTAGTTGGAAAAAGCATTTAAAATTATTTTATAACTGTTTTCTGAAGATAGGTAAAAAATAGAATATTACATTTGTGTCCGCTGGATACATTTTTAAACAACGGTGTAATAATTTAACTTGACAGAAAGTGAGATGAATAACTATTACATGTTGAAAGTTTGCCTGTGTGAACTATTTTGACATAACATCACTGAAATATACATAGCTAGCATGGTGTTTCATATTAAATCTATTTTAAATACACTTATACTATGTGAAAGAACATGTTATAATACTGGAGTAGTTTGCAGTTAAAAAGTATATACTCTAAATATGGGTTAGTACTGATTAATCAACAAATGTATCAAAAGTGGACACTGTAGGTTCTTCCCATGGACCTTTCATATGGCCACAGACCACAAGTAATTACGCTATAGGTTTCTATACAGTGTTAGTGGCTATAACATTTTTATTAATATCAGCAGGCCCATTGATTTTTTTTAATGTACCTTTGCCTGCCTGAGGGAAACATACCCTGAAAAGGACAACCCCTGTTGTCCAGCTCTTTCTCCCAGGATATTGGTTTAAACAAACACACCCACTAAACCTGGCCAGAGTACACCCATTTTACACAAAAAGCACTACTTTTGTATGGGCCGGAATTACCACAAAAAGGTCTTCAATGTCAACAAGTTACACCTTTGCAAACTACATGTTCTCCCCTGTCAACTTCAGTCTAATAGTTGCAACTTCAAAACTGTCCGCCATGAAATAATCACAGTCAAACAGCAGACTACTTGTGCGGACAAATTTCTCAAATGGGAAGATAACTGTGATATGAGGCCTATATAGCAGTAAGTTTACTATAATGTAAGTGATAGTGAATCACTTGTTACAGTATCAAGTAAATGATTGCATTTTTAATGTTATTTTTGTTTTACAGCTTTACCAAAAATATGTTGTTTGTTGCACAATATTACTGGCTGAGTGAGTAAATTAAATTATTCATTCCTGTCTGGCATTAACATTGTTCATATCAACACTGTATTTCCAAGAGTTCTTACACAACCAATTGTCTTCCTGACAAACTACTCCTTTGTTAGAATGTTACAAGAAGGAACTGGCAATATGATAACTACAAAGAATACAATTATTGATTACCGGTCGATTGTTTCATTGATGTCTTCATGTGTTAAACATTGAGAGAGTGGTGTGGAGCAGCTCAAAGACACATTGGTTGCATGTGAATTGACTTACAACATTGAAAAAGACATCTCAAACAAAAAGAGTTCACATGCTATTATTTTTCTTTCTAGGTGCATGTCAAAATAAAAAGAAAAGAGAGAGAAAAAACACACACAAAAAACCCAGAAACAATTTTAATCAGACAAACATTCACTTGGTACACAGTACAAACGTCTGTGCTAAGCCATGATTTATACAAATTACGGTAAGTTCGTACTTTGTGTGTGTGTGTGTGTTTGTGTGTGTGTGTGTTTGTGTGTGTGTGTGTGTGTGTTTGTGTTTGTGTGTGTGTTTGTGTGTGTGTGTGTGTTTGTGTGTGTGTGTGTTTGTGTGTGTGTGTGTGTGTGTGTGTGTGTTTGTGTGTGTGTGTTTGTGTGTGTGTTTGTGTGTGTGTGTGTTTGTGTGTGTGTTTGTGTGTGTGTGTGTTTGTGTGTGTGTGTGTGTGTTTGTGTGTGTGTGTGTGTTTGTGTGTGTGTGTGTTTGTGTGTGTGTGTGTGTGTGTGTGTGCAAATATTAAAGAACTTTAAAAAACATGAAGTGTATCAGAGAAACAATTGTGCAATTTATATACATGATGTACTGGGTGACTACTATCTGTAATTATCTATTGAATATTACGTCAGAAAGTAAATTCTAAGTCTCTACCATAACACTTTGATTGTAATAATCTGACTAAAACACTTTACTAAAATGCAATGCTGGAGAGTGGCAGTCCTATATTCGAAGCATATATACTAGAAAAGTACTCATGTCAAGATTAAGCTATTATGTTGACTTAATAAGAGGTATACCTATAGCGCTTCATGTAGAAAATTTTTTTGTTATTTTGGAATCGTTTGAGTTAGCACTTAAATACAGTAACAATATTATGAGTCTGAAGATTCTTGTTTTTAAGATGATTGCTGATATTTTACGACCGTATTAAAATACATGAGACAAATCCAAGGTGCGTATGTTTTTAGCAATCAACTTTTGATTACAAAAAAACCCACTAGATTGAGATTACTAGTAAGTGATTAAATTAGAATACATCAGTTTGATTAAAAATCTACTCAATTACATATACGGTAAGCATGGCCTCAACCAACATCTGATTACATACGAGGTGATAAAAAATTTCCGAGACTGTTCCTGTTGCGAACGAATGGAATGGAACGAATGGAGCGTGACATGGCCATGGACGTGCAGCAGGAACGAGCAGTGATTTTCGTTATTCCGTATGTCACGTGACGTCGCGTGTTCAACATTGGGAATGTGTGTTACATGCATTTTTGTGACCATGTGTACTTGCTTATTTGCGATTTCACTATGGACCTGAAACTTAAGCAGAGAGCAAACATCAAATTTTGTATCAAACTCAGGAAATCAGCAACAGAGACCCTCGAAATGCTTAAGGAAGCCTACAGAAATGAAGCAATGAGGCGGGCGAGGTGTTTTGAGTGGCATTCTCGCTTTAAAAGGGGCAGAACATCACTGGAGGATGACGAGAGGTCAGGGTGACCCTCCACGAGCATAATCCCTGAAAATGTCGAAAAAACTTAACGAATTGTGCGTCAGGATCATCGGATTACCATCAAGGAAGTTGCTGACATCGTCAATGTGTCATTTGGAACAGTTCACACAATCCTCACATCTGATTTGGACATGCACCGCATCGCTGCCAAGTTCGTGCCTAAGCTCCTGAACCCCGAGCAAAAGCAGCACCGAGTCGAAGTCTGCGAGGAACTCTGTCAACAGGCCCAGGATGACCCAACCTTCATGTCGAGGATCATCACCGGTCACGAGAGTTGGGTCTAAGGCTACGACCCAGAGACCAAACAGCAGTCTTCGCAGTGGAAGAGACTGCACTCTCCAAGACCGAAGAAGGCAAGGCAGGTCAGAAGCGCAACCAAGAGCATGCTTGTTGTTTTCATCGACATTCGCGAAATTGTGCACCATGAATTTGTCCTCCAGGGTCATACTATCGACGTCAAGTTCTACTGTAATGTTCTGAGGTGTCTGAGGGGGGACATTTGGTGCAAACAACCTCAACTGTGGTGCGATGGTAATTGGGTGCTTCATCATGACAACGCGCCCCCTCACAGTGTGTTGTAAACATGCAAATTGTTTGCCCGGACCAACATGATCGTCACTTCTCACACCCCCTACTCACCAGATTTGGCTCCCTGCAACTTCTTTCTCTTCCCCAATCTGACAGGTCACCATTTTAACATCGTGGAGGTGATCCAGCGCAAATCGCAGATGGTTCTTTACTCACTTAAAGAACGTGACTTCCCGGGGCATTCCAAGCATGACAGAAGCACTGGGAGTGGTGTATCGCTGCACAAGGTGGCTACATCGAAGGGGACGGTGGCCAAAATTAGATACGGCATGTTTTTTGTTGTTTTAGAGGCGTAGTCTCGGAACTTTTTGATTGCATCTCATATTAAATTTGAAAACAACATATCCATTGAATTATAAGCATGATCCTACATCATAGACAATATAGACAGATACAATAACTGTACATAGGTACATAGACCAATACCAGTAAACAAAGCACAAGCTGCTTTGATATGCCATATCCATGCTTATCATGTCATCATACTGTGCATCCACAACAAGAAGTTATCCAATGTAATAAATGTCATTTGTGGCAACACCCTATGTGTAATATGGAGACAGTTACAGACAGCCTAAAATCTGTTTGAATATGTCCGGAAAACTTGGATAACCAGCGCTATTTTGTCACCACCATCATGGAGAGTCTACGGACTTGGCATCCGAACTAGCAACGATGTCGAGGGATGGCATAATGGAATTAACTAACATGGTTGCCCTCATAGGCCATTTTATATGCTTATCACACTGCTGTATGAAGAGGCCCAACTGGTTCACATGCAATTGTGTTTGGTAAGTGAATCCAAATTGAAATGTCACCAAGAAAAGAAATACAGAGATTACAAAAGAAAATGTTTCAGTATTGGTGAGAATATATGGATGGGACATGTAGTGCACTACAGCTGCTACTGCATATTCCAGAATTAATGGACCAGTGCAGTAGACATATATTAAACAAGTTCTGTAAAAATATCATGGTTCATAAATGTATATGTGAAAAAACATGAAACTTATATCCAAAAATGGTTAATTTTTTCACGTTTTATTATTTTATTTATGCCCCTAGTAGTTGTAAGTAATAAAAGCAGTGATATTTCTATGCATTCAGTAACATAGATTACAGAAGTTACTGCTGACCATTTATACAACTGATTCAACTTTGTAATCTCTAAACAGCTTCAAGTTTGAAAAAAAAGCTCTTTAGGAATTACTAGCATGCAATGTTTCTATTTTTGATTATAATAATTATTTAAAAAATTCTGTTTACATATACAGTAAAACACCTCTAAACTGAACATGCATTGGACCAAGAATTTTGTCCGGTTTTCAGAGTTGTCCGGTTTTTAGGGGTTTGTATTGATACAAAAGCTATTGTCGCACCCTGTCATTTGTTTCCACTAGTATCCTATTGATATTCGACTTTATATATGTATTGAAGATAAATCCAACAGGTAGTAATCTAATAAAGAAGCTTTTACAGGCCTCTACATTGCGACCGATCTGGTCAACCATTGTTTTCGTTTGGCAACTAAAATATTTTATACCAAAGTTCATATAAACAGATCAGCAATAGTCACGCTAGGGGACAATTCTGGTGAAATAGTCTCTGTATATACCACTAAACTTTGCCTTGTTAAGTACATAGGCAAAAATCACTTCACCTTCGATTTCGCGGAGATAAAAATCGATAACCACAAAAACAGACCACAACCATATTTTCGCTAAAACGATCGAAGTCAAATTTTAACAAGTATATATTATCAGAGTAAGAGATACCTAAATAGTTATAAAACATTTCTTGGTACACCTTATGAGACACTTTATTTAAAAGGAAAGTAAAACTTTGTAACAAAGCATTACAATCGTATCAACAATTTAAACAAAAATTGAAGTCGATTACATGATTGTGATATCTGTCAACCGTTTTTATGTAGCACGCAAATTCGCCATTATAGATTTATAACAGCATACAGCATGCTTCGAATATAGGACTGCCACTCTCCAGCATTGCATTTTAGTAAAGTGTGTTTAGTCAGATTATTACAATCAAAGTGTTATGGTAGAGACTTAGAATTTACTTTCTGATGTAATATTCAATAGATAATTACAGATAGTAGTCATCCAGTACATATATAAATTGCACAATTGTTTCTCTGATACACTTCATGCTTTTCAAGGTTCTTTAATATCTACACACACACACACACACACACACACACACACACACACACACACACACACACGGACACAGATACATACACTCACATATACAAACATGCACACACTATACATACATTCATACATACATACACTATCGGTACATAAACATGACTCCTAATTTTGTTATTTGGCGCTTAAAAAAATAGAAGTAGGCACCATCTGGCTCCTGGACAGAAAAGTTAACGCAGAGGGATATTTTAACGTTTTCTTATATACTTTTAAAACTTTTAATGATCTTAAGTTTATCATCGAGTAATAGTTCAATATGGCAAAATTTAGCTGGATGTTCCACATTGAAAATCGATATGGCAATGAAGTTCTATGGACATCTTTTCAACACTACTTTTGCCTACTCTTTATTTTGGTAAATAAAAAAATAAAAAAACAAACATTTTTAAAACAAAATCAAATTCAAACAACAGGAAGACAGTGTATCCTTGAAGCAAACAATAAACATGTTTGTGATGGATATCATCTGTCATTAGATCTTTAATGGCTTGTTATTTGCCAACAATACCCATTCATATATGTAACAGTGATTACACATCTGATGGCTACCCTGGGCATGTGTATATTGCACCGGCTATGTTTCCAGTTAGATAATCTGGCTGAAGACAGCAAAGTGACAATAGACGAAACAATTAGTGGTGCCGTAATGATTGACAGTGGTCTGGTTGTCCGGTTTTCAGAGGTATAAATTACACTAAATAAAGAGTTTGGGACTGAATTATTCGTCCAGTGTTCAGTTTAGAGAGGAAAATTTTAGTGTTAAAAGATGTGAAAATGTCCGGTTTAGAGAGGGTCCGGTCTTATAAGGAGTTTTAATGTACTTTAAAAAATTACATTATTAAAAGCATACCGATGGAAATAAATTAGGGATCATACCAACAGTAACAGGAAAGAATGGTTGCATCCAAATCACTCATCCATATAGTGCTAGGAAGTTAACTGTGTTTCTGACATTCAATCTCACATTACATCTTTTACTTTATACATTCATGTATTACAATGCTAATGTGGTCTACAATACCAAGTGCTCCATTATTTCTTTCTTATAATATAACGGACAGTAAACTCAAACATGAGCCTTATGCATTAGAAAGATGCATACCCGGACCACCAACACATGCTGACACTTTAAGAAATAAAAAATGCGTAATTTTAGAGTTAATAAAAAAAGTGATTATTTTTGCTAACTGGGGGTAGCCATTTTCTTTTGTTTTTGTTACTTCCAGAATTCTAGCTTGGGGCGAAGTGACGTCAACTCCGATCAACTCCTGTATACACAGTGTAAACAAACACAGTCATTTACGACAAGGCTTTGATCAACCTGACTTGTAAAACAAAATAAATGACTTGATAATATAATAAACTATTTTTAAAAAAAATATTTCAATTTGCATTAATAAAACGAAATGGGGTTATAGTATTTTTTTCTTAAAAAATCCAAAGAAAAAATGCATATTATTAGGTCTGTTGGTAGGGTATGTTGGAGCAAAAACGACAACTCACGATACCCAAGTGAGAATTTTTTTTCTTTGGGACTACGTTATTGGTCAGTTTTTGTGATTTTAGATGGGAAAGTCTACTTATAATCAAGGGTTTTACAAAATTATTTATAGTAATAAAGCAGGACATCTGATAATGTCCATTACCATTTTAGGGGTGGCCGGTTGTCCCACAATACCCTGTGATCTTAATAAAACAGGCACATAGTTGTTGTTTTTTCTAGACACCTTGAATGGTGACCATCCAAGTATACACCTGCCAATCAGGAACCACGAAATGAAAAGACCAATTAACTAAGAGAACACTCCGATTATCATTTCAGTATGTGGTGTTAATGTATGGACAAAACATAATACACTTATTTCGATACTTTGACAATGGTGGTTTATTTTGTATTGAAAAATAATATATACTTACTGCTGGCTTATTGGGATGGATATTATTACAGAACATTGCAATGCATTTTCAAAAATCTTCAGTTCTAAGACTAATTCCTGACGTGACACGATAAGTACTGGGATAGTACAAAATGGCTGTGCCCATTATATATAATAGCCATCACATTTAACCATTTTAATTAAATAAATATAAGATTATACTTGTTGATATTAAGCAATAATGTGCATTATATATCATTGAATGTGCATACCAAGCTAAAAGCCTTGCTTAAGGATTCTTTTAAATGGGATCTTTCCATATTGAAAGGAAAGCCTGACTACTACAAAACATTATTAATTAACACATCGATTACTTCGATAGCAAAAATGCAGCTAAGGCTGTTCTAGCATTTTGTCTTCAATCCTGTATTAATCTATATAATTTGGTTAAGAAACTTTTTTTATTTACACCAAATTTTTTAATTGGGTTTAAAACTCCGTAATATGGGTTTAAAACTCCGTAATATGATTTAATATAAGATTTAACATTATATATTATAGAGTTATATGCCAATTCATTAGTTCCCTTTTCATGCAAACGGACTATAATCACAATTGATGGGGGTTTTCTTGTTCTTTATACCAAGATTATTTGACAGCTATTGATTACAAGACTGATTAAAAAAATGTCCTTTGAAGATAGCAACAATCCCAAATGAAATTGCATGCTTGCAGCTAGGTTGTTGTAAGGTAGTTACAAGGTTGTTATAAGGTAGTAATGCAAGCTATTTGCTAAAATTTAGCTCGCGTAAGGTAGTTAGTAATTCTGCAAGCTTGCTGCATGCATGTTTTTATTTGTGAAAGCATGCGCACGCTTGCTGCATGCATATCTTCAACTGTGCAAGCTTCCTGCAAGCATGTTTTAATTTTGCAAGCTTGTGCAAGCTTACTGCATGCATATCTTCAACTATGCAAGCATGTCTATACTTGTGGAAGCTTGTGCAAGGTTCCACACAAAAAAGGCTTAGTTTGTGTAGTTGAAATTGAACAGAAAAAATACCAAGTCCAAATCATTTTCATGGTTATTTTTTTTTAAATTCATAACTTCTCACATGATTTATCAAATTCATTGGGACCAGTGGCTAAACAACCAAACATACATCTAACAGATTTAGATAGTATTTACCATAATAATTAAAACAAAATTAATATTAATACATATGCATGATGATGTAATGTGGTTAAAACAGGATCATCTTGTAATTATTGGATTTTCAATTGGCCCCCAAAATAACAACATATGCATGACTATGAGAGGATGACTTGGGTCATGATTGGTTGAAATTTACCTGGTGGAATTTGAGAAGACGTTGAAAATGTCTGAGCCAATCAGAGGCTATGGTAGCCATCTTGGATTTTGAATCAGCCTAAAAAATAACAATACTTGGTCAGGGTGATGAGAGGATAATTTGGAATAGATTTGGTTGAAATCTGCTTGTACATGGACCTTGAGAAGTCAAAAACAACTCAGTCAGTCAAAGGCCAGAGCAGCCATATTGGATTTTGAATCAGCCCAAAAAATAACAACATTTAGTAAGTGCCATTGAAGGATCATTTGGACTAACTTTGATTCAAAACTGCCTGGTGGATCTTGAGAAGAAGCAAAAAATGTCTCTGTGAATCAGAGGCCATAGGTACAATCCTGCTTGGTGGAACAGGAGAAAAAAGAAAACAAGAAGAAACAAACAAATGACTTTACACCACTGTGTGGATCTCCAGACAGTGGAAGAATATATCCTAAGAGAAGAAGAAGAATATAGGATCAGAATTTATTTTAGCATATTAGTTTAGTCAAGACTACCCCACATATGTGGAACATGTTTATATCATACAGGAAAACTAATTTTGTAAATATCTGACTACATGTAGTCAGTGTTTTTGCCAGAATGAAATACTTGGGCATGGTGCTATGAAATTGGATATTTACAATGTGTATGCTGAATGCAACCAGTTGATATTGGGTATGGGGTGGGGGTGGGGTGGAGGCCTCCCCAGAAAGAAAATGGATTAGGTTTAGGGTTAGGGTTAACAAAATTATACAGTAATACAGCAACTTACAAAAATAAATTCTGCAAAACAATTTGGGTATTGCGCCATACCCATTATACCCTCTGGCAGAAACCCTGGTGGCACCCATTTTGTTTTGTTTTAACAGTTCATGTTTTCACTTTAGAAATGATCATTGTTGGGGGTTTTACAATTAGACAAGATGCAAGATGGCCGCCGCTGATGATGGTGCAAGCTTGCAAGTAGCTTGTCGTTAGTTTGCGGGAAGCTCGTCGCAAGCTTGCGGGTAGCTCGTAGCACGCTTGCGGAAAGCTTGTCGAAGGCATGCGGGAAGCTCGTCATAAGCATGCAGATAACTTGTCGCAAGGTCTTTTTCGTTTCGCGTTAGTATAGATTTAAATCCCCCCCCATGTATTTATTTATATATTTTCTTGCTTGCCATATATATATATATATATATATATATATATATATATATATATATATATCTTATTTAGTTATTTATCAATTTATTATAAAATATGTGTTTTAACCATTATATCTTCTTTCTTTTTCTCCTATATATTTCCCAGTCCTTTCCATTCTATGAGTCACAGAAATTTGTTTTGTTTTTTGCTAATCTTTAATTTATACAGAAACATTACAAATATATTTATGTATTAAATTGTTATATATGACTATATAACATTATTATACCACAAATTAGATATATGTACTTGTATATAAATTATATTACTTTGATGTAAGACCATGAATTCAAGGCTTCCCAACCTTGACATGGTCAGAATAGGCTGGGGAAAAAAAAAAAAAAAAAAAACCCACACAAAAAACCCTAGTCGCAAGCTTGCGGGAAGCTTGTCGCAAGGTTGTAAAAAGGTTCTAAATACTAGCTTTAACTGAACAAGCTTGCGGGAAGCTTGTCACATGTGTGTGGGAAGCTCGTCGTAAGTGTGCGGGAAGCTCGTCGCAAGTGTGCGGGAAGCTCATGGCAAGTGTGCGGGAAGCTTGCTGCAACAGGCTGGTCGCATGGCTGTAAAAAAAGTTCCAAATACTAGCTCGAAATGAAGTAGTTACAACTGTGTAAGATACATGTATGCTTGTACAACTTTGACACAAGGTAATTACCAGCTAACATCAAGCTTAAATAGTAACAGTGTTTGCTATAATCTAGCATTTTAAATGTATTAAATACAAAACAAATGTTGGAAAACAAAGTAGATGGGCATGTTGTTTTCATTAAAATTTTGTTGGTTGGTAACAAACAATATATTTTTATAGCTGGCCTAAGGGCAGATTCAATAGATGTTTTTTTATTGAAAGAAATATTTTTCTTACAAATAGGTTTACTTCAGCCTTAGTATGATAATGCCCCCTTCCTGTCACACCTACATGCATCCCCGTTAAGATTATCTCAGATGAGTGGGGCTGACTTTTAAATACATCCACAAGCTATTGTGGCCAGCCCACACACCCATATAAATCAATGTGTAATCCACATCATTCTCAAGGAACCACCTCTAGGTGTTGACTTTGTTACACAGGCTATTCAAGTGTTTGGCTTTTTCTAAGAGAGGTCACAAGGAGTAGGAATGTTGAATTTCCCTTTATAACGTTAGCCAGACTTTTAAGTTTGTAAGTTGTCAGTCTTACAAATGCAATTACACTTTTTTTTTTTAAATCGACAATTACAAAACTTAATCTATATTCTCTTTGTGGATTCCATTCTAGTTCTGGTTCTTTTGCCTGATTCTTTCCTTAATTGTCTTGTTTTGCACAAAGGATTAGTTACAAGTATATATTTATGTAGTAGGTATTAGTTAATAGTATTGTTTCTAGATGTGTGACTTTTAACATCAAGGCTCAAAGTATTTAAGTGGTTCTAAGATGTCAATGAAATTTCATTAAAGTCCCCTAAATCACAATAATGTTAATGTATGGTTACTTAATTACATTATGGATATTCCAGAGTATAATTTTAAAAGGTTTGCCAGAGTATAATTATAAAAGGTTTGCCAATACACAATGCCTTATAGTAAATCATAGTTCATATATATATATATATATAATTATACTCGGGAGTATCCATAATGTAATTAAGTAACCATATATTAATATTGTGATTTAGGGGACTTTAATGAAATTTCATTGACATCAATGCATGATTTAAAAAGCAGATGGAAATAATTGTGAGAATTATAGTACATCATATATATGTATATTCACTGATACATCTACACTTTTCCTCCAAAAGTGTAGGTGTATTGTAATACACATACACTTTTGGAGAAAACGTGTAGGTGTATCATGATACTCCTACGCTTTTCATTTAACTACACCTGTATTTAAAACGAAACAAAAAAATTAAAAAAATTATGAATAATACAATGAACTTTTATTGTCATAACTTACATTGAAATCCAGATGAGCATGTTCACATTTGAAGAAGCGCATGACTGCATGACTGTTACTAACATTTTCCGTCATGTTCAAACTTGCAATTATCGGTTGAAACAGATTTTCTTTCAGATCTTTCAACACTTGACTAAAGTCTTTAGGTATCTATATTGGGAGAATGTAGACAAATTTTTCCCTTGTGGTACATGTCTAGCTGTCATAACCTGTATTATACAACACCACGTGTTCTTACACGTGTTTGTGGGAATCAGCAGCGTAACTGCCTCCAAAAAACTTTCTCCTCCTGTAGTTAGAATTTAAAATCTTCTTGATTGTCCAAATTAAAATGCACAGAAAATGAAGTCCATTTAACTGAACAAAAAAATCTCCATTCTGGTCTTCAAAGTCCTTTTTTTCTCGCTGGCTTATTTTCTCACAAACATGACTGTCTTTCACAATTCGCCGTTACAAAATAAGACAAAAATGGTTTTGCTTGATGACACTTATCATTTGCATATAACAAAGTTCAAAGTATATTTTTGTAATATTTCAACCAATAGAACAAGCCATCTACAAAAATTAGTTTGCTGGGTGACATCATTTGTATATACCAAAGTTCAAAGTATGTTTTCGTAATATTTCAACAAAGAGAAAGAGCCATCTAATTACACATGCACACTTATGCAATTTGAGGTAGTTTTATCAGTGTGTGTTAGGGCTGTACTGGTATTAGAATATATTAAAACTCACAGATGTAGCTCATATTTCTTGGGTTGGGAACAGTATGGAGAATTGAGTATGAAATGCTATTTTTATATTTAGATTGTCTAAAAAAACCTTTTATGATATGTAGAACTAGAAATAATATTTAATGATTTTGTTTTAAGTTTGAGGAATTTACTGGATAGGGGGTAGTTGACACCCATACCACATATATATATATATGAGAACTATGATGTACTATAAGGCATTGTGTATTGGTAAACCTTTTATAATTATACTTTGCCAAACTGTATATGAACTATGATGTATACTAAGACATTATCCAGTGAATTAATATGATTATGAATGACTGCAAAAAAAAGTGATACTAGCTGTATCAGTTTAAGAAATAATTTATAAACATCCTTTGGATTATTCCTAGCAATAACAAATTCAGCTCAACTTATGCTTATAAAGAATGTATATAAAAAGATCCCTTGCTGTTACTCGACAGAAGCAGCCAACATCAGAATGATTCACTTGATAAAAATCATACCAAATATAAAAGCTATCTATTAACAGGGTTCATACACCTTTTCCCCAAGTTGATTTTCCATGACTTTTCTATGACTTTCCATGACCCAACTAGCACAATTCCATGACCATATGATTATTGTTTAAATTTTAGTGATGAACTTGTACATCATGTACATGCGGATACAGTAATATCACTGCTAAAATCAGGTTAGGCTCAAAACACATCAACGCTGGGTCTTGGTCTGGCAAAGACACCATGTATTTTGATGTCTGGATCTGTAACTCTTATGTTTTCAATATATATTAACTGCTCTCATATCTTTAGACATAGTTTCTTCTGTAAACACCAGCTTTGATTAATATATACCTTTTCTTTTGATTATTAAGAAAAATAAATTAAAATATGGCTAGCACAGGCTGTAGCTGCTGGTCTGGCAATGTGAAAATATAGCGCATATGTTCTATGTCATCTGTTGTCAGATCTGTAGTTCACGCCAGCACAGACGTGTTGTGCTTTGTCATTTTCGATACAGTGCGTGTTTCATTTTTGACTGGTACTGTATTCGCCATCCCAGACCCAGGCACAGCCTCGGTGTATTTTGAGCCTTAGGCGGCAAAGAACAGTTAACTGTTTCTCAGTTGTATGCATTACGCTTGTAATATAATGCTGTGAAAGCATTACAATACCAGTCGTACGACTAATTAACTGTATGCATTATGTTTGCAACATAATGCTGTAATAGTAGGGAGACAAATACCAGTCAAATGACTAATTCTAACCTGAACCAGTTCAGAACTTGTGCTTCTAGACAATAATTGGATTTACTAATTTAAGACTTATACATTTTATTAAAATTTTATCTCCAGGTATCTTTGTTTTTTTCAGGGTGGAGTCAGGGGCAGAAGCAATATTATGATTTTCCAAGATTTTTTATTGAAAATAAGTTTTCCAGTTTTCCAGAACTGGATTTTTAAATCTCAAATTCCATGACTTTCCAAACTTTCCATGATGCATGCAAACATTGTATTAAAGGATTGAAAGTTAAAACAGTTAGAGAAATCTTAATCAAATGTTAACCACATTCTAAATATTCCTGACCTTGCCAATAAGACACATTTATGAAGTTGGGGCTGTGCTCTATATCACATTGATGAGCATCCATACCAAAGATGGAAACATGCATTATAAAGGATAGTAGGAGAAACTTTAACCAACTTCTAAATAACCATCACACTTTTCTGAAGTCAGATTCATGGGGCTTTGGTGGTGGTGTGGTTCCATACCTAATATGAGTCAACATTAAAAAGAATTAAGAGTTAAAACAATTAGATAAACCTAACCAAACTTTAACCCAGCTATTGATCTTCAATTGAAAAAATATGTAAATACAATACAAAATATAAATTAACCATATACATGACCTTCAACCTGACTTTGACCAATTAAGTGCTGATTGAAAATCAGCCAAAAGAAAAACATTAAAAAAATGTTCTGCTGACCCATGTAGTTCATTTTTTAAATATATGACCTCCTACAAGAAAAGTAGAAATGAGATCACATATGAACAATAATATTTATTCTACCCAAACTTTAGACAACTGTTTACACTGTCAGACAAACTCATAGAAAATGTCAAACTGTTGACTCCAATAATCCATTGCATGTGAGCCCACCCAAAAATCATCTCTTATTTGAGTATGATCCAATTCCTGCTATGCCTGTACAATGCCTGTGATACAGACTTGGTGTGCAGAAAAACCAATGACCGAGACGCTGTAAGACGCTACTGTCATCACACGCTTCTTGCCCTCAAATAAGCCATCTTTATGTTTCCTGTCAAAACTAGTTCTTTGTACGATGCAGGCCGCACCTTTTTTTCTGTCTCAGCCTCCACCATTTAGTGCAAACAATGTCTTTATATCATCTTCAAAAGTTCCCCAGTACACAGTCATTTTAACCTGAACAGCTTTATTCTATCTATTATACAGATGTAATTTATGTTATCCAATTTTTCTTTAAAAAAAAGAAACAGTGGCTCTCTTAAAGAAGGAATAGTATCCATTACCATATTTTCTTCCAAAGGTTACAGTGATTTATCTCTGATAATCCCCGTTATATTAGTTGCTAAAATTAGTATATTAGCTATGTTTCATAGGGTTTCCTGCCCCAACACCTATTAAAAATTTGAACATTATATAATTCTTTTCAGAAGGTAGAGTTTTAATTAACCTACTTGTACATGTATCAATAGGATGGGAAGCAAATTATGAGCAAAAATTAAGTATCAATATTGCCTAGTGTATATGTACATGTATGTTGTACATATAAGTACACAAAGACTTGAATGACAAAGCCATGGTGGTTTGCATGCATGTTATGTACTGCATGGTGAAAAAATCAATCCATAGTTATTCCCCACCACCACGACCACCACCACACCAAAGAAAAAAAAAAAGAGCATTTTCTTAGAGAACATTAATCTCAACTCTTCATAAACTCATATCTTGTAGTGAATACACATCATTAGTGCCAGTAAATGTTATCCTCAATACAGCAGGCTTAAACTGTTTTAAACAAAGGTCATACCTAATTGTTACAAGATTTCTACCTTACCCTGATATCACAGGATTAGAGGTACAAACGTATGGTTTGCTTCAAACACACATTCACACCAACTATGAAACATTTCCACGAAAAGACTTGCAAATTAAAAGCAATTGAAGAAGCTGCAACCAAGTGACTTTGATCACATTACCCATTAAAGGATTCAAGAGATAAACCATATTTTAACAAGTTTTTTATAAGATCTTGACATTGCCCTGGGTTCACACATTAACCCATCTTAACTGAGCTTAAAAAGAATTTACACATTTGCAAAACATGACCAGCAAGTAGAGAAATGTCATCTTTAAACACTAGGGTAAAAAATACCCAAGTGGAAATGTAATGATGCATTAACTTAAAGCGGTCTTTAACCTGGCTTTCAAATGTTGATGGCACTCAGATGGTTGGACACAGAGTTGGAAAAAGTCTTTTCTACTGACTCACATTAAATGTTGCATTGACCTGCAAAAAAAGGAGTGTGAGTCAAGCTGTACTGACACCGTGTTTAATAACAAAACCACGGTTAAAATCACCTGGAATGGCTTTGTATAATGAGTTATACAGTGGACAACAAACTTCTGCAAGAGAAGAATCCCTGCAGCTCCATTTGAAAGGCAAATCATTACATAATAAGCATCTCCTATGACCAGCTTAGCCATGGGCATGATCCACATCCCCTGTGTATGTAATCTGCTTTACTCTCATGTGACCTCAGTTTAACTGTTCAGTTTACTTTTTAAATTTATTTATGTGCTTATATCTGATTATGGTTCAAGCACACAATTCTGGGTAAACAACTCAGCTATTGCACTGTCTGTCCAAGATAGGGGGCCCTATCTTTTGTTTTGAAAACTAGATGCCCATAAAAATTACCATACATGTTCATTTATTGCTGTTGGTAGAGTGCTAGCCTGAGGGTGTTTGCGTTGTAGGATCAGATCACCTCAGTGGATCCATTCTGTGATTGGTTTTTCACCCCATCCCAGCTAGTGCCCCGCAAATTGTATATCAAAGGCCATGATATATGCTGTCCTGTCTGTGGCAAGATGCATTTAAAAGATGCCTTGCTGCTAATGAAAAAATACAGTGGGTTTTCTCTAAGACTGTCAAAAATTACAAAGTGTTTGTCATCATAGCCAATGATTAATAAATCAATGTGCTCTAGTGGTGTTATTAAACAAAACAAACTTGAACATTCCAACCAAAACATAGTGGGGCACTGGTTGAGAACAGGAATTAAACCATATCAGTTCACCAACCCATAGCATCTCAGGTGAGCGATCTACCACTGAGCTACATATGAGGTGAGTGATCTACCACTGAACTATATCTGAGGTGAGTGGTCTACTACTGAGCTACATCTCAGGTGAGCAGTATATACCACTGATCTACATCCGAGGTGAACGGTCTATCACTAAGCTACATCTGAGGTGAACGGTCTACCACTGATCTACATCCGAGGTGAATGGTCTACCACTGATCTACATCTAAGGTGAACGGTCTACCACTGAGCCAAATCCGAGGTGAGCGGTCTACCACTGAGCCAAATCCGAGGTGAGCGGTCTACCACTGAGCTACATCTCAAGAGAGAGGTCTACCACTGATCTACATCTCAAGTGAATGGTCTACCACTGAGCTACATCTCAAGTGAGTGGTCTACCACTGAGCTACATCTCAAGTGAGTGGTCTACCACTGAGCTACATCTGAGGTGAGTGGTCTACCACTGAGCGACATCTCAAGTGAGTGGTCTACCACTGAGCTACATCTGAGGTGAGTGGTCTACCACTGAGCTACATCTCAAGAGAGAGGTCTACCACTGAGCTACATCTCAAGTGAGTGGTCTACCACTGAGCTACATCTGAGGTGAGTGGTCTACCACTGAGCTACATCTCAAGTGAGTGGTCTACCACTGAGCTACATCTCAAGTGAGTGGTCTACCACTGAGCTACATCTGAGGTGAGTGGTCTACCACTGAGCTACATCTGAGGTGAGCGGTCTACCACTGAGCTACATCTCAAGTGAGTGGTCTACCACTGAGCTACATCTGAGGTGAGTGGTCTACCACTGAGCTACATCTCAAGAGAGAGGTCTACCACTGAGCTACATCTCAAGTGAGTGGTCTACCACTGAGCTACATCTGAGGTGAGTGGTCTACCACTGAGCTACATCTCAAGAGAGAGGTCTACCACTGAGCTACATCTCAAGTGAGTGGTCTACCACTGAGCTACATCTGAGGTGAGTGGTCTACCACTGAGCTACAACTCAAGTGAGTGGTCTACCACTGAGCTACATCTCAAGTGAGTGGTCTACCACTGAGCTACATCTCAAGTGAGTGGTCTACCACTGAGCTACATCTGAGGTGAGTGGTCTACCACTGAGCTACATCTGAGGTGAGTGGTCTACCACTGAGCTACATCTCAAGTGAGTGGTCTACCACTGAGCTACATCTCAAGTGAGTGGTCTACCACTGAGCTACATCTCAAGTGAGTGGTCTACCACTGAGCTACATCTGAGGTGAGTGGTCTACCACTGAGCTACATCTCCAGTGAGTGGTCTACCACTGAGCTACATCTGAGGTGAGTGGTCTACCACTGAGCTACATCTCAAGTGAGTTGTCTACCACTGAGCTACATCTGAGGTGAGCGGTCTACCACTGAGCTACATCTCAAGTGAGTGGTCTACCACTGAGCTACATCTCAAGTGAGTGGTCTACCACTGAGCTACATCTGAGGTGAGCGGTCTACCACTGAGCTACATCTCAAGTGAGTGGTCTACCACTGAGCTACATCTCAAGTGAGCGGTCTACCACTGAGCTACATCTGAGGTGAGCGGTCTACCACTGAGTGGTCTACCACTGAGCTACATCTCAAGTGAGTGGACTACCACTGAGCTACATCTGAGGTGAGTGGTCTACCACTGATCTACATCTCAAGTGAGTGGTCTACCACTGAGCTACATCTGAGGTGAGTGGTCTACCACTGATCTACATCTCAAGTGAGTGGTCTACCACTGATCTACATCTCAAGTGAGTGGTCTACCACTGAGCTACATCTCAAGTGAGTGGACTACCACTGAGCTACATCTGAGGTGAGTGGTCTACCACTGATCTACATCTCAAGTGAGTGGTCTACCACTGAGCTACATCTGAGGTGAGTGGTCTACCACTGAGCTACATCTCAAGTGAGTTGTCTACCACTGAGCTACATCTGAGGTGAGCGGTCTACCACTGAGCTACATCTCAAGTGAGTGGTCTACCACTGAGCTACATCTCAAGTGAGTGGTCTACCACTGAGCTACATCTGAGGTGAGCGGTCTACCACTGAGCTACATCTCAAGTGAGTGGTCTACCACTGAGCTACATCTCAAGTGAGCGGTCTACCACTGAGCTACATCTGAGGTGAGCAGTCTACCACTGAGTGGTCTACCACTGAGCTACATCTCAAGTGAGTGGACTACCACTGAGCTACATCTGAGGTGAGTGGTCTACCACTGATCTACATCTCAAGTGAGTGGTCTACCACTGAGCTACATCTGAGGTGAGTGGTCTACCACTGATCTACATCTCAAGTGAGTGGTCTACCACTGATCTACATCTCAAGTGAGTGGTCTACCACTGAGCTACATCTCAAGTGAGTGGACTACCACTGAGCTACATCTGAGGTGAGTGGTCTACCACTGAGCTACATCTCAAGTGAGTGGACTACCACTGAGCTACATCTGAGGTGAGTGGTCTACCACTGAGCTACATCTCAAGTGAGTGGTCTACCACTGAGCTACATCTCAAGTGAATGGTCTACCACTGAGCTACATCTGATGTGAGTGGTCTACCACTGATCTACATCTCAAGTGAGTGGTCTACCACTGAGCTACATCTGAGCCTGATTAAGGTGAAGACATTGTCTTATAACTATTCTCAAAGTTTTACACTTTAAGCACTAAAACCTTCAATAAGATAGTGCATGCATACTTTTAATAAAAAAAAAGCTAACAATATATCAAGATCATGATAAAGCAGATATAAGATTTAGACAATACATATATTTAAAGGTCAACATTTGAACAAATATTTTGTGACACATATATTATATCTGCAGACAAACACATGTAATTACTCAGGTGTAACACTACGTCAGCCTTCTGTCCACTGTATGACGGTCTATTATCCTTTATGTTCAACTAATTTAACAATGTGTAATAAATTTCATGCTACAGTAAAGAAGTAACCTACCCTAATCATACCGTTAGAAATGTATAAAGTCATAAAAGGATAATAAAAAACAGAAAAAAGGAAAGACTTACTTCATAAAAGAAAGTAATATTTTGCTGAAAGATGAAAGAAAAGAATTTGTGAGGTGTGACCCTGTAGGCAGTGAGGCATAGCAGCTTACTTTCTCACATTTGATTGCATATGTACAGTAGTTGGTCGAGAACATCTTCTTTCAACTGGAATTTATAGCTAAATTCATGTAATCAAAATACTCACTTCCAAACATTTCACAAATAAGGTTACCAGACACTAACTGCTATACCTACAAATATTAAGAAGCTAAAATGTTTCACAAACACCTGAAAATAGATAACTAGTGCTGGATTTTTGTTTCCTTTATCATACAATTTACACAGACAAAATACACATAGGTTTTTAACAATCTGCGAGTTTAGAATATACAAGGTCAATTGTTCAGTGCTTTAGACTGCATCAAAGTGGAGGCGACAAACATTGTGCCCAAAATACATATGCCCCAAATAATCAGGCCTAAATTAATTAAGTACTTGTAAACATGCTGACCTCAAAATACATATGCCCCAAATAATCAGGCCTAAATTAATTAAGTACTTGTAAACATGCTGACCTCAAAATACTTATGCCCAAAATAATCAGGCCTAAATTAATTAAGTACTTGTAAACATGCTGACCTCAAAATAATCACACCTAAATTAATTAAGTACTTGTAAACATGCTGACCTCAAAATACATATGCCCCAAATAATCAGGCCTAAATTAATTACGTACTTGTAAACATGCTGACCTCAAAATACATATGCCCCAAATAATCAGGCCTAAATTAATTAAGTACTTGTAAACATGCTGACCTCAAAATACATATGCCCCAAATAATCAGGCCTAAATTAATTAAGTACTTGTAAACATGCTGACCTCAAAATACATATGCCCAAATAATCAGGCCTAAATTAATTAAGTACTTGTAAACATGCTGACCTCAAAATACATATGCCCCAAATAATCAGGCCTAAATTAATTACGTACTTGTAAACATGCTGACCTCAAAATACATATGCCCAAATAATCAGGCCTAAATTAATTACGTACTTGTAAACATGCTGACCTCAAAATACATATGCCCAAATAATCAGGCCTAAATTAATTAAGTACTTGTAAACATGCTGACCTCAAAATATTTCACCTCAAAACCATTGAAATGTTAAGTTTAACTTTCTGACCTCACACAAGCTAACACACTGAATGCACATTCACTACTTCACATTTCCAGCCATTTTGCACGTGTCGGCTGATTTCTTAGTAATAATACAGTTGACCATTATCAGAAAACATTGGGATATCAATCATAGTTCATTTCTAAACAAATTGTGATCAGTATAACACTGATCAATAATAATTATCATAAATACTGGACTTATGTCCACAAAAAAAACCTTGTACCCCCCAAACATAGTTTTTGTCAGAAATCAATTTAGTAGTTAGGTTTTAAAATTATATTAAAATAACTTGAAATGCATTTGTGAATATTAACAATTCTATACAGCAACTGTTAATGACAGTACTAAACTAAAACAACATGCCTGCACTCAGAAAAGACAAAAGTCCTGGTTTTGCCCAAATAAGTGAGATTTAAAGCCCTGATTGTTGTGTAAGTAATTTGCCTGATAGTGATACTACTGGAGTGTGGTAAAAATGATTCACCAAGTATTGAATAACCCTGGGTTATTTGGACTGGAAAGTGCCATGTACCGAACCAGTGGGTAGTCAATATTTATTCATGATCCAGCATGAGTGTGGCATAATCAGCTTGCAGCAGGAGGTCTTTTATGGTATCCATCTCTGCACCAGGTCACTTCAACAAAATTAAGTCATTAATTAACAAGCAATGATGAGAGGACCTCCCACACACAATAGATACTTTGATGCAAGGTTTCTGCAAAAACAGGTACCTGCAATTGCCTGGTTTTAGCTGCCACACGAGAAGTACCCCAAATGCCTTTTACATATTACATATTTATTATATAGTCCAAGCTTACATGTTATTTACAGATTCTCTCTTCTTCACACCATTAACTTTTATTAAAGGCAAAAAGTTTCAAATAAGCTTTATCAGTTTCATTTTATTAACAATTATGACCTTTACAATGCTGCAGAAGTTTCAGCTGAGTTAGATGAATAGTGTAAATGAAAACACATGGAAATTGACTGTTCTACTTTTAATGACTGACCTTTGATTCCTGAAGAAATACCATGTATAACATTGCATAAGAAAAAGTCCTATAAAATAAATCCACCATCCCCCCCCCTCCACCTTTCATCCCATACAGTCACTGGTGAACCTTTACTGGATACAGGCACATTAATATTTCTGATTCCCAATAAAAGTTCTATCTACATCCAGAATAATATATGCTGTTAACTATTAAAAACCTATTCCCAACCACTTTCTCAGACTAGGGAAACCAACTGTTGATGTATCATATAGGCATGCAATTACTTTTTCAGAGTTCTGTAGATGGCCTCCATTGTTAGTTCCTACAGACAAGAGTTGGGGTAGTGATCTTACATCACCCAATTAAGTAAGCTACTAAAACACAATATCATTTGGAGCCACAACTGGGACACAAACCAAACACCTATCAGCCTCGAGGCTGCCAGATTAATCAACATCATCAAGGCTTATACTTTTAAAAATTCTATCAAGTGGCTTTAAGGCTGGTAGGTAACGGATTAACATTCCAGTATGGGTTCCTAAATATCCTTATGGGCATGTAAAAATACTCAAGTCAAGTCCTAAATAAATGTTTAACAAATGCAACAAATTAGTACACTACAAATATTTCTACCACTCAACATGTACTAATTTTTCACCTATTTATTGTACTAGCATATCAAAACGCATATCTGCAAAAAAATGGGGTGTCACCGGACTAGATTTGTTTTTACACATCTCAAACCTCATGTCCTTTTCTCCTATTTTTGTGGATATATCTTAAAATTGAAATTTGACTTAATCTATACCTAACTGAATTACATGTAAAATTTAATTTATATAAATTATATAAATTATTTTGGTATAACATAATATCCATTAACATTTGTATGTTCTTGACAAAAATGTTGAGTTATTTCAATATATATTTAAACTACAATTTCATATTTTATTAGCACATTTTGGCATATATAATTTTTTTCACCATTCAAAAAATTCCCACAAATCTTGTATAAAAACTACTAGCATGTCTACTTACTGAAAATTAAATACAAAAGATATTTTTAAAAATATTTCAAAACATATATCCCCTACCCCGTACTATTGTTTTAACGTTGTGTAATGCAAAATGCAATAACACTATCTAACAATAATAAAATGTATATAACTACAAATAGACCAGAAAGCATCTTATAAGACATGTATGTCAGGCACAGAACCAAGGGGGATGTTCGGGTGTTCATACCCCCATCCCCTGAAAAATGCATGTATAGCACATGAATACAATACATTTATTGGAATTTAGTGGGGGAACATCTAATATCTTGCTCAGCTTGATATATATTTTTTTTTTTTTTTTTTTTTTTTAATTATAAGATTTTCTTCTTACACAATCAGGTGCATTATTAAGTTTCAATAGCAATTTTCCTGGCATTTTGAAGATGAAAATCATGCACTCAGTTTATTGTTATTGTAAGGAGATGCAAAGTGACGTCATTGTAATACTGATGTCATTCAAATTCAACAAGCTACTGGAGCATTGTTTCATATATGCGTGGGAGTTGTGCACATAAACAACACCCGAATATGCCTTTAAGGGCAGGTACTTGAGTGTATAAAATATGTTGTTATACTTGAGTGTATAAACAGCCCTCTATGTTAACTTTTCCATTTAGGAGCCAGATGGTGCCTACTTGTATTTTTATATACAGTAGATAGTATGAAATGTTTTAGTCGCCAAATGAAAAAAAATTGGTCGCAATATAGAGGGCTTATAAAATATGTGATTTACCATAATGAGGGAAACATGATTTGAACTAATGCACTGAGCTTTCATCCCTACAGCAAGGTCCTGCAAAGGGCTTGACACATACTTGCTAATGTATTAAGGAAGAAGCACCAGCCCTTTGGCACTTATTATGGGTACCACCTCCAGGGGCGGTTTAAATCTATGAATAAATACAAGTAGCTGTATACTATCTGCCTGGCAATAAATGCATACATATATTTGGACAGGACGCAGCCGAATGGTAAAGCGCTGGCCTGATGCTCATTGATTGGACTATTTCTTGTCCCAGCCAGTGCACCACAACTGGTATACTGAAGGCTGTGGTATGTGCTGTCCTGTCTGTGAGATAGTACATATAAAAGATCCCTTGCTATACTAATTGAAATATGTAGCAGGTTCCCTCTCTAAGACTATGTCAGAATTACCAAATGTTTAACATCCAATTGCAGATAATTAATAAATCAATGTGATCTAGTGGTGTCGTTAAACAAAACTAAATTATTTAATTATAAATCAGATGTTATCTGGTATCAATCATTGCATGTTGATTGCTTATTATTACTGACAGTGACAATGCATATATACAAGCAACTATGTCTTGTGCACTTTGCATTATACATATACATTATGCACAATGATTATATGTCAAGTTGAAAGCATATATAGATTGTTTTAGCCAGACCCAACGATGTAACAAATAAGAAAGAAAGAAATGTTTTATTTAACGACGCACTCAACACATTTTATTTACGGTTATATGGCATCAGACATATGGTTAAGAACCACACAGATTTTCAGAGGAAACCCGCTGTCGCCACTACATGGGCTACTCTTTCTGATGAGCAGCAAGGGATCTTTTATTTGCGCTTCTCACAGGCAAGATAGCACAAACCATGGCCTTTGTTGAACCAGTTATGGATCACTGGTCGGTGCAAGTGGTTTACACCTATCCATTGAGCCTTGCGGAGCATTCACTCAGGGTTTGGAGTCGGTATCTGGATTAAAAATCCCATGCCTCGACTGGGATCCAAACCCAGTACCTACCAGCCTGTAGACCGATGGCCTAACCATGACTCCACCAAGGCCGGTATGTAACAAATAAGGACATAAAAAAATGATCTCACACAACATCTCACTTGTTAAATTAAGTTGAAACTTTTCAACATATAATATAACCAAATAAAAATCTGTGAATCAGGCATTGAATTTAGGGATTTTGTTTTATGATTCTGCCAGAATCGTAAACATGATTTAATAAAAAATATTTTGGGATTCCTTTGCATAATCTGATACTAAATTCTAAACCAAAATGTTGGATTTTTGGAAGCATAGAATTGTACTAAAATCACGGCCTGGTGATAATAAGCCTCCAAACCTCTAATTATCAGTGGATGATAATTACCATTTTCTAACACCAAGACAACGAAGATGATGGTCTGGGCCCCGTTCCACGAAAAAATTGTAGCTAAGGTTAATTGTAGTGACTTAAGGTGAGTTTTACAACTGGCACCGTAAACTTTACAGCCATTCCACAAAGCAACCTTACGGTAGTTGTATTGCCCCTTAAATTGGTTATGGACTTTTCAGAACATCTTAGATGTATTCAATGGTATCGGACATCCATGAGGAAACTTTGTCAGTTTATTTACTAAGCGATAAATGCCGAATGCATAAGACATGAGAGTTATCTCACATATTTTTGTGTGCAGGTCGTATGGCCTAGACTGTTTTTCATTGGACACAGAGTTTCATAAAAGGTATTTGGTATATATTAGATCCATTTTTACTCAAAAAGTTAGTATTCTTCTTAGAAAATGTTTAAATCATCATCTAACTGCCATTTGACATCTTTGTTAGTGGCTTACAACTGCCTTGTACCAATTGTAAATTTTCACCATAATTTACGACAATAGTAAGCTATGCCTCGTAGAATGGGCTGGTGATCATAGAAAAAAGATACGGTCGCAATGGTAGATATTTATGGCAATAGTAGTGCTAAGATCGCTTCATTAAAATAATATTACCCATACACAATCAAAAGGTACAACATGTTTTTCCCAACTTGCCTCGCCATCTTGTTTCTGTCACAACTGTGTGTATATGATTGAATCAATCAATACTTATCAGTGATTAATTCCATATCAGGCATGCACCCTTGTGGTTCTCCCCCACCCCCCTTTCCAGTTCCATCAGGCAGGATTCAACCACACACACACTCACAAACCCCTAACTCACCTCACCAAAGTTACAGTTAATTAAAAATAAAAATTACCAGTGACTATATAATTTTATCAAGGTATAATGATCAGATCCCCGTACCATGACTGAAATCCCACTTTTAGCTTAAAATTCTGGGATCCCAATCGGGATGCTGTTATTTGTACACTGGGATCCCAATCGGGATGCTGTTATTTGTACACTGGGATCCCAATCGGGATGCTGTTATTTGTACACTGGGATCCCAATCGGGATGCTGTTATTTGTACACTGGGATCCCAATCGGGATGCTGTTATTTGTACACTGGGATCCCAATCGGGATGCTGTTATTTGTACACTGGGATCCCAATCGGGATGCTGTTATTTGTACACTGGGATCCCAATCGGGATGCTGTTATTTGTACACTGGGATCCCACCTAGAATGCTGATTAGGGATTAGTTACAATTAGCAAATCTTCACTGTTGTCAAATAAGAACACATGACATATCTGGAGAAAGTATGAATGCAAATCACATCTGGGCCCCGTTTTACAAAGCGATCTTAGCGCCAAAATCACCATAACTGCATAATGTAGTCAGACCTCTCAAGTCTCACAGTTTTCAGCAAAATCTCACTGTCTCACTCTCACAGTTTTTAAAAAATCTCACGGTTTTTTTCTTCGAAAATCTCACGGTTTTTTTTAAGTGATAAAAATCCATTGTAGTTAAAACAATTTCTGTCCTTGCTCAGTCGAATTCTCGGCCAATCCGGCCAGAAATAAGAATCAAAATGAGAGGAATGGACACAACAATCCATATTTAAAAGAGCAATGCCAAATAAAGTTATCGCTACCAGTCTCTCGCATTCTTGTTGAGAGTTTGCACGCATGATGTAGAAGTGAAAATTCCATGACGTCAACTGTCAAATATTGCTTTCTAAACAAAAGAACAACCACTTTATTTTGCTTAACACTTGATTATGTATGAATAGGTCAATCTCCAGGTTTGTACTGAAATCTCCCAGTTTTGGGGCTTTAGTGTCCAGGTTACCAGTACCTCAAGGTTGAGAGGTCTGTATAGTTATGGGGCTTTAGTGTCCAGGTTACCAGTACCTCAAGGTTGAGAGGTCTGTATAGTTATGGGGCTTTAGTGTCCAGGTTACCAGTACCTCAAGGTTGAGAGGTCTGTATAGTTATGGGGCTTTAGTGTCCAGGTTACCAGTACCTCAAGGTTGAGAGGTCTGTATAGTTATGGGGCTTTAGTGTCCAGGTTACCAGTACCTCAAGGTTGAGAGGTCTGTATAGTTATGGGGCTTTAGTGTCCAGGTTACCAGTACCTCAAGGTTGAGAGGTCTGTATAGTTATGGGGCTTTAGTGTCCAGGTTACCAGTACCTCAAGGTTGAGAGGTCTGTATAGTTATGGGGCTTTAGTGTCCAGGTTACCAGTACCTCAAGGTTGAGAGGTCTGTATAGTTATGGGGCTTTAGTGTCCAGGTTACCAGTACCTCAAGGTTGAGAGGTCTGTATAGTTATGGGGCTTTAGTGTCCAGGTTACCAGTACCTCAAGGTTGAGAGGTCTGTATAGTTATGGGGCTTTAGTGTCCAGGTTACCAGTACCTCAAGGTTGAGAGGTCTGTATAGTTATGGGGCTTTAGTGTCCAGGTTACCAGTACCTCAAGGTTGAGAGGTCTGTATAGTTATGGGGCTTTAGTGTCCAGGTTACCAGTACCTCAAGGTTGAGAGGTCTGTATAGTTATGGGGCTTTAGTGTCCAGGTTACCAGTACCTCAAGGTTGAGAGGTCTGTATAGTTATGGGGCTTTAGTGTCCAGGTTACCAGTACCTCAAGGTTGAGAGGTCTGTATAGTTATGGGGCTTTAGTGTCCAGGTTACCAGTACCTCAAGGTTGAGAGGTCTGTATAGTTATGGGGCTTTAGTGTCCAGGTTACCAGTACCTCAAGGTTGAGAGGTCTGTATAGTTATGGGGCTTTAGTGTCCAGGTTACCAGTACCTCAAGGTTGAGAGGTCTGTATAGTTATGGGGCTTTAGTGTCCAGGTTACCAGTACCTCAAGGTTGAGAGGTCTGTATAGTTATGGGGCTTTAGTGTCCAGGTTACCAGTACCTCAAGGTTGAGAGGTCTGTATAGTTATGGGGCTTTAGTGTCCAGGTTACCAGTACCTCAAGGTTGAGAGGTCTGTATAGTTATGGGGCTTTAGTGTCCAGGTTACCAGTACCTCAAGGTTGAGAGGTCTGTATAGTTATGGGGCTTTAGTGTCCAGGTTACCAGTACCTCAAGGTTGAGAGGTCTGTATAGTTATGGGGCTTTAGTGTCCAGGTTACCAGTACCTCAAGGTTGAGAGGTCTGTATAGTTATGGGGCTTTAGTGTCCAGGTTACCAGTACCTCAAGGTTGAGAGGTCTGTATAGTTATGGGGCTTTAGTGTCCAGGTTACCAGTACCTCAAGGTTGAGAGGTCTGTATAGTTATGGGGCTTTAGTGTCCAGGTTACCAGTACCTCAAGGTTGAGAGGTCTGTATAGTTATGGGGCTTTAGTGTCCAGGTTACCAGTACCTCAAGGTTGAGAGGTCTGTATAGTTATGGGGCTTTAGTGTCCAGGTTACCAGTACCTCAAGGTTGAGAGGTCTGTATAGTTATGGGGCTTTAGTGTCCAGGTTACCAGTACCTCAAGGTTGAGAGGTCTGTATAGTTATGGGGCTTTAGTGTCCAGGTTACCAGTACCTCAAGGTTGAGAGGTCTGTATAGTTATGGGGCTTTAGTGTCCAGGTTACCAGTACCTCAAGGTTGAGAGGTCTGTATAGTTATGGGGCTTTAGTGTCCAGGTTACCAGTACCTCAAGGTTGAGAGGTCTGTATAGTTATGGGGCTTTAGTGTCCAGGTTACCAGTACCTCAAGGTTGAGAGGTCTGTGTAGTTATGCAATTAAGGTAATTACAGTGCTAAGATTGCTTCATAAAATGAGGCAAGAGGACAAGTAAGATTAAAAAATATTTTTAATGTCACGCCAGCTGACATACTTTACACTGTATACAGTGCATTCCACAATTTATATTTCCCACCGTTTTGCACACAGCACTCACCGGGAAAAAAAATTGAATACAGGAAACAGATTACTTGACAGCATGGTAGGTTTTGTTTTTAATTTTTCAAAGGAAAATTCTTTGGAATTTTTTGTTTTTGGCAAGTATTTGCACTTGACAACAATGGCGTCACGTTTCATTTTCAGGGATCAATAGCTGATTGTGATAGCTAATTTGATTGTTTTACCAACAACGAAAATCATCACATATCGGGATATGAATTGTAATTTGTTTTTAAACAAGAATTCTAGTCAGAAAACCGCTGTTATCGGGAATAATAGACGTAAATACTGGACAGCTGGCCACAAATGCCTGTAAGTAAACGTGACTTTTTCGATGTTTTGCCTAATTTTAATCAACATTAACTGATCTAAAATATAAAAATTTGAAAAACCCACGAAAATAATACTTTCCGATTCAAATAATACTTTCCGATTCAAATATGAACTTTATTTTATGTATTTATAAAACAGTTTAGTGAATATATGTGAGTAAGAGTTATGAACTTGTATCGATCCACTCAATGTGGTTTCTGTCAAAAATTAATCCAGTATAGTCTGAAGGTTAAAGACATCACAAACTTATCACAATACTTATGACAAGTTATGTGGAATAAGCTATCCCACATAACCACACACTGGACCACATACCACAGTCTTTAATGCACCAGTTGTGGAACACTGATCCATGTATGTGGCATACATGCATATACCTCAATAGTGAGACCAGTAATCAACTCACTCTGGTGTAGAGCCGGTATTTAGATTCAAACCCAATCTCTACAGATACCAGCTTTTAAATATATGCGCATTGAGGCCAGTTCAGTAATAAGTCAAAGGTTAGTGTTTATTTGAAAATCTATGGGCACTCACACAATGACAAGAGGATTTATGATGCTGAATAAATTAAAACAATATTGTCAATAGCTTCCTCATTTATAAAAAAAAGCATGGTACTTGACAATGAAACTGTTAAAGACACTCTCAAACTTAGTAAAACTAAACTGTAAAAATATTACAATATTTTCTTTCTTCTTGTTTCAAAATAAGAAAAACTTTTTTCAAAGAGATGATCTGGCCCTGTTGTCTATTCCCATAAAACATTTATCAAATCAGAGTATGTAAGCAACTTGTAAACATATTTGTATGAAATGCACTATTACTATCAGGTAAGAAAGCATGGTACAATGACTGTGCTAAGTAACACATGACGTGTTGAAAGCATTTTACTGGTTATCAAGATGTTTTTTCTTTCTTTCTCTGGCAATAATCAAGGATTGAAAATGTAATAAAAGGTGTGTCTGCAAAAGTTAAATCCATTTGTGAGCAAAGAGTCTTTGGTTTATGACTTTCACATTTCAATTTCTTATGCAATTTCACAATTTATTTTGATAAGATACTACACCAAATGCTTCAGCACAAATAGTAATATGATTCATAAATTCATAAAATGTATTTTGGATAACACGGGAATGGAGTTCATCTACACTAACAAATATGTCAATTTCAAATCCTATAAACAAGAATTAAAACAAATCTCTGCAATCAACAGTACAGCAATTGTTTTCAATTTTATACATTCAAATACATTGAAAGTTTACTTCAAAAACTATTTGATGAGATTATCATACCAAATTATATACTGTATAACTAAATTGCCTGTGTCAAATTTAACAGTACTACTAGAAACAAGTCAATTTCAAATCCTATATGTTATTATTAATGTGTTAATATGTTATTAATGTGTGGTGAGTGAAGCAGCTTACGCATGGGGAAAAAATATATATTGGTTATCGCTTAGTTGGTCCTGCATGACTGCATATGATATATTCCTATTTTCGTCTTGTTTGTGCTAATCATTCCAATCTGGGGAAACATTTCCGGACGATACTCACTGCTGATTGGGGCAGTCTCTGAAGAACCTTTTGAAACTAACCAATCGCACAATGCGCAAAATTTTCAACAGTACTTGTTTGGCACCCTCTTTCGCCATTGGTTAATTCCTCACTCGGTTTTTGAATGCACCAACCATGTTGCAGTGTGGTGCACACATGTCCTAGTTGTGTGCAATTCCAATCACTTTTTGAATTAGCTACAATGTAACTCATTGTTAAACATATCTCTCTGCTGAGAAATTTTTATACCCACCCACCACACACCATGTTTACTTAAGTAATTAGTATAATAGTTTAGTTTAGTTATGGAGTACCATAGTAGTATATCGAGGTATTATGTAATAGATATCCTCGTCACTTCTACATATGTCAGGAAGTAACATGTATTAAAAAATAAAATTCTATGGTATACTTGTCACCCAAAACCAAACTTGTTTGTTGTTGATTATAATATAGATACCACCAGGAAATATTAATACAAGAGATAAAACAAATCTCTGCTGCAATCAACAGTACAGCAATAGTTAAAAAAAATATTATACACTTTTCTACAGGCCAGTTTTATATATTTATATGTTGAAAGTTTACTTCAAAACCTATTTAATGAGATTATCGTACCAAAATATATACTGTATAACTAAATTGCCTGTGTCAGATTTAACAGTACTACTAGAAACAGGTCAATTTCAAATCCTATAAACAAGAATTAAAACAAATCTCTGCAATCAACAGTACAGCAATTGTTTTAAATTTTATACATTCAAATACATTGAAAGTTTACTTCAAAACAGTACTACTAGAAACAGGTAGATGGTTCAACATTTCTAAAGAAAACTTGCTGATACTGAAGATGAATGCTGTTATTTATTCAATTGTAAAAATCAAAATACTGACAACAATAGAAGTAAATATATATTAAAATATTACAGAACTGAAAAGTATGTTGTTTTTGTGTAATGCACCATTATTGAAAAAATTTGCTTTATTATTATTATTATTATTTTTCAATCTAGTCTTGTGAACTTGTGAATTGATGTTTCTCCTTTGCTCATGTTAGTTATTATCATTTTGATATTATGTACCTGGTTGTCATTGTTAACTATAGATATTCTGGGTTGATGTGTGTTCATGTCATGTACATATATTTGCAATCTCCTCTGTTACATTTTGTGATGTGTCTGAGTATTGTTAAATAAATCCATCTGAATCAGTTCAGTCGACAATTCAAGGCATGTCTCGAAATCATTCAGAGCTGAGCAGTCACAATTAATGCTACATTTTCTAGCCAATCCCCCCCCCCCCCCTTTGAAATAAAACCACAACAAAACATGTGAACTGACCTGGTGGTTTTCTATACAAGTTTCTGGGTTTTTTAAAATGTTTTTTATATTTTGATATTTATAATTCAGTAGTTATAATTTTGAGAAGCCAAAATATATAGCTAGGTTAGCTACCAGTCATTAAAGCATTATGATTTTTATTTGTTTTCTGTCAAACTCTCACAAGAACTAGAACTGTCCACCATTACTGTTTCAAAATCATGACAATTATCTTTTCTTCATACATTGATATCATTGAATGTATAATGGCTATCCCGGCACCATCTTATATATTTTTAAACTGAATATTATGGCTTAAGTTAAAATGAATAACCAACAACCCAACTTTTCTTTACATATTATAGTAAACATTATAACATTCAAGATAATACGAAAGAAAGCAAAAAAAAAAGAGCTCAAAACACTTCTGCTTTTATTTTATTTCAGAATATATCTCTGTGATTTCTACATTACCAAGGCCCAAGAATTATCAAGTGACAGCATCATAAAAAGCCTATCTTAGCTGTGAAACCACTTTGACCATGAAACAATGATTCCATTATGTATTCCAGCTGAGAGGTTTTAAAATTTCTCCTCCTAAATGTATATATTTATTGCTAAAATAAAAAAAAGTCTTTAATTTTTACACATAAAAGAAATAGTTAACCATTTTTGTTACTGTGAGATAATGGTATCTTTATGGAGCAAGTCTATGGTAGATTTCTGAATCTACTATATAAAATGTTAATTTGCTTAGATATCAATTATACAGGTTACAATTGCCTTCGTATACATTGCATACACTGGAGGTAGCTTTCAATAGCCATTAGTAATTTGTGTTTATCTCCCTTGGCAAACTAACTATCAGTAATAACAATAAAACTCCCTTTAATAACATGCCATGCAATTAATTTATGTAATCCACCAAAATCTGTCACTTCAATTGAATTCCCATTACGCAATTTGCCATAAGAGTGTAAATTACCATAACACCTTCCAAAGTAGTTCCCACCACAGTAATCAGGTAGCAGATCTATCCATGGCCCAGTAGGGAGAGGTGGACATTGACTACTGTAATGCTGCAACACACCAATAATCAGTCTGCCCTTTACAAACAGAAGATATAAAGTTGATGGCAGATCTACTGTTGCATAACCACCATGACAAAACAGTTTCATCCTGGCAACTTCAATGATTTTACCTGTTAATCACCATGAAAACTATTGTGCTTTTACCACCCAACTCACTGAAGCAAAGACTGCAATTTGTGATGTTGATAAAATTGACATACATAAAAATGCTTTGCTTTATACTATAATGTCTACAATTATAGAGCCTCATCATTGTTATGCACAATACATGTACATAACTTCAACAAACATTTAACCTGTAGTGACTTCATAAAATGTACAGTAGTGCTTAGAAGCTTTGACAC
Source organism: Gigantopelta aegis (assembly GCF_016097555.1). NCBI lineage: Eukaryota > Metazoa > Mollusca > Gastropoda > Neomphalida > Peltospiridae > Gigantopelta > Gigantopelta aegis. The sequence continues at coordinate 59,710,616 of NC_054704.1, forward strand.
AATGTTAACTAGATGTGCGTCTTTCTTTTAACTCATGTCCATGTCTTGACATGTGAGATCCTATATGTCTTGCCCGTAACACGTATTATAACCAAAACCATCTAATTCACAGGGTTATATCAAAACCTAAAGTTAACACTATAAACTGCTGAAAAACTTGACAAAACCACGCTTTCTGCATGGGTTACCTGCAGATCTCAAACAGGGACATAATTGAGGGATAGCTTACACGACATCACTTTGTAGTTGAAACTCATTACCAGTATATTATTAGCATAAGCGTACAAGATGGGGGATTAGCTACCTTCTTCCCCTATAGTCTGGGGCAAAGCTTCGCCTTTGGACAAATATAATAGAGATGTTTGGGTAAAATGAGATGGCCTAAAATCATTTCACCATGTATTTTCATCATTCTACTCACAATACTAGTTATAATCCATGTAAAATGTGTACAGAACCGTACATGTACATACGGTAGCTGGAGTAATGCAAATATTAATAAATTTTACCCAGAATCAGGTAGTTTTCTTTAATTTAGGCAAAAATCAGCCTACTTAAAAAATTGAAGCCCATGTATATTAGCAAACATGTGAGAAGAGAAAGAGGGGAAAGGAATAAGAGAAGAAACATTGGCGGAACCAAGGGTGTGGTGCTAAATTTAATCACATTTTAGAATTGTCACAAGACACTAACCAACAAAATTTCTAATGTAAATTTTATTCAAATACGTTTGTAAATGTCTATACACTGGACATACTAAAACAAAGTGATATTCCTTTCCATTAGCTTGCAAATATTAGTCGAGCATACATTATTTACTTTAATATAGCAAACAAGATAAAACATGATATATTGATTCAACCAAACTCCAAAAAGACCAAGGCTATTCAGCAAACATTTAACATCATAAGTGTAATTTAATCCATTATTGTTAATCCAGTGTTGTTAATCTTGTTTAATTTAACAAGTTTATTTACTTATGTTATAAGAGATAACCTAACATTAACCAAGTTCTAAGTGTCCTTGTGATTGACTCATATTACACTATCAAACTTGTCAACACTAAACAATACAAAATACATGTGTATTCATTTAAGGCTATCCACTGAAGGATTCAAGAGTTAAAGACAATTAGAGAAACTTTAACCAAACTGTACATTAGTAGTTTTTAATTACTTTGAGAACATATTCATGGGTCTAGGTATGTGTCCTATAGGTTTGGAGATCATCCAGATTAGCCACGAAAGCCATCCATTAAATAATTTATAGGTGCAATGAGAAAAACTTTTAAACAAATTCTAAATAAACTTGACCTCAGCCTTGACAGGATCATATGATAACATAAACCTCTTGATTACAACAAAAGATCTCTGTCTGTCTCTCTCTATCTATGTATCTCTGTCTGTCAGTGTGTCAGTGTCTCTCTCTCTCTCTCTCTCTCTCTCTCTCTCTCTCTCTCTCTCTCTCTCTCTCTCTCTCTCTCTCTCTCTCTCTCTCTCTCTCTCTCTCTCTCTCTCTCTCTCTATATATATATATATATATTGATGAATTTTTTTATTTATAGATGAAGATAAATGGTAAAACAACATGAAAACACACTATGTCACTTGTTTTATAGTAAATCAACATTGTGAACCCCCACCCCCCAAAAAAAACCCACACCCACTCCACCTCTAGAACATTAAATGTAAACAAGTAACTTTGAGTGGGCGAACAAGTCACTGTGTCTGTGGACAAAGTTGAAAAGCCAAGACTACAGAGACAGAGATTAAACAATTGAAAAAGCATTGTGCAAGATTAACCCAGTATTCTTTGATACCCATCCTTTGTATTGGGACAACAATGCTAGCTATCAGTTTTCAGTAAGCAGCAGATAACTGTATATCTGGATAGAGTTACTGTAGTAAAACACTTCACCACTTTAAAACAGCCACAAGCTTTCATCTATTGTGTATGTGTAGGATGTACCTCTTGGTATAACGTCTTACTGATAACTTTATGTGTAAGTCACCTGGTGCTTTCAAGTAGGTCTTGCTAGGAGGATCTAACAACAATGTAGCTCATGAGCAACAGTACATATCCACTCAGATACAGCAAGTCGTGATGATGCCACAACTTTTTAACTCATGGAACTGGACTACCCAATAGACCTCTTTCACATTCCCATTGCGCATGTGCGCGAAGAGTACCGTCCCTTGCTGAATTGGATGGTATCGAGGCTATATACAAATTGGGGGGGCATGATCGACAGTTGTCATGAGCATTGTGAGTAGCTTCGTAGGAGCTGTGAATCTCTAGCAACTAACATACATATTTCGTATAAGATGGTAAAATGGCTGCGAAAAACGGTCTACTATAGTTTACATCGGAATGATTTAAGACCAAAAGCAGTAAAACATTAACTTAGATGAAGTCTCTGGAGCCGCCTGTCAAGGGTATTTTAACAACACAAAATTAAAAGATTCATACAATAATATTAACTTTAGTGGAATGTGTTTGCTACTTTTAACAATTAGAATATTAGTTAAATATTCTTGCGGATTTACCAGTGATGTTTAATTCTCCATATGTATCAGTATTTAAAATTTAATAAAATATGCCTCCCCTTCCCACTAAAAAACCCCCAACAAAACCCCTAACTCACATAGACCTTAATCACAGCTCTATTTTCCCCTTATCGTTTCATTAAAAAAAAACCAGTCGTACAACCACTAATCAATGTTACATGTCTATCCACAAATTATTTATTTATGTATTTATTTATCTTATTTTATTTATTATTTTATTTTATTTTATTTTCACTATCATTTATATCAGATACATACAAACAACTTCACTTGAAATAATATCTGATATTTACAAAGTTTTAAAACATATATGAGCTGTCACACGCGAAAACCTACAACTTAGCATGACGTCAGAAACCGAGTAAACGCGGCTCAAAGTTTGACATCACATGTAAACACGGTAGTAGAAGTTGACATGCTGTTTGCGTTGTTTGTTTCGAAGAATTTAGAAGATGACATCTTCTTCTTTACATGAAGATCAGTTTGAAGTAAACATATATCTGTATGTACAATAGTGTTTGGTTACTATTTTGTATTTTGTACCTGAGAACATTGGTCGAGATCATTAGCGATACCGTCAGTACTTTGATACACATTTATAAGCATAGGGAGAAGTCCTATATATCGATATGTATCACACGTTTTTATGATTATACATAACATAAAGTTCAGCAATGTTTCCAGAGTGTTAGGCCCCTGCAACTCGATATGAACCTAATTTGATGTTTGAACGTATGAATATTGTATATAACTTCAGGCCCGTAGCCAGCATGATTGGCAATGGGGGGGGGGGGGGAGATCGAAATTTCATGTAAACAAAACTCATCAAACCTAAGCGCCAAAGGTGTGGAGCCATAGATGGGGGGGGGGGGGGAGAGAAGAGAAGAGAGGGGGTTTCCCCAAATATATATATATATATATATATATATATATATATATATAGAACCCCTTGGCAAACAATGAGATGATGCCGGTTACACTCGAGAATAATACATGAACTTTTGTTGTGAAATATACGTTAACAAGTTGCATTAAGTTGTGGTATGCATGTAAAATGGCCTGGTCACAGAGTCACGACAAGAAATCGTTTGTTTTCAGTCGTACCAATGTATTTATAATAAATGATACATGGCATACTTCTCACATCCCACAAACAGGATAGCATACATGACGTCCTTTGATGGATTATTGGTTGGGACGGGAAATAATCAAACGGGCCCACTGAGGAGGATCAAACCTGCAGCAAATGGAACCTCAGACAGACATTCTTGCTACCTTATCCCGGTCATTTGGGGACAAGGACTTTTATATGTAAAATCTGATCTTTTTTTCATTTGAGGGAAACCCTCTATCCTGTGTGTGGGGATTGTCCGATACCCTGATCCCCCCCTGGCTATGGGCCTGACATGGTACTTAATATGTTTGCTTCAAACATTCAAAGGAAGTACCTTATGACTGGTACCTTATGACTGCGCATAATAAACCCTCATGAGTTTATAATAAAGAAACCATCCTGAGTTTGTAGCTATATTATCAAGCTGTCAGCTGTTATAAATAAAACTTGCATCTTTCTTAGGTTAAATAATCTTGCTTCGAATTTAAATAGCTGTATATGCAATACAGTTACATTTCTGACCATTCTCAGGTCGGTAGCAACCGAGAAGTCGGAGGGGGGGACTATAGCCCCACTTTTATAAACCCGGTTTAAAATATGGCTTTTGACACACACCCCCACCAACGTGCTCCCTCCCCTCTCCCAACTCCAGATATCATGCCTACGGGCCTGATTCTAATGTTTTATATACCATAGCTCAAATTTCATATGTATCATTTAATTTTATTCCAAATACCGAACAAAATTTTAAATAACTTGGTAAAAAGAAATCCCGACAAGAATACTGAATGTATTTATATGTATAATGCTTTATAAATATTTAAATCATGTTAAAAACAATAAATATCTGCATATATACATGCACGCACACATTAATATTATTTCAGCCTATATCCGATATTTATTGCGTACGAATCCGAAATGATGGTTTGTCGGGCTTTAACAACCAAATATTTTTTATTTTGTGATAAGCAATAATTCACAAATGTCTCCAATAAATCTTGTTGGATGTCGACAGAATTTTCGGGTTCCCTACTGATAGAATAATTAATCGTGGAGACATTCACATTCCTATTACATGGCCTCCAATTGTCTATGTCCCCCCAACTTGTCCACAGGTCTATTTTTGCAAGATCTTGCGTGAGTTTGCAGTATGCATCCTCAAGTTACCCCGCAATGGGCACATGCAGTGGAATGTGAAAAAGGTCTATTTAAGAGCAAAAATTGTTTGAAGCAACCTGCCCATAATTTAATTTTGTTCTTACTTTCTCACACACAGTTAACATCCATACATTTTTATACCCCCACCCCCAAAAACCACCAACAAAAAAACAACAACAAAAAACAACAAACACACAATAAACAAAAACAAAACAAACAAACAAGATTAAATATTTTATACCATATATATATTTCTACCCACCGATAATATAATCGTGGATCTGGTTATAACAAATCAATATTTTTTTAAATTTAATTTATTTTTATTTTTTTATTATTGTCCCCAGAAACATAAGCAAGGTCAAGGTTGGGGCCTTGAATCATTGCTGTTCATGGTATTATTGTATATACATAAACGATACATAATTAAAGCTATACACTCGTATATAAAGCACTTATTAAACAATATGTGTATACATATGCATGTGCGTGTGTGTGTGTGTGAGAGAGAGAGAGAGAGAGAGAGAGAGAGAGAGAGAGAGAGAGAGAGAGAGAGAGAGAGAGAGAGAGAGAGAGAGAGAGGGGGGGGGGGGGGGGGACAGACAGACACTAATAATATTAATATTTGTTTCTTCTTTTTTTCATTATAGTTATTTTTTGTGTTGAAAGCCTGGTAAAGCAAATGCTGTGATATTTAGAGGATACTCCCCGAGTGTCTTATGATGTCATAATTTATCAGCACGAGTTGATAAAAGTATTTTATACTTTTATCAACAAGTGCTGATATATTATGATATCACAAGACACGAGGGGGGTATTCTTTTTATCATCCATTATCATTCGTTTCATTTGTGATAGTTGTAAACAATGTCAGTAATGTGGGTTGAATGTCAGCAGTAGACTCATTAACTAGCAGAACGGCAGTGGCATGACGTCCCTAATGGTAGGTTTAGTGCTGAAACAAACACAGTGACGTAACAAAACATTGTCTTGTGATTAAAATTTGACCAATCAAGATTATAAGAAGCGGTATCTCCTGCGGAGATATCGCAAATTATAGTGCCAGCGATATCTCCTACAAAAGCTTTTAATGGATGATAAATAAAGGATCCTCTGATTCCTACTAAACAGGTTTAACCTAAAAAATTAATGTGGTTTGCAGTATACAATGTCCATGCACTTAAAACTGCTGCATCGGGTTGTACTGAAGGCCCTCAGCAGATATTGTCTGAAGTATCAGGCTGTCCATCTGTGATTACCCAAATATTCAAACTCTCAGGACATCAGGTTGGCTTTCTATCTGTAGTTCAAAGTTGACTAACACATTGCAGTGATACACAAATACCCGGCTTAACTGCATAATCTAACAGTTAACATTTTATTTGAAAGACACACACAGATCTCATTCAATCTTGTCAAAATTACGCACTGTGTTGTAACTGGTTCAGTTAGATTCAATCTGTTCAGACGTGTTGCATTAACACCAGTAAGAGATGATGAGAGATCTACATATCATAATAACTGTAACTAATGACCAACAGTTATCAAGATAAAAGAAGAATCTATTACTATTTGGAGTGGCTATTGGAGACTGGGAAATCCCATCCTTAGAAATACAACAGTTTGTCTGAAACGAACCTTGCCAAGGGTTTTCCTGTCTCCAACAGGCACAAATGAATTATTTATTATTTATAATTTAAAATTAAAATTTTTAAAAATCTATAAAAAAATCTATCATCCACCGTATATTTGTCATACTTTTCTTTTTTTTCTGTTATGAGGGAGCTTTGTAAATTTCTCAAAATATTAATTTTTTTCTTTCAAAATGGCATTTAACAAACATTTGCTTTATGTCCCCATCCCATTTATTCACTTTGGAAGCATCCTTTGAGACTGACCTATGACCGGCCTCGGTGGCGTCATGGTTAAGCCATCGGTCTACAGGCCGGTAGGTACTGGGTTCGGATCCCAGTCGAGGCATAGGATTTTTAATCCAAATCCTGAGTGAGTGCTCCGCAAGGCTCAATGGGTAGGTGTAAACCACTTGCACTGACCAGTGATCCATAACTGGTTCAACAAAGGCCATGGTTTGTGCTATCCTGCCTGTGGGAAGCGCAAATAAAAGATCCCTTGCTGTGATCCTTAACCACATGTCTGACGCCATATAACCATAAATAAATTGTGTTGAGTGCATCATTAAATAAAACATTTCTTTTTGAGACTGACCTATTACCAGTACATGCATGAAGGGAATCCCTGCAATGCAAGACTAATTGACTTGTCCTCAGATATTTTATCATACAATGCTACCAGCCACATCATTGATCTGAAGCATATCTACATGTAGTCTGGACAAGGCATCTAATCCAAGTCACTATGGCTGGTCCATGTATACAGGCCCAGATGTCACCAACAGATTGGGTGACCAAAAGTTCCATCATAGTCAGTCTTAGGTCACCCAGTGAAATAGGATTATTCTCTTTTTTTTTTATCCATCACATAATAAGCCAGTTTTTAAGAAAATTGTTTTTCAGAAGTTTCAACTGGAAAGACGAAAACACTCCTACATCTAACTGAATGGCATGTCTTAACTTTGTAATAATGCTGATTATAGCTGCCCAAGCTGGTTCACAAAGAAATGTTGTACTCTCTCACACATTAAACTACAAAAGCTGGATAATCATTCGAAGGCTGGTTCATAAAGAAAGCATCCATATAACACCTAGACTACAAAGTATTTCATTTGAAACCATATGTAACTTAATACATGTACTTATTAACAAAATCAGACAAATAAATAGGAGTTATACACACATCACTTCTATCCCCATGCAACAAAGCTTACATGTACTGTAAGTACCTTTAGGAACATCAGTGTTCAGTATAGGGCGAGTACGTACATGATATTGTGGTATGAGGTACAAATCATCATGAGAGAACCAGCGTTGATCCATTGTTTAACTGTTCATCCAACATGCCAAGTTCTGAAAACAAAATATGCAAGACATTACATTTAATGGTGGTTAGTGAAGACTGTCCAGTCTTATATTGGGTGGCCTCTCCAACCCCCCCCCCCCCCCCCAATAACCCTACTGAATATAGATCATTTAAAAAGTATCAGGACTTTAACTTTGATATTCCACACCCTTTACAGATATTGGCCACCTTCAATGAAAATTGCAGGACCATAGGTCAAATATTGTTAAACTAGCAACTGAATGTGGCAAATATTCATATAATGATGAGTGTGAAATATTAACATTAGAGTCCCCATACTTTTTAGACAATTCTATATTCAGTAGGGTTACTGTTTTTTGGGGGGGCCACATGTACTTCAAATGGTTATGGATTGCTAACCTTTAAAATAACATTAAAAATGTTAGTGTTTAAAACTAGCATTTAAATAAAACAAGTACAGGTTGGTACTGTAATGAAATTGACAATCTAACTGTATGCTCTTTTAAAGGAGGGGACAATTAAGGCATTTGGCCTGGTATGCATAGTCAATGATATATAATGCACATTATTGCTTAATATCAACAAGTATAAACGTATAGTTAATTAATAAAATGCTTCAATGTGATGGCTATTATATATAATGGGCGCAGCCATTTTGTACCATCCCAGTGAATACGCCCTCTGGCGAGCTGGTGGTTACGTAATACCTAATGTGTCACGTCAGGAATTAGTCTTCGAACTGAAGAAACAAAACATACCTGATTTTTGTGGATGCATTGCAATGTTATGTAATAATATCCATCCCAGTATATCAGCACTAAGTATATATTATTTTTTAATACAAAATAAACCACCATTGTCAAAGTGTTGAAATAACTGTCTTAAGTTTTGTACATAAATTAACCCACGTACTGAAATAATAATCCGAGTGTTTTCTTGGTTAATTGGTCTTTTCTTTCTGTGGCCTGTACCTGTGGTTCCTGATTGGCAGGTGTATATTTAGATGGTCCCTAGACACTGTGTTACTAAAAAGACGTTCCTCTTTTATTAAGATCACAGAGTATTGTGTGATAACCGCACGGACACCCCTCAAGCCGTCCTGCTTTATTACTGTAAGTAATTCTGTAAAACCCTTGATTAAGTAGACTTTTGCATCTAAAATCACAAAACTGACCAATTACCGTACGTAGTCCCAAAGAAAAGAAAATTATCATTTGGGTATCGTGTGTGGTCGTTTTTGCTCGAACATACCCTACCAATAGGCCTAATAATATGCATTTTTTTCTTTGGATTTTTTAAAAGAGTAAAATACTATAACTCCATTTTGTTCTATTGATGCAAACTGAAATATATTTAGTTAAATAGTTTATTATACTATCAAGTCGTTTATGTTGTCAGGTTGATGAAAGCAAAGTGCCTTGTCATAAATTAGAGCGATTGTTTACACTGTGCATAGAGGAGTTGGACAGAGCTGATGTCACTTCACCCCAAGCTATATCACCGGACGTCACAAAAACGAAACAAAATGGCTGCCGTCAGTTAGCAGGAATAATCAAGTTTTTTTATTAACTCTAAAATTACACGTTTTTAATTTCTTAAAGTGTCAGTATGTGTTGGTCATCCGGGTATGCATCTATCCAACACATCAGGCTCATATTTGAGTTAATCCTCCGTTTAAGGCTTTGGGGTCAGTGAAACACATTGGTTTCATATTGTTTTTAAACAAATCCACATTGTTATTAAACAAGAGTCTTATCGGCCGTCACTATTACTATACCTACTATAGCTGCCCCTGTCTGTTGCGTAAACACCCCCTATAGTATAATGTACATACCCTATGATGTAATCAGTTTATGTATGATATATTTATAAGATGTACTCCTGTTATAAATGAGGAATTTGCCACAAACAATAGCAATGGGATCTGACCATGGTGTCGGTAAGTACTGTGTCTAAAATACACACAGTATTCTAACTTTGATGCCATGTACCTACAAGAAGAAACCGATACCCCTATTCGAAGGCAGGTCACAATCTTTCAGAAAGGCACATCAGGTTTCTTCCTGAAGCCTTTGTACTAAAGTAGTGTCGGAAATAGAATAAAACAGATTTTCGTTGATTATTTCCTTCATATTAAACTGAGAAGTAAATATTTTGTAAATATCTATTTAATGATACTCTACCTAATTTAGCATGTACTTGTTTGGGCTCTCATTGATGTACAAGGTGGTGTTTACTCTTGAAAGTAAAAGAAAGATGTCAGCAAACAGGTCATATGTGTACTTTACTGAAACAGACTATAATACATTTTGATTGACATGTGTCAATTTCATTAACCCTTAAACAAACTTTTAATTTAAAACTGCAAGTTAACTGAGTATTTTGAATTGCAGCATAAATTATTAACTATGATCATCATATTTAGTGAATATAAATTCAATATAAGTACATTTGAAATTTACACAATCTAGCAACCACTTAAAGGTGCTATATGATGAAGCAAAATTTAATTAAATTTTTTTTTTTTATGTTTGCAATAGGTGTCATTATGCAACTTGGAGATAGCACCTTTAATACATTGCACCTTTAATATGGGTATAATAGATCACACACGGTTTTTGACAGTTTTGCTCAAAAGTTACTTAGAAATGTCTACAAATATTTTGTTTTGTAGAGGGATAGGGGTAAACCTTCATTGAAAAATCCCTCACATATTGGAACAGCAATGAAATTGACACATGTGATCAAGATTTCTTATAGTCTGTTCCAATAAAGTGCACAAATCACCTGTTTACTGACATCTTTCTTTTAATTTCAAGAATAAACACCACCTTGTATATTGACAAGAGCCCAAACAAGTACATGCTAAATTAGGTAGAGTATCATTAAATAGTTATTTACAAAATATTTACTTGTCAGTTTAATATGAATGACATAATTGACGAAAATCATTTTCATTCTATTTCTGACACTACTTTAGTCAACATCATATATGTTTTATACCATAAGTGAACTAAACATGATCCAACTAACAATCTGTGGCATCAGATATAGGAAGCTGTGTATTTTAGACAGAGCAGACCTACTTACCAGTTCCTTGGTTGGTGAAATAAACAATTTCAACATAAAACAGGTCAGGCCTAGAAATCGTCCCCACTATGAAATATACCCAACGAAATTATAAATTACTTATGAACTCTTAATTTATTTGCTTTACATGCTGTAATTTAATTTTTAATTAGAATAATTTTTAATGCTATATTTTTATTTGAACTTTTGAAATTTAATTAAATTACAAAATATCCCAGAGAATCTGAGTAACTAGTTTCAGAGCCATTCGATCAAAACTCTAGGAGCAGATACACTTTTAAATGTTCAATGTTAAATTTCTATTTAAAAATCCACAAATCTCTCTCTATTTGTTTGTGAAGACTGTCCCTTATAATACTTA